>NC_135587.1:25166250-25526875 GCF_965152235.1 Eretmochelys imbricata | reverse complement strand
ACCCAGGGACATTTGCCAACAGCACTAGTTACATATTCTTACTGCAAGTCACCAAGCACACTTGCAGAGCAATAACATGGGACTTGCATTTACCGAGGGCTGGGAAACACTACCACAGCTGGGCACTCCACTATTTGCCTCTCATTGAAAACTATATACATATTTATGAATGGTGATAGTTTTGTAAACAGTGTTAAGGACCTCATGTCTGAACTTCAGGAAATCTATTTCAAACGCTCACACTAACTTTCCTGAGTTCTCTCCAGAAAGTCACAAACAATGGAGTCCATCTAATCACCAATGTCCTACAAGTTCCTAGCAGTTAACACAATTCCAAGGAAGACCAAAGTATCCACTTTTCCCCTTGCACACAAGCTGGGGGTAGAGGTTTCTCTCTGCTCTTTTCTTCTGCTGGCTGGTTCGTGAGCTTTGGCATAACAACTAATGTACTGGATAAGAAGTTAGAGGTTTGGATCACTGACCAAACAAAGTAAAATGAGGAGCAGAACTCAGGCCAAGACAGGTGTTTGTCTTATTTACGCATAGAAATTCTACAGTCTCCACTTGGATAGGACCGAGTTATTCCTGAGTTTACAAAGCAACTTACTTCCAAAAATATTGTTTATGACTCATGAGAGATGCAAGCCCAAATGAGGGAATCCATGACCTCCACCTGCAGATCCCCTGGGCAGAGAACATGCATGTCCAGAGTTGCAGGTGTACCAAGGTTCCCTAATTCTGCCCTCTCCCATACCAGGCCTACATGTTTTTTCAGAAGCTGTAATAGGAAGGGAGGAAGAACGGTCTTGTGGCTAAGCTGGAATGAAAATAAAGAGATCTGGGTTTATTTCCATCTCTGTCACCGATTTCCTTGTGGCTGTGATCAAATAATTTATCCTCCTTTCTGTAAATTGGGATAATATCTACAAGCAAAGCATCATGGTGAAACCAGTTGCATTAGTGATTGCAAAATCCTTCAAGATGCTTTGACAAAAAGGCACTAGAGAAAAGCAGTGCAGTGTTACAACATTTAGGTCAAAGTGTTCCCAAATTGATGATAGACTCATTTTGAATTATATGATTACTGATATGCTGAGTCTTGTTCTCTATCACCCCTCTCTAAACAGGTGAAACAGACAATGGACACTGGAGAGAGAACAAGCATACTTGGCCACTAGACATCCCTAATGCTCCTTAGAAATACAGCTGCATATGTCCATTTGTCTAATTGTAAATAAGTCAAGTTGTAAGAGGAAGGCATCAGGAAGTGACAGTTTTGCATACCCAGCATGTTTCTGAACATTACATTCATTAATGAAATAATGTCATCCAGAGGTGATTGGTGCCTCTGGAATTAATCACACTTGCTTCCACATTAACAATCTACAATTCAGGTAATGAGGATTTGGCACTGAATAATTCTACTATGTCTCTACAGCAAACAGTTACAGGAATTTGTCATTTTTCTAGCACATATTATACAAGAGGAGATGCTAAATGTATATCTGATTTTTGTAGCACATTTGTCTTTTAATTTCTCTTTTTTTTTTTCTCATTCAGATTTTTTTTTTCAGATAAATGAACACACCTATTTACAAGGCAAAACTCTATTCATTGACACTTTTCTGCCATTTAAAGCAGCTCAGAGTAGGAGGGTTAGATATCTGGAGTAGAAAAGCAGATGAAGTAATCCCCACCAAAAAAGAAACTATCTTTGATATATAACAAAAATAAACCTCCCTCCCAATTTTAAACTGTTTTTTTACTCCAGGAGGATTTGTTACTTTCTAATGTGCTTCTGTTCTTGTTCCTATTCAAAAGATCAGATCCTGCCCAGCATGCACAACCTCGACAGAAAAGACTAAATACAACCCATTTATAGTTGGTTTGTTTAAACTGTAGACTACCTGTAAGCACTGTACTCCACCACACGTCTGTTTTCAAAAACCTTACCTTATAGGCAACACTGTTTGAGGAGTCCACAATGATAAATAGGGGCTTTCTTGTGAAAGGGTAGAGATCACCAGGGTGAAGGCTAAAAAGAGAAAGATGAGACAATTCACACAGCACTAGAACTTTCTGTGAAGCTGCTACAGAGGTCATACTGTCCTGCTCTGAGCGAGGAGGTTTCTCCCTAGGCACATAGCTGCCCACGTCAAAGGGATAACAGTAGGATGGAACAAGGCAGCCCAATACTCAAGTTGTAGCTCACTTTACAGGAAAAAACAAACAGAATATTTAAGCAGAAATTTTTTTGCAGTCACCCATAGAGTATTAGCCCCAAACTAGAGAGGATTTAAAGAGGTGATATAAAACATTAGAAATAGCTGGAAGACACAGTGGACATCCAGGATGATTTAGTATAAGTCGGGCCCGACCAAATTCATGGCCATGAAAAACATGTCACAGACTGTGAAATCTGGTCTTGTGTGCTTTTACCCTATACTACACAGATTTCACAGGGGAGACAAGCATTTCTTAAATTGGGGGTCCTGACCCAAAAGGGAGTTGCAGTGGGGTTGCAACATTATTTTAGGGGGGTAGTGGTATTGCCACCCTTACTTCTGCGCTGCCTTCAGGGCTGGGTGGCTTTTGGCCAGGTGCCCAGCTCTGAAGGCAGCCCCCCGCCAGCAGCAGTGCAGAAGTAAGCGTAGCAGTACTGAAACCACCCTACAATAACTTTGTGACCCCCCCACAGCTCCTTTTTGGGTCAGAACCCCTACAATTACAACACTGAAATTTCAGATTTAAGTACCTGAAATAATGAAATTTATTATTTTTAAAATCCCATGACCATTAAATTGACCAAAATGGACCGTGAATTTGGTAGCGTCCTAAGTATGAGGCAACAATCTTTTCTAGCCTTTCAGGAAAATAACTGGGGGGGAGAGAATGGGAATGTTCATAGGTAGTATGCAGCAGAGGTATCAGCCAGTGTTTCACCAGTTCATAGTTATCTTACCCTCTATTAGGGGAGTGAGTCTACCTGAACCCCAAATGTCAGAAACAAAGTGAGAGCCCCTGATGTCATCAAGCCCTTAATGATTTGGGGCTATGACCCCATGGAAAAACAGTCTGATCCTTACCCAGTTATTTCCTGGGTTGAAAATACTCAATTGGAGTCCTCGTTCTGCTGCTGCCCAGAGCTCCACTACTGCCTCAGTTCAAGGGGCAGAAGAGCAGTCAGTGGTCTCCTGGCTGGGCCTGAAGGGGTGCAAATTGGACCACACAGGACAGGGGGAAGAAAGGATGGATGGATCCATTCAGTCAGCAAAGAGCTCCAATAAGAGTCCTGATCCTGTTCCTCCTGAACATCCAGGATTTGGGGAAGGAATGGGGGCTTTTTTTTTTTAAACTAAGATAGCTATGTCAGTACAAGCACTAGCATAGCTGCAATTTACACTGGTAAAAAATAGCTACACCACCAAAAAACTTTTCTAGTGTAGACAAGTGTCATCTAGATGCAGGTGGAGATGATGGGCAGTAAATACAGCTCAACAGAAGTTAAGCAGCTCAGTCAGACTGACTCCTTCCGGGGTGCATTCTCTTGCCCTCGCACTCCTAGTTCAACAGACAGGAAACTCACCCATCTCTGAAGTTTTGTGACCTATGCATTTGATAAAAAATAAAAAATAAAAGAGCACACATTTTTTCAGAAAAGTTAAACAGGGTTTGGGGCATCTTTACCAAGAAGAAAAACTTGCTTGCCACTTACTTCCCCTTGCTGAACTCATGAAACTCACCAGTGCATCTCCTTGTAAGATTGGTTCCGTTTGTGGATAGCATCACCATTTATAATGTCCCGGTTACTGTTTGTAAGGACACCACCAAAATCATACGGACCTACAAATGTCAAAAAAGAGATAAGATTAGCTGTCATGCCACAACTTGGATAAAGTGATTATAGGTGTAGCACAAAAAAAAAAAGTAATGAATCTGAACTACTACAGTTTCGTGAAAAAGTGATTATGGAGAGTTTACAATTTACTAGCCATGCAACTTAAAATGTGTGTGTTTTGGTAATTTCAGTGACTAACCTTCTGGTTTGATACTACTGAGCATGTTGTAACTTCTACACTATTCACTTATTCTTCAAAACACTGTAGAAATCATAAGACATATACTGTAACCCATTAGGCTATGTAGTAAAAGGAATGCACATCTAGGTCAATAGATGCATCTCCAGGGACAAGAAAAGAACTTTACATATATTTCATACAGGACAATCAATACTAATTTTAAAAACCACTTGAATCAATACATTCTAGAATCAGAATTTGTCCTTCTAAGGAGTTAAGATAAATCAATTTCAAAATTTGAACTTTTCCAGGGCAGCCATAATGCCAGGCTTTGCAGCCATCAGAGCTCTATTAGGAGCACTGTAAACAAAGCTCATAAGTTGAAGAATAGTTGGTTTTTAAACCTAGTGACAATCCAACATTATCAGTCAGGTTTCAGAGCCAAAGTGATGGCTAGCTAGTCTTTGGAATTCTGTAGTTTCTGAAGTTCTAATAAAATATTATACACTTTTCAAAGCTATGTTGCTCTTTTTTGTCTGGTCCTGATGCAGGCTTAGTGATTATTCCACTAGGCATAGCATCTGGGCTGGCAGTTTAACTGACTAGTGGACAGTGTAGAAATTTTAAAAATTGCTGTCTCCACAGAAATATCAATGGTCCCTACAAGAGTGTGCTGGTACAGACAAGTATATATTTCTCAGTTTAGTGGGAGTAATGGAACTCCTCTAGCATTAATGGGATAATTGCATATATACTGAGACTTCCTAATTCTGCACAGTTGGATTTCATCTCCGGTATTTCATTTGCAGATAGTCCTTTCCTGTCTACACCTAAAAACCCCTTCCCTCAATAAACAATTACTTTTCACTTGTAAGAGAAGCTTTAAGGGGTCAGGAACAGAGCAAACTCATTTAGTGCTGTCACAGGTGGCTTAAGTGTGACCTATCAGCCAAATCTGGTCTGTATAATTTAACAATGCAACCTGCAGCTCCCGCTTTTTTAATACAGAGCACTACATGCTGGAAATTTTAGTTTTTGCAGGCCACACTTTCCTATTTAAAAACCACCCCCACCCCCCACCCACCCACCTGTGACTGCAATCTGATTCATCATGCAAGCCCCTGGGACCTGAAAAGCTGCCTGTGGAGCTCTCCAGAGGACAAAGATTGGGTGCCTCTACAGCAGAGTAGTAAGTTAGAACAAGGCATGCAGTGAAGTTAGCTACAAAGCAGGTTGCAAGGGACACAATATCGTTAAAACCAAACTGTCCAGTTACACCACACTGTAAAATGTTAAAAGCAATTAAAAAAATCACTGCCACAATAGAAAGTTTGAAGGGATTTTTTTTTCTTTTAGCATTTTGAAAGATTCACAAGTCATGCAAGGAGGATGGAACAAGCATGCATCTTATAAAGGAATGCAAGTCTCAAACAGATGAAGGGCAGACAATATTTAGGATGTTTCAAATAATTTCTTCCTTTAAAGTATTATACAAAAGTAACAATCTTTTGACTGCATTTGCACCAGTTGGCCAGTTCTAGATTTTTAGACTGGATCTGCATCCCAATATTCTGCTGGGTTGAACAACAGGGGAAGATGAGGTGAGGGGAATTATTAAAATCATGACAAGAGCTTGAATTGTCACAACAAACGTATAAGGAGTACAACAATCTCTGCAGAGACCCCTTCAGCCCCTTTACCACCATTTTCCTGAACATCTATTTTGATACTTCAGATTGGGAAGAAACGCCAGATGATGTTGAACCATTTTATTACAATAACTCTTCACTGATGGGCCAATTGACCCATGGGTCTTCAAAACTCATGACATTTTTAATATTTCAGATCTTTCAAAAACTTAGTCGTCCTTTGAAAAGATTTCAAGTCAGTAGATTGTGTGCTAAACACAGAATTGGCTGTTGTGTGTCCAAAAGAAAGCAAGTCTTGGTAGGTAGATGGGCATATGAAATTGGACTTGTCCTTTAAAAGGAGTGTTGCGAGATCTCTGTGGGCCACTTATCCTGAAATATAAAGCAAATTCAAGCCCTGCTCATGACAGGGAGCATTCCTTTATTGTACCTTCACTATCCGAACGACCTGAGGGAAACACGCCAGTGGCCGACAAGTAGATTAGCAGCACACTGTTCGCAGGCAGCTCCTGAAATTCAAGCAAAGGAAAGGGGCAGGAAGAAAATTCAGACATTTCTTGTAACATGCAACATACATTCTGTATCAGCCTGATAAAATCATTGGTATTTACAGGTGCAATTCCCCTGCCCCAGTTGCCCTTCAGCCTTATGTGGCTCCTTTGCATGTATCTATATCGCTTACACAGACACTTCTTGAATCAATGGGCATTTGGGATAAGAGTGGCCAGACTGGGTCAGACCAACAGTTCATCTAAGCCCAGTATCCTGTCTTCCAACAGTGGCCAATGCCAGGTGCTTCAGAGGGAATGAACAGAACAGGCAATCAAGCGATCCATATGGGTACACACAGTGATGTATGCTGCAGAGGTACTCAGTTGTATCTTTTTAAATATCTGTGATACGCTGGGTTCAGAGGTTGTAAGAGCACCATTTCCCGCACATCCCCTCTTCCCTAATATCTAGTGAGACACAGACTTCCTGGAACGTGGAATCTAAGAAACTCTCCAGCTGGCCCAGAATTCTGAAGGAGGTCTTAGCTCCCAGCCCCTCCTTCCCCCGCAAAAAATGGCCTACAACAAAAATAATATCCCAAAACTACTCAGTTGGGCAACTTGCCAAAAAACAACCCAGGGTGCTGGATCCTGCACGGATCTGTGCAAGAAACTCATATGCATCCATGTGCCACCTTTCCGTTCACTCCCTGCATGGGAGCACCGACATATCAGAGACCCCTGCTTTCTGGGGGAGAGACTGAGCATGCAGGCACGCACAACACCAAACACAGCCAGGAAGTTTCATTTTAGGCTCATCAGCTGTGAGACTGCTTCCTCTGTAAAGAAACAAGTTGTTTTTAGCAACTAAATCCCCAGGTTGCTGCTGGTACAAACAAATATACTGGGCCCTACAGCTATATTAACTGGAAATGAATTTAGCCACTGTACCTTTGTAGAATTCTTAGTAAAGATACTTATATATTTAGATCAGATAATCTGCCACTGAGACAGACAGAGAAGTCATTAAAACTTCCATCCTATGAAGAGGATGGAGATTAACCCTTTGCCATTTACTTTACAATTTAAAAAGGCTACTAAAGGCTCAGTTTTTGGGAGGGGGGGGAATGAGGGGGATCTTCTTGACTCAAGTCACTTTTCTTTAGCAAAATGTACCATTCTAGAGATTTTTTTTTTTAAATCAACTGACAAATACACCTGATTTTACAAACCTTAAACGCTGCTGCTAAGAACGTATACAGCTGGCTGAAGGTAGGTTTATACAGCAAGTACTTATGGGGATTTTCCCGCCTAGCAGGTTTCTCAGTCGACTCCTATTTGAAAAAAAAAAAAAGCACACCATGTATATTCCTAATATAGCTTTATCTTCAAACTTCCATTTATCTGAATATTCATCTTCAATGTGCTTCCCCAACGTATTGGTCTGCCCATGTAGCATTCTCTACTGAGTACCACAGTAACAAAGTTCATGTCAGAAACCGTTTGACAGTCCATATTCAAGCTTACAACTCAATGCAACTTGCCACCCAAATCCTGCTTTTATCCTGGATTATAATTTAGAGAGAACAAGGTGAGAAAATGCAGTCTCCAATTCAGTTAGTTCCCAATCCCTTAATAAAGCTCCTTGACCATATCGTCAAGGACACAATGTGAATATAGCACACGTCCGCTTCAGTCTAGTGCCTCGTTTTTTACTTTATTCTCCCAAGACAAACATTTTCTTCCATTTTATTTGTACCTCAACACGCTGCTGTGAAGTGTGCCGACAAAAAACAAGGACTGGCAATTCTTCCCTTTGTCTACAGATGAAACACAAAATGCATCCTAAATATCTAGACTACACTAACAGGGATGACCCAAATGAGAGGGACAAACTGCAAGTCCAATAAGCAGAAAGAAAAGAGAGGGGCTTTTGGGAGGACAGCAAACAAAGTCTTTCCGTTATAACCGAACAATACTTGCGACTGAAGCTTCCACATATAATAGAGAAGCTATCCTTACCCAAGTCCAACTCTAGAGTTTGAACTCCCTTTCTGTAAGTATCAGAATAATCGTTATAACAACGTAACTGCCATGCTCTATGTATAGAGCAGAGAGAAGATCACCTAAAGTTAACAGAATTCTGTTGCCAAGTTTGCAACTGAAAATGAATCTCACCTGCATTCCAGGTTTGTTCATTTGTGAAGCCAAGTTCATTGGTTCCCTTTCCAGTGCTTGCAACATTCGGAACATGTCAACCGTTAATTCACTGAACTTTACCTGCAAGAGGAACGCTGCCATCACTATTGTATCCTGTCTGGCATACGGTAAATAGGTACCCTGCTTCCTAAGAATTACCCAGGTAAGAGCATTGAACGGTGTACTGAAAAGATTAGAGTGCAAGACTATACAATGTCTAAAAGCACCCAACATTTGGTTAAGATACTCGTAACCCCACTGCTGACATGGAAGTATAGAGGTAAGATACGAAAACCACTTGACCTCATTGTTAGCTAAAGACAGAAAAATCCCCCAGTCTTTTTGAAAAGATGTTTGTCTGTTGCATTACCTGTGCTCCAATACGTCTGTTAGTCTGTAAGGTGCCACAGGACTCTTTAACCACCTGTGATGTGACCCTCATATGTGCAAGTGTCACATAACAAGCAATGCAACAGATCGGGTTTCTCCAGACAGACTGTCCCACAAAAGACATGGCACTAGCACGTTTTAAATGTGCACAACAGGCTTCAGGTGTCAGAGAGAGATCATTCTTAACTAGCATAATGGATACAAGTGGTAAAAAAAGGTGTGTGTCAATGGGCTGATATGGAGAGGTCACTTACCTTGCAGTAACTTGAGTTTGAGCAGTTTTGTCGCTATGGGTGCTCTTTCGTAGGAGGTGCCCATGCACTCTTGACTAAAGAATGCAAAGTACTGTGTGCAGGGCTTCACCTAACAGCACCTTGTGCCTCCAAATGAGGGCATATAACAAGAGGCACGGACCTGCCGTCACTCAGTTCCTTCTTGACTGTGAAGCAGAGCTCCACAGCTGAGAGAAAGGGGGAAGGGAAGTAGAGCACCCATAGGAACAAAACAACTTGAAGAACTCAAAGTTACTGCACGATAACTAACCTCTTCTTCAGGTATGTGTCCCTATAGGTGCTCCACCATAGGCGACTCCCAGCAGTAACTCAACAAGGAGACCAGTCGAAGGCATTTCAAAGGATCACCACCAAAGGTAGCATCATCCCTGGAAGCAGGTAAAATGGCACAATGCTCGGCTAAGGAATGAACAGAAGACAAATTGCAGTCCTACAAGTTTCTGTTACGGGAACGTCTTTCAGGAGAGCTACAGATGTGGACTGCGCTCTAGTGGAATGTGCTGTCACTCCATGAAGGGGCTGCATCCCAGCAGATTCATAACAGGTTAAACAGAAACCTGAAACCCATTTCAAGAGTCTGAGTGTAAATCGTTTGTCCCTTCCTCCTCTGTGCAGTCTACAAATAATCTGGGAGAGGCCCAAAACGTCTTAGTCCTGTCCACGTATAAGGCAAGAGCCGTTTGGACATCTAGTGTATGTAGGCTGGCCACCACTCTGGAAGCATGAGGCTTTGAGTTCCTGGTATGTGGATCTCTTGATTAACATGATATTCCAAAGAGCTTTGGAAGAAGTAAGGATGTGCTACAGCATAACCATATTTCTATAGAAGGTAGTAAATGGTGTGTCTGCCATCAGAGCACTGAGCTCTCTCAGAGGTTCTATAAAGAACCAAGTCTTGAAGGAGAAGTGGAGGAGAGAACAGGTAGCCATCAGTTCAAAGGGGGTTTTCCTCAGGGCACTGAGATCCAAATTAAAAATTCGCATGGGGGGGCCAGAGGCCATACCAGGGAAACAAGTCATGTAAGTCCTGGAGGAATCTGGCTGTACTGGGATGGGCAAAAAACTGAGAAGCCATCAAAACGTCGAAGGCAGTGATAATGGGCAAATGTACTCATTGCTAGACAGCATGTCCACAAATCCAATAGTTAGTCTAGGATTTTAGAGAGCAGAACACCTCTTTAGTCTATACAAGCACCAGAGAACACCAGGAATGCAAGTATTTTTAGTTTTGAAGGTAAGTTTTGCAAGTACTAAGTTTCCTGCTAGATAGGAGAACTGACTAGACCTTATCCAAACATATTAGCTCCATGCTCAAGAACCATCTAGGAACCATGCTCTCAGATTCGGGGGGGAGGGGGTTCGGACAGACCAGGGTCCCAGAGTTCTGGGACAGGAGATCCTTCGTGAGAGAAAGTCTGGGAGGCATTGCCAAAAAGAGGTGAAGGAGGTTCAAGTACCACACTTGTCTTGGCCAGAATGGCGTTATGAGAATAACCATCCCTTTCCTGTTGCAGTTTAAGGTCTTCAGGATCAGAGGTAGAGCAGGTAAGCACATCACAGGATATGGGGCCACAGTGTTATCAGGGCAGTCTCTATCCCCCTGCTGATTCATATGTAAATAAGTCTCCCCCTGTTTTGATTCCACACTGCTCAATTTACATCGGAGACAGGTCGATAGCTGTCGATAACCTCGAGTTCAGGAGAAAATCTGTTTCTCCCTGGGTTTGGTCACAGACTTTGAAGCATATCAGCAAGTATCCATAATTTCTCATATAGTACTTCCAAAATATATGTATTATGATATTAATCACCAGTAAGTCATAGGCTGTCATAAAAGACCTTACTAAATACAATTTTTTAATACAGTAATTTGGATTCAGTTGAGTCAATTACTTATCATCTGAGGTTCAGACCCTCATCATTAACAGTTAAGAGATATCTCCCCCGGCCTTGCTAGTTTGATGGCTTTGTTTATCTTTAAAGTAAGTATACCTTCATTATCTCTGCTTGTCTGACCAACCTGCTTGTCAGGCAAATACGCATTCCTTTGTCCAAAGTGTGTTTGGCAAGCAATGCATAAGAACATAACCAGCCTATATGTATAACTTTGTACACACAACATACAAGAATATTAATGATCAGCCAGAGCCTGCCACCTAAGGGCTGAAGCCCAAAGCCTGAGCCCCACCGCCCCTCGGAAGGTGGGGAACTCACTGGCTGCTTGCTCCTCCAGCGTTGCGTCCCAGGTGACTTCAGAGGGGTCAGGGCCCAACCCCTGCTGGCAGCCCCAAGGCAGGGCATCCAGGAGTGGTGCTTTGCTACTTTGCCCTCCCCGCCAGCCCAGGAGGCTGTGGCCACAAGAAAAGTCCCTGGTGGCCCCATGCGGCCACAGTGGTCGCATTCGAGAAAAACTGGTCTAGATCTCCTCCTCTGAAGGCTCAAATGTATGGGAAAAGTCTGCTGCGGATGGTACCGTAACAGTTTAAAGAGCTCACATTTGGGACCTACTAAACTGTCTCTGTTGCAGAAACCAAGTTCCCAGAGACCCTTGAGTCCTTCAGGGTGTGGATGACTGAGTCTGTCAGCACTGAAGAGCTTGGACCCTTTAAAGGGAAGGTCATTTTCAACCATACTCTGCACCTTTCTCTGGAGACCAGAAGACTGGAACCAGGATGCTCTTTGCATAACCACAGGCAGGTATGTGGCAGCCCAGAGGGAGGTTTTAGCTATAAACTGACCTTCTGAAATGAGGGTCTGAAATTGTTCCCACTGATCCCGTGGCAGATGGTCAGTAAAATGTGTGAACTTGGAATATGTATTAAAATCGCATTTCACCACAGGGCTTGGTAGTTTGCCACCTGAAATTGGAGAGATGCAGAGGAGTAGTTTTTTCTACCCAGGTCTAAGACTCCTTATCATAAGGAGAGAGTCTAGAGTGGGTTTGTTGATTTCTCTATTAGCCGCATCCACCTCCAGGGAATTGGGAAGGAGGAGGAAAAACAAATATTCCATTCCTTTGCTCATTTACAGGTGGGGTGGATAGTAGCAGGTGTTTGCTAGACTGCGCAAATAGGCAATAACAGAGCCTCATTGATTGGGAGAACAATTTTCTCGAGAAGTGATATTTAAAATGTCCACCAAGGAGTGTTGAGTCTCCTGGACCTCTTCTCATAGGATCTGGAGGGATGGTGCCAGGCATTTCAGAGGGGTTTGGAAAGCCCAAAAGTCATCAGCATAAGATTGCTCTCAGTAGACGGACGCAGCGGGGTGTGATGGTATGGTGCCAAAAAGAAAGCCCTGTACCAGGACCTTAGAATCGAAAGCAGGATCATCCCTCGGGCTGAAAGGGGAAACATAAGATATAAGTGCCAGTACTGGAGTCCAGCTGGGGTTCAATCTGGGAGGATTGTGGTTGGAGATGTTCACGCAGTACCAGGGATGGAACGTTTATAGAGGTCCATAACAGGGGAGATTCCAGTTCTTCCAGTTATAGAAGTGGTCCTCTGTGGAGAGAAATGTGGAGAGTGCTCGTGGGCTATGGTATCCAGAAGTCTGGTCAGTACTGGAACCTGGAGAAGGGGTCTGGGCTGGAAAGAAAAGCATGGTACCAGAGAGGCTTGTAGAGGAACTTCTGACATCAGAGCTCTGGTGCAGGGAAGGCCCTGACAGTGGAACGTGAGTGGGAGGCCAGCATGCATCTCAGTGCACAAGACATGCGAGTCGGTATCCAGGGAGATGGCTGCTTGTACTGTTTATTAGAAGACTTCTCCTCATGCTGCTTCTTGTGCAGTACTGGCAGCTTGGTACCGAAATCAGACAGAGGCCCAGCTGTACCCCTGGAGGAATGTGAGGTCTCCTGAGAGTGGGATTAATGAGGCTTCTTCTTGGAAATCCGAGCCTCTGGAGGTGCTGCTGGAGCTGCAACAGCCACCGGAGCACCCTGGGATGTTGAGGTTGACATGCAGTGGGGGAGTGAACAGACTCCACGGGGGCTTCCGAGTGTGCCATTAGCAGGTGCTTCAGCCTACTCTCTGCCTTTGCAAGGACTACCTTGAAATACTGCACAGACCCTACACCTTGATGGGACGTGGGTGGCTCTGAAGCAGCTCAAATGCCCATCACTATGGTGAAAGACTTGAGGCAGGTCTGGCAGGACTTAAATCCCAGGGTCTTCAGCATCACCCAGAGCGCTAATGGACCAAAACAGAGGACTGAAAAATATGGGGGGAGGCGGGGGGGGGGGGGGCGCGAAGCGGCTCAGAGAAGAGTAACCACCCTTCTAAGCACAACTGTGTTAAAACTAAGAGGAGAAATAAAATAAAACAAATAAAGGAAACACTAAGAATTGCTACATTTAAGTAAGGCAGGAGGCTGAGAATGAGTGGATGTGCATATCTCCATATTGAGCTGCAGCCAGTTGAGAAAGAACTGAGTGGCGGTCGGTCCAGGCTCCTTATATGCCCTCATTTGGAGTCACAAGGTGCTGCTCTGCTTTGCATTCTCCAGTCAAGAGCACTTGGATGCGAGCGTATCCTATGGTGGAGTACCCATAGGGACATACACTCGAAAGAACAGGACAGAAAGGATAGTTCTTGTTGGTTATCACTCAGGTTTTGCCAAACTCTCAGCTAATTTACTGTCACTCTTAACATCATTGCTAAAGGATTTTATATTTGCCTCTTTTGGACTCTGCAATTTCCTTTAGTAGAATCAGAAAAAACCTAACTGTTTTCAATTCCAATTGAAGACTGAACATACAAACAATGCCTTGTCTCCTTTACCTGGTTATTGCAATTCCCAATAATTAATGCATCTGCAAGAGTGAGCTGTCCCACGATCATTCCCTGCTCCAGCAATGGGGCCCCTGTTTCAGCCAGTCGGTTGGAGGTGATTACAATGGTATTGTCATCATTTAAAACCATCACAGGATCTGCCTGGAAAGAGAACCAGCACAGACCATGAACTCCAAGGAAACCTACAGAGTCAACGACCACAAGCAAAAGGGACTATATCCTGTCACTCATAACAGACATCCCATAGCTGAAGTGAAGACTACTTTATGTGTCTTAATAATGTGCCTTTTATATCCTAAGGCTGCAGAGCAATTCCAGCTTGGAAAAGGAGCTGCTCTTAGGGACTAGAAGAAAGTACCTTGGATATTTAAACACAAATATTTGTGTGGCAGCACTTTAAGTGCAGTTGAAAGGAGAACGTACCATTCAGGATAAGCCATCTGACTTAGTTTCCCAGAATCAGAGGAAACAAACTTCACTAACACAAGCGCAGCAGGCAATCCACATGCAGCCCATGCAGATAATTGGTAACACTTTACATGGCAGAAAAGACTTGCATTATTTACATTTCTCTTCTTTCCTAGAGAGAAATAAGGACGGAAACAAGCCAACAGTAGTCCAGCATTTCAATCTAATAATGATTAAATACTGGAGCGTAGGTCTTCGTACACATGAATGTGCATACACATTGTACAAATGAGGTGATCAGGAAACTGTCTCCTATTTTAGAGAAGAAATCCTCATTTTTCTTTGTAGCAAGACATAAAAAGGGCAATATTACAGCTATGCCAAGACATACTGTCAGTATAACTGTTAAGATTATACTGTATTTTCCATTACATATTGCTTATGCATTGCCAGAATAATATGCCAATACTGCAAGCATCAAAATATACTTATTTGGAAGTTACTAACAATACAGTCAGAAGCAGGCCTCCCACAAAGATGGGCCTGTAGCTGGCAGACCTTCTATAGCAGTTACTATGCCAATGGCTATGTTCTGATCCCAATGTCACCTGAACACCAGGTGTAAGAAGAGAGGTGGTGGATTGCTGAGAGATAGCAGGTCACAACCTCACGTTTCCACTAGCTGCTAGCTTTATGTTGCTTGAGCAGATCTGGCTCTGATGTCACAGGAGCCTCCTCAACAGCTCAGCTAATGCAGAATATTTCATCAGCAGACTGGAGAGGTGTGTGACACACCTGCACACAAGACTGTTCCTTACTAGCTCGCTCCCCATGGCATGGCCTCAGAACAATCTGCAGTGAAGAGTTCCCATGTTTTACTTTTAAAACAAGAGCGAGTTTTTTGGACACTTTCCAACAAACTGCAGAGACCAAAGTTTCCTTCACTCTCACCTCAACAAAAGCCGCCACCTCTTGAAGAACCAGGTTCCACTCCACCTGGTCCTCAGTGTTAAAGCGGTGAGTGTAATCTTCAATTTCATCTGACAATTCCTGAGGTAGAAAGTCCAAAGGAAGAGGAATAATGAATAACTCTTTTGGAAGGTAAGGCAGTCACCTCTCATAAATAAGGCGGTCTCAGCACTTCAGGGATGAGACATCTAAGCAATCTAATTATGGAAGTTTTGATGGTCATTACCCACATGACCATATCCAATCTGGAACATGGCCAAAAAGTTGGCCAGCATGTGCTACTTCAGGAGCCAGGACTCCAGGTACCCTTACTTTGCCCTCTGAGAACACAAATACCTTTCAACAAACCCAAGAGCAAGGGATGGCACTCATTTACTATCACAAGTGCTGACTCAAATCTAAGGTTACAGATAACTTTCAACAAGTTCAAGAAGTGAATGCCCTGTCCTTTCCCGATGCCTCCTCTGCTAGTTTGTGCTGTGCAGCCCTTTGGTGTCTGTCCCACTGGATCCAGACAGGCAAAGAGCAATGCAGCCTACATAAAACAGTCAACACCAGGATATGGCTTGCAGCAGTGTAGGAAGGTTTGTAGTGGTAAACACCCATTTTTTCATGCTTTGTGTGTATAAAAAGATCTTCTATACTTTCCACAGTATGTATCCGATGAAGTGAGCTGTAGCTCATGAAAGCTTATGCTCAAATAAATTGGTTCGTCTCTAAGGTGCCGCAAGTACTCCTTTTCTTTTTGCGAATACAGACTAATACGACTGTTACTCTGAAACTTGGGAAAGTTTGGTGTTCCTGTCATTACTCTTTGGAAAGCAAGACTGTTGTGAGAAACAGCCATCCAACTGCAGACACCCATGCCTACTTGGATGGTTTTCCCTTAATATGAAGTCTCTTCAAGTGGAAATCAGCAGGTCACTGGAGCGTAACATTTTCCCTAAACACAATAAAGTATCTAATTTGGTCCTGGATATTCCCTCAACTCTAAACATACTGAAGATGGATTACTGCTTGATGACATACCCTGGACTGTATCCTAATCCCTATGTATCTATTGTCCCCCAAAGTCTGAAGCAGTTCTGAAAGGTAAGTCTTTCCCTCACCCCCACCATGCGCATACACAGACTAACTTTCCTGTCCCTTAAAGTCTCAAGCCTTTCCCAATCTGGTTTCTGGAAGTGCACAATAGATTCTTCTCATTTGCAAGAAACACCTCACAGACTCCAGGTACCAGATTGGAAAGGAACACAGCACTGTGCCGAGCAGAAGGACTAGAATCAAAATGGGAGGGATTTCATGGAGACTTTTGAGGTCAGAGAGAGGTGGGAGCTACTGGCAGGGGAGAAGGGAGGTGCACAAGGCTAGAGAGAAGACCCCCAAAGCATTCAGACAGCTGAAACAAGTGTTATATTCACATCCACACTGTCTGGGGTTTATCCAAACCCCACTTAATGAGATCTGCCTTCCACCAATAGCAAAAACCACTCTTTGGTCAAGGGCTCGGGTCATTTACGTCTACATGATGCACAGAACACCAAAACACATAAGGATGTTGTTCCTCCCACTGCAGCTCCCAAGGCCAGATTTAGTTAAAGCTGTATGATTAACAGGAACAGCAGCAGCTGAGATCTTGTGTGTGAGATTTCAACTGAAAGAGATATATCCTGCATGCCGTAATATCCTACTACATGCAGGAAGAATAGCTCTCCATGACTAGTGGCCTGTATTGCATGGGCATGTACACTTTCCATTGTCCTCATATCATTAATTTACCTTTACGAGGTCCTTCACAACATCCATTTTGTTGAGCAAAAGACAAACCACTATAAATCTTGCATAGTAACGCAGCTTCTTAACCACCAGTTCAGGCCTGAAAAATAAAAATAAAACACCAATGCAGTGGTCATGGAAAGAGACGATCTGTGCTAACCCAAGCATGAATTCAAGCAATGTAGGAGCTGCTCTAATTTAGACCTGCTGGGCATAATCCCTAAAGGGCCCCACACATCAGCTAAGGACCAGCAGAGCTCTGTGCTGCCTCGCACACATCCCCTACTCAAATGTGGGATGTGGATGGGTAGTGCAGGAGTTGGCTCTACTGGCTTTCTGCCAGTTTATGGTCAGAACCTGTCTCCTTTGAGTTATCTGCTGAGGGATGACAAATGAGAATCTGAACCACTGAGTCCAACCATCAGAGAGAACAAAAGATTAAATATCTGTAAGTTCAACTATGGGACATAATGTCTGATCACATTTTCACCTTTGTAAAATAAATCTGCCACAGTATTTAAAGGGGACATCTCTGCCAAGCACATCTAGTCTGAAGGAGCTCTGACACCCCGACCGGAGTGAGGAGATTCTCCAAGGAAAAATAAGCTAAGATCTGAGGCCAACAATAAGAGACACTAAAATGGTTGTTTAGTCTATCTGCAGACTTTCAGAGGGTATGCTCAGAAAAATCAGTAAGTTTAGGCTCTGCTAACCAAGTCCAAAATGCTTGAGTGCCTGTAACAAACTTGGCAGGCAATTCTATATTGCAGTGATCATCAGTATAAAACTCACAAAAATCAATCCAAATCACTTCTTCTCCAATTCTAACTAGCCACTGACCTCACCTCCCAGCCAGAGCACAGGACTGACAACCAGAACCTCCTGAGTTCAGTGTCTGCTAATACTGAAAAAAGAAAAGCAGGATTTGAGGCACCTTAGAGACTAACCAATTTATTTGAGCATAAGCTTTCGTGAGCTACAGCTCACTTCATTGGATGCACTCAGTGGAAAATACCCACTGAATGCATCCGATGAAGTGAGCTGTAGCTCATGAAAGCTTATGCTCAAATAATTTGGTTAGTCTCTAAGGTGCCACAAGTCCTCCTTTTCTTTTTGCGGATACAGACTAACACAGCTGTTACTCTGAAACCTGCTAATACTGAATCCTCCTAGTCTCTTGGGAGCCTGACGTGTTAGACAACACCTCACAGCATCCTTCTGAATGAGCCCTGCTCCGGATGGCTCCCCATAAGAACGCATCTCTCAGGCTTTCTGGAATAGTTAATGGACAGGGAAGACCACATTACCCTAGTCAAGTGTGGTAAGGCTGCCAAACTGCCAACATCACTGCACTTCAGAGAAGTAAAAATAAAATGACCTGTTATTTCCTCTACTTTGCTTCTGGATGAGCAAGTTAATCTCCCAGCTCTAGAACATTACGGGGGTATTCCCAGTGACAGCACTGATAACAAGGGCTGGGAAGAACACAGATGAGCAGCTGAAGGTCTTCCTTGCTGCTGAACCCAATTGCTAATCCTGCTAGTCTCCAGACATGGCTGGTGGTTCTACAATAAAGTGTTTAATCAGGGTTGTTAGGATTAACAACGACTTCCTCTGAGGAGCTGCTCTTACACCAGTTATTTTCCCTTAATCACACTTTAAAATTCAAGGTTGCTTCTGCTCATCGCTCTAATCCTGGAAAAAAAAAAAAAGGGCAAGATGCTGGTGCAGTCATACCTGTCCTCTTTATTGACTTGGGAGTAATATGATCTCTGTCTAATAGCTGAATAGAAGGAGAAGGCCTCATTCAGGTAGCTGGTTTCAGACGTCCGCAGGCTACGGGAGAAACATATTACCTCACGGCTCCATGTGTAGGTTCCTGCCACCCATACCTCCCGCCACTGACACACAAGATGCTCTCTCTCAAGTGAGTGCCACATTAAAAAAAGCAAGTTTCCCAACCCCAGCACATGATTGAAGGAGATTCCAGAGCTTCAATTTTGTTTCAGACAGTCTAAGAAAGTAGCCAGCAACAAAGACCAGATGTCAGTACCTCATGCCCATATGTACAGGTGATATATTAACATGGAATATTTAAAGGGAACAACAGTTTAAAATCCCAAACTAGTAACTAAATCACTATGCAAAGTCAATGCAACATATATGGAAGACTTTAAAGTGACCCTTGAGGTCGAAGAAGCAGACTTTAGCACTGTCAGTAAAACTAGCAGAATAATATTTGGGCATGAGGGTCATCTTTGGGATCCACTTTTTGATTCTGCAATGAATCTTTTTGGGCAACAAATGCTGTGAGTGGCCCCTCCTGAGGCCTTCTTGTACCACGCCTGAGGGCATGCCTACACTAGAAATATAAGTCAACCTAAGTAAGGTCGACTTACAACTACTGCAGTAATTACTATGGTGGTTCACATCCACAATACCCTCTTTCTGTTGGTGGTGCACATCCTCACTAGGAATGTTTCCACAGACTAGAGAGGGGCAGTGAGGGGGGCTGAGAGCCTGGCCAGCAAGGAGCCGGGCCAGCTGTTGGTCTGGGAACCAGAAGCGGGGATCCAGGGGGCACCTGTGCTCCGAGCTGGGAGGACACAGCCCGACTGGGAGCAGGGAACCCGGAGAACAGCTGGGCTCTAGCTGGAAACCCCCACGACCCCAGTGACAACTGGGCTTTCTTGTCAATTTCATAGTTCCAGTATGGAGCTGCAAAATTGACAAGAATGAGAGCCAACAGCAGATGTAAGTAATGCAGTGTCCACATGGACACTGCGACACCCTAACTATACTACGTACACCCTCCACCTCTCGGGGAGGCAGAGTTATTATGTTGGTGTAAGAGGGCACTTACATCAGAGGGAGGAAGGCTGTAGTGTGTACCCTGACTAATTAGGTTGTAGTAAGCTGCCTTATATCAACCCAACTCTGCAGTGCAGACCAAGGCTCAGTCACCTGAGAGTACACGATTCCTCCCAACCCCATCCTTCGCCACTGGCTCAGGAAGGAAATTGTTCTGGAACTATCACCATGTATGCTGCATGGGGCCATGAGCAATACCACTTGTCTCCAGCAGACACAGAAATAGATTCACTTACTAATAATGGTAGTAGAGCTGCCCAATCTTGGAGGCAATTTCCCCAATCTGCCACCTCTTCAATCCATATCGATTGTCCAGTACTTGTCTATTTCAAGCAAGAGAAAAAGAAGAGTATTAATATATCCCATGCATTTCCCAGAACAGCAACCCATCCAAATCCAAGTCAAGACACCATTCTAAGACCAAATCCTGCTTGCCTTATTTACGTGGGTATTCGTAACAGCCCTTAGAGAAAGTTTTATAATCTAACATGGCATTTACAAGCCAGCTCTGGCAGAGTTGTGCACACATTAGAAGGGGCACATTGCAAAACAAGGGATTTCACAGCCCCAAAAATGTGTGACAGCTGGCGGGATCGTGTTTCACAAATAACGTGAAAGAGGGTCACAGCTTCCTGAGAACACTCAAGAGAGCCGGGTACAGTTAGGTGTAAAAGATCAGCTTGAGTAGCAGCAAGACATTGCACCCATTCTACATGGGCACACAGGTGCACTGCAGAGACCCTCAGCAGGTTAAGGCAGTGTGCATGTAAGCAGCCTGGGAGTTTTTGGTTTTGTTTTTTAAAAAAAGGTTACAATAAGAAAAGATTATATGCAACATTTTTTGGTTTAAATTTTAAATTTAAACTCTTCAGGGCAGGGACTGTCCCTATTGTGCTGTCCCAGCACAGGATGAAACTCAGTCCAGGCCTCTGGGCACTACCATAATACAAAAAGAACACTGCAGAATTATTTGAAGATGGTTCTCAGGAGCATTCTTACCTATGCTGCTGTTGAAACTTCCAGAGTTTAGTGTAAACATCAAAGGTTCGCCCAAAATAGGACTGCCATTGCTTCTGCCCATACTGAGGCAAATCTCTGCAACAGACAAATGCAGAAGAATTGCAGAATACATCAATCAGCCCAGAATATGAGATGCAAACTCGGTCAGATTTTTGTTTGGGTGGGGTGTTTTGTTTTTTTTTGTTTTAAAGTTAACGTTTGTATTCTTAAAAAAAGGCTTGTGATTTTCTATGACCAGTCTACACCTGCAAGTTCATGTTCTGCCTCTGTGGGTAGACCAAATACACCACAGGCAGAAGAGGTCCTGGGTTCAGGCTGCAGGCCAGTACTTGGGTTCATACTTCCTACTGGCACTGCAGAGTTAGGGCAGGGGCACTTTGCTAGAGACACCACACTAAACTGGGTCAACTCATGAAGCAGCTTCTGCTGAGTGAGTCAGACAGACACGTATTCCCACACCCCTTATGCTCAGGCAGAATTATTTGGCCCCTGCATAGACAAGACTGGGCATTTCATTAACACTAACAATTCCCAGACAAACTTGGACAACAACATGAATATTTGCTAACGGTCAGTTTGTCACCGATTGAGAATGGGAGAGAAGGGTAGAGTAATGCAGAGATCTGGTGCCTTTAACTGCCTGGCATCATTACCACCCACCCCATGCAATGTCATATAATCTACAAGGCAACACTAGAATCAGAGGCAGGAGGAGGATACGCTGGCATCAGCTAGCATTCACCAGTACTTGGGACATAGCCTTTTGGGGGCTAAGAAGGTATTTTTGCTCTGAGAGCAAAGACTAGTAGCAAAGAGCCGCTACCTTTCTTCAAAATCACCCACACACCACCACTCCAAACACACTGCCCTGCACTGCAGTATAAACTCATTTTCACCTGCACAAACACACACAACTCTCCCAGCACAACACATCCCACACACAAATCAAACCACCAGTATACATAATAACCCCCAAAATCACTCTGAAGCCTAGAATGTTTATTGGGTCACCATGAAGTGATGGAAAACAGCTACCAATACAGCTGAGAGCTTTTTTTGCTCAGAATATCACCAGATTCAGTCTTCACTAGGATTCAGTCTGTTACCACCCAATTTTAAGTTCTCCGTCATTTTTGGTTTTTTTGTTGTTTTTAAACTCAACTTTATGAATTACACCTGTGCAACAGCAAAGGCTTTTATCTACCAGAACATCACTATAGACTGTGCATTTATAATACATACAACATATTATTATGATGTACTTGCCTCATCCTGCTATGCCTGGAATTAGGGGATGGCTGCCACAATATGCAAGTACAGCAACAGCTGGAGGGAGCTAATGCCATGTGTGAATTCACAGAATGTGTTTACATGAAGTAGGCTGGTGGGCTGTGCAGATGCAGACACACATGTGCATGTGTATAGATGCATGATTTGGAGTGGAAAGGAATTCATGTTTTCCAAGCTCCGTGACTGTGCCTTTTTACCACAAGGTGTCAGGTCTCTTGACATCAGCAAAACACAAGACACTCTCTACATATTTACTGTAACCCTGAAAACAACTCCCAAAGGAAACGGCAGAGTTCTTGCAGCTCCTATGCTCACAAGCAGGCAACTGGAAACTGCAACAAAAGCAGTTATATGCACCAAATACTAAATGAGATACTAAATATCATCCACAGTCAGGAACATACTGCGGAGACTTCAGTTGTACCAAAATCTCCTCTATTTTTGGGCAGAACACATCATTGTTTGGTTACTCTTAGACACTATGTTACGCAGCCTCTATTACTGTTGGCAGAAATGGGAAGTTAATGGTCCGTGGAATAAAATTAAATGGTCCCCAGTGATTGCCCCATAAGCCAAATCTCCTTGGAGCTTGTGCTGTGTAAGGGCAACTTTGGTATGAAACAATTGTTTATAGACCCCTCCCTAAATTACAAAAGGCAGGCCCATTTTCCTAAAGCCTGTTCTATTCCAAGGCAGAGAGAATACTGATTTAATTCAAAGCTCCTGTGGATATCAGACTGCATTTTTACACAAAAGGGATTTAAGAGGTTACACAGAGAAATTGCCCTATATTTCCTCCAGGGAACTTCTGCTATAAAATGCTATAACAGGCTATCAAAGCCAGTTCACCTGGAGCCTCTATTCCCACTTCCCCATAGCACTAAAGGAGATTCACCCTTCTAGTTGCAGACATACACTAACTGGCTGGGAGCACAATGCTTAGTGTACACAAAAGGACATGGAATGTCAGATAGAATGAGGGGGCCACAAATCGCATTTCACTGAGATTTAATGTGACAACAATATTTTGGGATGCCATGACAATGTCTCCAAAAATAAGCAGTTAGGGCAAATCAAGCATAATCCAATTCAAATCTTGGATTAGACAAATGGCTCTCTCCATTCTTCATCAAGGGCTCAATCCTGCAAGGTGACTGAGGCAGTTGAATACCTCTCAGTCTTAGGCCCTACGATTCCATACGCAAACCAGTTATCCAAGAGTCACTGGAGTCAGCTGGCATGTGCCCGTGCCCAACCCTCATCAGCTCACACTAACACTACAGCACTTATATGAACAGAGCAAAGGTGAGTGGGGAGACAAAGCATCACACTTACTACTGGAGACACCTATGCAAGAAACAAAATGGCAGAACTTACATTCCATGGGACATTCTGTGGAGGCAGAGTTAAGGTGGTTTTGCTACCTTTACTGTGAATTTCCATGTTTTTGAATATATTTGTTTGTAGCTACATTATAAGGATTTTAATCTTTAAATTCCCTAGACATGCTCCCAACCTTACTTTCACCCTAACAGAGAGCCTTTTGTGAGGGTATCACAAGCAGCTTGGCATGAACTCCATGGAGAAGACAAAAATATCCTAGCTCCTTGAAGTCAACACATTCAACACAAACCTAGGGTGGAATTTCAAGACAGGCATACAGCCCACATTTCAAGAAGGCATTACATTTAGTTGTTTTTTAATCAGGTCAAGAATTTTCTTCAGGAGAACCCTATCCCAAATCAGTAAATTGGCTCACCTACTTACTCTACATACTGAATAGCCGATCATATCTTCTATAAACAGAGACATTCTGAAGCCCCACCCCCAATAACAACTTCAAAAAGGAGGACAATTGCAACCTCCCAGGACCAAAGATCTTTAGCAGAGTCCAGCAATGCCCCTGAGATGGGCTATTGCAATATGAGAAGGAAACCCCCTCACTTCTCTCTTGCCACTACTTGGCCGATGACTACTTTTTACAGGAAGTCCCCCTCCCCTCACAGGAGCAGAGCTGTGCCCAAAGGCACCAGGGGAAGGGATGGCTACAGGAATGCAGCCTCTTGCTGATCATGCCAGGCTCTTTAGAGGAATAAAAAGGAATAAGGCAGCAGAGTGGGATTTCCACAGCAGAAAGGAGCAACATTGTTGTCTAATCTCTTTAACAGAACTCCAAGTGGGTTAGGAAATTAATATTGCTGTGCTTATCCGCCAGCTCTATTTCCCACACAGCATGAGGGAAACTGGCTGACTCATTTTATGCAAAGTGAATCAGTTATTGGCGTTATCCCTACCAGCCTGGAAAACCATTTCAACAGCTGTTGCTATCGTGATGCTGCTGATGCCTGAGAAGTTACACAGGAATTGGCCAGAAAGCAGGTCCTGCCAGACTCCAGCTAGCTGCTCCTAGGGTCTGAAGCAAGTGGATGGAGTCAGGTCTGAATGGGATTCCATATGGTCGCAGGGCCTACTGTGAGAAACGTCATGAGCTTCGGGATACCTCATGCAATAAACAGGACAAGTTTGCTTCAGGAAGTCTTAATGAATCTTAACACTTGTTTTCTGAAGCATCATAATCCTTCCAAACTTTAAAGCATTCTCTCTGGCCACAGACTCCCCAGGTTGTCAAAGAATAGCTGTGGAGCATCAAAGCAAGCCCCTTGCTGCAATCCTCATGCTGCTTTATCCCCAGCCCCATCCTCCCCAGGGTTGAGAACATTCCTCACACCTATTGCAGTGACCGCCCCCAGTTCCAGCTGACCCAGCCGCAATTCTGCCCTACCAGACCAGGATGACAGGTTAGTTTAAGCAAGAGGCTAAAGTGGGGAGATCCTAGAAGAAGCCCCCCTCCTCCTCCCCTCCCCCAAGTAGTCTTCACATTATTTTGGCCATTTCACATCCACCACAAAGTGAGCGGAAAATGTAGCTTTAAACAAGGGAAAAATCAGGCATTCACATACTACATTCTTTACTTGTAACACCCTGAATGTGTGGGTCACCCCTCACTTTTCTGTACATGTTGCATCTCTGTGCAAGTCTAAGAATTCCTATAAAATCCAAAGTTTCCTGGTTACTTCCGTGCTTTGGATTCCCTCTGATTAATGGCCTATTACAATACTTCTGTCCTTGCAGCATGTACATGTTGGGCCACTATTACTTACAGAAACTCCTGTGTAGCTGCACATTTACATTTCAAGCAGCAGGCAAGCCTAATCACAGCTGGCATAGCCAGGTACCATGCCATTCCTGGGTTCCCCTGGGAACAAGGAGGGTCTCCATGGAAACAGACACCAGCACTTTTGATAACACCCTAACAGCATAATAAAATTCCATTTGTGACAGTACATCACCACAGCACCGCCAAACACTATTCTGCAGGGAAGGGCAGCTCTTTGCCATCACCACCCTCTCACCCATTTGTTGCCTTGTGATCTGCACATCATTCATGCTGCCTTCCTCAGGAACTGCCCTCATCAGTTTCATCAGGAACTTTTTGTTTGGGTGTGCAAGACGGGAAAGAGGAGGATAAGTACTATTTAATTACACACAACTATTATGGTAATCTCTTTTGAATATTACGAAATCTCAGAACGTGCAGATTTGCCTTATTTGCTGAGAAAGGATTAGATATTCTGATGTTTAATCAATCTTAATATTCTGTGGACGGGCTGTTTGGTAGTTCTTCCTTCTCCCCTACCCACTCAAGCAGATAGGGACTATGTGACCCAGCTAAAAGAGAGATACACAATACGAAAGAAAACTGGATACATTATGGAAAGGTGCTGTGCTATTTCAGGTCCTATAACAGGATAATGGCCCTTAGCAAAGGGAAGGCATAATGGGAATCAACAACAACCTGTTACTTTCCTTCCCCATAGCCATCTCCCTCTTCTCCTCCTCACCTCTCTCCAGGCACCTAACCCTGAAATGCAAGCCATCCAAACCACAGTGCAGGATGCAGAAGTGACAGACAGATTTGCCATATGGGATGGATAGTGCAAAGAAAGGAGTATCCCAGCCACTGAAGGATAGGCAAAATATGCTGAAGGGATTGACTAAGAGAACAGTGAAAAGACATTCAGTCATTATCTAGAGTTTGCTACTAAGCCCTCCAATTTTAATGGTAAACAAATGCCTTTAAAAATTCAGATTTTAAAACTCTCTAACATTAAACAGGAATGAGTGAAATCCCACAATTGCTCCTGGGGCATGGCACACACTATGGGTGTAGTCTGTTGGTCCGTGTACTGCACTGAGACAGATGATGGATAAAGCTGCAGTGAACTTTCAGCCCCATGTGGAAGTTTTTCCCAGTTCTTGCTATGACCTGCTTTACGAGGTATATCACTTCATCTTGTGTGTTCAATAATTCATTTTCCATCAGTGGTTCCAACCACATTGCTGACAGAGGCCAGAGCTGCACTGGTTGAAAACGAGTTAAGGAATATGCCTTTTGGGTAACCCCACATGGAAGCTGTCACAGAGGGACATGTCTCAGACTGAATAAAAGACCTACAAAATCCAGGGAGATTCTCAGCAGGCTTACAGCAGCAATGCGAGGAGCAAATGCTACACTTGAATTTAACAGAGAAGCTTTCCAGAATGATGTGTAACACTTTTTTTTTTTTGGGGGGGGTGGGAGTGTGTGAAGGTTTATGTCCTTGTGCTTGTCTGTTCAATCATACAGTCACTCAGCCAGGACCACCTCTTACCTCCCATACCCAGATACCAGGACTGTGCAGTAACTCGCCAAGGGGCACAACCTCCTCACCAACAAGCCACTGTGAGCTAGAAACTGCACCAGAAAACATCAACAGCACTGCTTCAGTGGGGCGGGGGGCAGCACCCCAGATCAGAGGCTGGCAAGACCCCGATTCCATAATTTCATGGGGGGAGGAAGGTTCAGACAGTAGAAGTACTACAGCCTGACCCTTCTGCACCACACAAGCAAAGGGCCCTCCTCCTGAGACACACGGCCAGCCGGCTTACGGAGGATGATCTGGAAGGGGAAGACAGGAGCACAGCCTTTGATGGGCCCACATCAGGAGCAACTTAGGGAGGAGACGGACCTGTATGAAGGTGAGGGGTGGAGTGTTTGCAAGATTCATAGATACTAAGGTCAGAAGGGACCATTATGATCATCTAGTCCGACCTCCTGCACAACGCAGGCCACAGAATCTCACCCACCCACTCCTGCAATAAACCTCTCACCTATGTCTGAGCTATTGAAGTCCTCAAATCGTGGTTTAAAGACTTCAAGGTGCAGAGAATCTTCCAGCAAGTGACCCGTGCCCCATGCTACAGAGGAAGGCGAAAAACCTGGAAGAGGCCCTGGAATCTGCCCTAGAGGAAAATTCCTTCCTGAACCCCAAATATGGAGATCAGCTAAACCCTGAGCATATGGGCAAGACTCACCAGCCAGATACCCAGGAAAGAATTCTCTGTAGTAACTCAGATCCCACCCCATCTAACATTGGTCCTATTTATCATGAATAGTTAAAAGATCAATTAATTGCCAAAATCATGTTATCCCATCATACCATCTCCTCCATAAACTTATCATCAAGTTTAATCCTGAAGCCAGATAGGTCTTTTGCCCCCACTGCTTCCCTTGGAAGGCTGTTCCAGAACTTCACTCTTCTGATGGTTAGAAACCTTCGTCTAATTTCAAGTCTAAACTTCCTGATGGCCAATTTATATCCATTTGTTCTTGTGCCCACATTGGTACTGAGCTTACGTAATTCCTCTCCCTCTCTGGTATTTATCCCTCTGATATATTTATAGAGAGCAATCATATCTCCCCTCAACCTTCTTTTGGTTAGGCTAAACAAGCCAAACTCCTTAAGTCCCCTTTCATAAGACATGTTTTCCATTCCTCGGATCATCCTAGTAGCCCTTCTCTGTACCTGTTCCAGTTTGAATTCATCCTCCTTAAACATGGGGGACGAGAACGGCACACAGTATTCCAGATGAGATCTCACCAGTGCCTTGTAGAACAGTACTAACTCCTCCTTATCTCTACTAGAAATACCTCACCTGATGGATCCCAAGGCCGCATTAGCTTTTTTCACGGCCATATCTCGGTCTGTCTCCTCCTCCGCTACTTCTAATTGATGCTTCCCCAGCTTATAACTAAAATTCCTGTTATTAATCTCTAAATGCATGACCTTACACTTCTCACTATTAAATTTCATCTGATTACTCCAGTTTACAAGGTCATCTAGATCCTCATGTATGATATCCCGGGCCTTCTCTGAATTGGCAATACCTCCCAGCTTCGTGTCATCCTCAAACTTTATTAGCACACTCCCGCTTTTTGTACCGAGCTCAGAAATAAAAAGTTTAAATAAGACTGGTCCCAAAACTGATCCCTGAGGAACTCCACTGGTAACCTCCCTCCAGCCTGACAGGTCACCTTTCAGTAGGACCCGCTGTAGTCTCCCTGTTAACCAATTCCTTATCCACCTTTCAATTTTCATATTGATTCCCCCATCTTTTCCAATTTAACTAATAATTCCCCATGTGGCACTGTATCAAATGCCTTACTAAAATCTAGGTAATTTAGATCCACTGCATCTCCTTTGTCTAAAAAATCTGTTACTGTCTCAAAGAAGGAGTTTGGCACGATCTACCTTTTTTAAAACCATGTTGTATTTTGTCCCATTTACCATTGACCTCAATGTCCTTAACTACTTTCTCCTTCAAATTCTTTTCCAAGACCTTGCATACTACAGATGTCAAACTAACAGGCCTGTAGTTACCCGGATCACTTTTTTTTCCCCCCTTTCTTAAAAATAGGAATTGTGTTAGCAATCCTCCAATCATACGGTACAACACCTAAGTTTACATATTCATTAAAAATTCTTGCTAATTTTGTGTGCCAATTCCTTTAATATTCTTGGATGAAGATTATCTGGGCCCCCCGATTTAGTCCCATTAAGCTGTTTGAGTTTCGCTTCTACCTCAGATATGGTAATATCTGCCTCCATAGCCTCATTCCCATTTGTCATGCTACCATTATCCCCAAGATCCTCTTTAACCTTATTAAAGACTGAGGCAAAGTATTTGTTTAGATATTGGGCCATACCTAGATTATCCTTAACCTCCACTCCAACCTCAGTGTTTAGCGGTCCCACTTCTTTCTTTGTTTTCTTCTTATTTATATGGCTATAGAACCTTTTACTATTGGTTTTAATTCCCTTTGCAAGATTCAACTCTACTTGACTTTTAGCCTGTCTCACTTTATCCCCACATGTTCTGACCTCAATAAGGTAGCTTTCCTTGCTGATCCCTCCCTTCTTCCACTCCCTGTATGCTGTCTGCTTTTTCTTAATCACCTCTCTGAGATGCTTGCTCATCCAGCTTGGTCTACGACTCCTGCCTATGAATTTTTTCCCCTTTCTTGGGATGCAGGCTTCCGACAGCTTCTGCAGCTTTGATTTAAAGTAATCCCAGGCCTCCTCTGCCTTTAGATCCATAAATTCTTCAGTCCAATCCACTTCCCTAACTAATTTCCTTAATTTTTGAAAGTCAGCCCTTTTGAAATCAAAAACCCTAGTCGCAGATTTATTTTTGTTTATCCTTCCGTTCAGTTTGAACTGAATTAGCTCATGATCACTTGAACCAAGATTATCCCCTACAACCATTTCTTCTATGAGGTCTGCACTACTCACCAAAACCAAATCTAAAATGGCATCCCCTCTAGTCGGTTCAGCAACTACTTGATGAAGGAATCAATCAGCTATCGCATCAAGAAAAATCTGAGCCCTATTATTACTACTAGCACTCATCCTCCAGTCTATATCTGGGATGTTAAAGTCTCCCATGATCACGCAGCTTCCATTAGTATTTACTTCATTAAAAACATTAAAAAGGTCTCTATCCATATCAGATCCCGGAGGTCTACAGTACACCCCAAGCTCTATCCCAGGGGAGGCTCTAATAGTTTTCTTCCCCAATGTAATTTTTGCCCAGACAGACTGTCTTATCCATTCCATCGCTTCTTATTTCTTTACATTCTACCTCATCATTGATATACAATGCTACTCCACCACCTTTACCTTTATTTCGGTCTTTCCTAAACAGCACATACCCTTCAATACCTGTAGTCCAGTCATGACGACTATTCCACCCTGTTTCTGTTATCCCTAGAATATCTGGTTTCACTTCCTGCACCAGTAGCTCTAGTTCCTCCATTTTGTTTCCTAGGCTCCTCGCACTGCTGTACAAACATCTTAATTTTTGCTGTTTGGCCTCCCTCACATTCTGTACCCTATTAGGCACGGTAATTCTACAGCCAGTATAACCTATTAGACTGGTATCCACACTGCCCTTGCTCCTTATATACATTCTCCTACCCATGGCTGTATCCTTTCTTACTTCTTTTTCTTCCCTCTCAATGCTAAAATCTGGTGTGGAGATTACCTGGACATCTCCCAACCATCTCCCCCAAATTCCTAGTTTAAAGCTCTCTTAATCAGTTGTGCCAGCCTCCATCCTAGAAGTCTATTTCCTTCCCTACTCAGATGAAGTCCATCCCGAGAGAACTGTCCTATGTCCATGAATGCCTCCCAGTGGCCATACATCCCAAAGCCATCCTTATAGCACCACTGCCTAAGCCATCTGTTGATAGTCATAATCTTGTCACACCTTTGTTGCCCTTCTCTAGGAACAGGCAGAATTCCACAAAAGATCACCTGAGCCTCAATTTCCTTAAGCCTCTTCCCCGGCCTAGCATAGTCTCCCTTAATACTTTCCAGAGAGAATCTAGCCGTATCATTTGTTCCCACATGAAGGTTAATTAGGGGATTCTTTCCTGCTCCCTTTAGGATCCTTTTCAACCTCAGGTCTACATTCCGTATCTTAGCACCTGGAAGACAGTATACTCTTCTATTCTCTGGATCAGCTCTGGTTACAGGCCTGTCTATTCTTCTCAGTAAAGAGTCCCCAATCACATAGACCTGCCTTTTCCTGTGACAGTGCTATTCTCCAGTCTATCCCCTGTTCCCTCTGGCTGCAAGTTCTTTCCATTCCTATTCTCCCTTGTAATCCTCTTCAACCCATCCTGTATCCTCCTGGGGCTCACATTTGGTTTAGTCTCCATTGACTCTTCCCCTTTTCGTAAAGGACTAGCCGTTCTTCTCTTCTTCCTTGCCCTTCCACCTTCAGTGACCACCTGCTGAGCCCCTTCTTCATTTTCCAACTCTGCAGACCTGTTCTTGAGCTCTATTTCTCCTTCACTAGCCCATCTTTTCCTCTGCCTGGTTCTTTTAGTCACATGCTTCCACTGACCACTTTCCTCACCCAGTCTCCCCTCAGAATTCCTCAGTCCTGCTACCATCTGCAAATCTGAGCTTTTCCCTTCAGATACCTCATGTCTTTGCTCCATAATCTGCTCGAACCCTTTTCTAAACTCAACCAGATTTTCCACCTGCATCTCCAAACTTCGGATCTTTTCCTCCATCAGCTCTATCAGACAGCATTTCATGCAGACAAAACGCTTACCAGGTATCCCCTCCAGGATCATGTACATACCGCAGCTTCTACATCCAGTCATCCTCATTGTGTCTTCCACTACATGGGTCACTCCCACTGCTGCCTCTATCTGTCATAGCCTTCCCACCTAAATCCTGTTAATCTGGGAAACACAAACCACACCAAACCACCACCACCACCCACAGCAAAAACAACCCCCCAACAAGCACCACAGGACAAACTCCCCCTCAAACTCCCCTGTTTACAGCTCTGTTTGCTGTATCCTGTGCCGCTGCCTGACTGGCTGGCTCCCTTTTTGGGTCCCTAGTCAGAGAAGCCAAGGGTTGCCAAGTGGAGTGAGGACAAAGTAGATGGAGGAGTGTTGCACAGCATGCAGCTTAGGCTCAGAATGGGAAACAGAGAGACAGTTGGGGATGGGGGTTGGATAGTGAGGGAGTGAAGTTTGATTTTGGAAGGAAGCGGGAAGTGGAAGGGATTTTGATGGGGTGGGAGTTGTATACACTTAGCAGCTCTGCACACAATTTAGTCACGTCTAGTTCTATCACCCTTGCCCACCTATCTCACTGGATTCCCTTCCCCACCCCAACACACACACACACACACACACACACACAAAAGCAGTGTGCATCTTACTGGAATTCTGGGAGAAACAGGAAAATGCTACCATCTCTTCCAGTAAAGCATGTTCTTGCAGGCCACACAGTGAGCAAAACATTATTGCTAGACTGCAAGCTCCTCCAGGACAGCATCTTCTCACTTTCCATAGCACTGAACTCAACAGTTAACAAATGAGACTACTAGAAGCAATGAAGAGGCTGGAAATCCCACAGCTAGGCACCTCCTAGCACGTTCCTTCATTATTCCAAGACAAGGGAAAGCAAAGGGGAAACAGGGACATCTGCAATTAATTCTGTTTTTAAATGTATAGCTAAGGATGTTTATTAAGGGAGGTAAGTGCTACAGACATATCTCCCCCCCCACTCAAATACAAATAATTCTAGCAGCTATAGTCACAAAAAGGAAGCATCACCCTTACCCACTGCTAAGAGCATAATATATACTTGGGAGCAACAACCTTTATAACAGGTTTTTCTCAATGCTGTATTTGGCAACTGAATTAGGAAGAGAGGAAGGAAATACTATAGAAACAAAAAGAGGTGGCAGGCTGGGCTCTTGCCATTCTGGCAGCAGAAAGAGTGAAACAGCTGCCAACACACAGTCATAGGCTTGGCTTTCTGCAGTTCGAACGCCCAGAAGAATTTTCAGGAAGGAAACCCCCAGCATGAAACATTGTGCGGGTTAAGCCCCTGTCCACAAAGCAGCAGAAACCATTACCTTAGTCAAACAGCAGGTCAGGCATTTACCGATGCATACATTAACCTACAGGGAGGAGCCAGTGGTGAGATCAGGAATCAGGAGGACACTCGGCCTTTTCCAGGCAAGCCAGAACGGGACAGGTAACTTGCTCAGGAGGTACCATGCAGAGATATGTTATAGCAATGCTTCACCACAAACCCTAAGCCAACAGAAACTGCAGCTGTGAGGAGCACTATGGGTGAAATGGTGATTGATTTCTGTGCAAGGGGAGACTGCATTAGTTGTGTATTTTACTTCAGATGAACCCATGAAGTGGCATATTCAAATACGACCAATGGTCACCTTGAGAAACAGTCTGAGCCTGGTGACTGGAGTTCATCCTCTTATATTGATTGCTGAAACCCATTGGTATTTTTCTACTTCCTAGCTGGGTGAGAAATAATTCTTTCCCCCTGCATACCAGTTACAGTATCAAAATCCTGATCCTCTTTCAAACAGCTGGAAATTTAACACAGCATGTAGCTGTACCAAAGGCTTTTTCAAAGAAAAGACACTTAATGGTACTGTAGCAGATCCCAGCATCCGTCAGGTTCTGAGCCTGAACTTTCCTCAAGCACCAAGACACAAGAAGTTCTGATTTATTCCCTACAGGCTCCAAGGGCTACAGCCACAAGCATGCTATGACCTGAGCATGACAGGATGGGACATATGGTGCCAGAAGCCAACTGAGAAACCTGGGACTCAGGATCTTTCAGTCCTGGTGTACCAGAGTATGCTTCCTTAGGGTGCTGCATAAGGTCAGTGAGGACTTTTGCTGGTCTGCTTCCCATTTGCTTTATCACTCACATTTTGCAGCACAGGCTGTTTGGAGTTTGGAAATCCAATTAACACAGCAAATTGTAGGATTATCAATAGTTTATGAGAAAAGGGAAGAGAACATCTTTACTAACCATCTGTGTTTGCGTATCAGCAGTCCATGCAGCCCCCAACACACAGTATTACTCAGACCAGTAAGATGCTGAATTGCCAGGGAAATAGTGGCTGTGGTAAGTGTTGTTCAAGAGATTCTACAAAGAAGTTAAATAAAGCTTCTAACACAAACATCAGCCTAGAGGGAATTCCCTACATTCTGGAACAAGCATGCCCATGTCACATTGTGAGTGCTTGAACCACTATCCCACAAGCACCTCAAAATTCCTGAAGCATCTTTCACTGGCTTGGACAAGATAGCAAGACTTTCAACTTTACTAGCTGCTTTGGATAATTCTAGATTTGACCCTTGTCAGGGCTTGCTCTACAGATAAGGTTAGCTTGAGCAATGACCTTAAGCTGTGTCCTGGGCATGACAATGAATCTGTGCCAGCAGGAAATAACTCTGTACCCCTTAAAAACAAAGTAATCTCAAACATGGCCTGCATGTTATCTGAGGCACAAAAGAAAGTGGCTTGTTCCAAGGTCACATGGGAGTCATTAACAGAGCAGAGAATAGAACTTGGGATTCATGACTCCTGTTTCACCAACGTTTTAACTATTCACCACCACCACCGGATTCAAGATTGCCTCTCTGGGTTGTGCAATTCTCTGCTACTGCAGACAGCCATTTAGGGTGAAGGTATAAAGTGAGGAATCTGAAGTCCACCGTCAGCCACCATCCTAGGCAAGGACTGGCGGAGATTCACTCTGAAGCTATTTATTGGGCTAAAGGGGTCCCTGTTAAGTTGCACAAGCAGCTTTCCCCAAGGGTTGGGCTGAGAGCACTGATTCTCAGTTTGGATGGCCCAAGAAAAAAAAACAAACGAACAAGTGGGGTTAGCTTCTGAACTCAGATAATTTGCATAGAAGTGCAGTTCCAATCCACCACCCAGCCCTTTACTCCACCTGGCTAGCTTCATGTTTGGGGATCTTAAGGTGTATTGTTAATGTGTTGGGGGAAACCCCAGAAAGATGCAAGGCATAACCCCATTAAATCCAATTTAGGAGGCATAAATGCTGCTTTGCTAATTCGTTCTAACAACTGCTGAAAGGGACCCCCATCTTTGCAATCTGCCTGCTCTCAGATCCCTCATACATTTGCTCAAGTTGTCCTGAACAATGCTGCTCACGTAACATCTCTTCCTGAAGGCACTGAAGACTGCCTCAGTAAGACTTGTATCAAATGTTTCACCAGACCTTCTTAGTGTCTGCATATTGGCTCCCCAGATTGAACCAGCTAGTATGCTGGTCAGGCTGTGTGTTTTGTTTTTTCAGTGAGGTCTTGGTAAGGTGTTCTTGAATGTCCAGGTGTGGTTCAGTGTAACACCTAAATACACAACTTTAGGTCATGGTCAAGCTATGTCATTCAGTAAAATGTCAAGCTGAACGTTGGCCTTTGTGTGGTTTATATGGAAACAGCTGGAATCTGTCTTTTTGGTACTTGGTTTAAAAGTTTCCATCTTTGACAACAGTGGGCCATCTCTCTCATCATCGCATTCAGGATTTCTTCTAAGTGACTGAAATCCTGGTCCCGCACAGCCAGCCAGATATTCTGTAGCAGAGCATCATTCCCTGTGTGGCTCATCTCATCTCACAAAGGATAGTCAACAGTCAGCTAAATGAAACTATGCACACAATCACTAGTATCATGAGACCGACCAACCCAGGCTCGCTGCTGGTCCTGTCCAACCTTGCCCCTTCTGACAGGAGGTGACAAGCTGCCTTGCAGAATCTGCTCCTTAAGGTGCAAGACATGCCACATCTACCTGTTTAAAAGTGTGTCTAATCCACCAATCTACTGTCTTAGCTCATGGCACTGCCCTTTGGACAATTCATTTAAAGAACCTCAAAGTCACCTCCAGATGGTGTACTAGGTGGCAAGGTTTCAAACACAGCCATTGTTTATCTTGTGAGACATCTGAAGCCCAATCCCCCCAATTTTGACCTCCCACACCACCTATAGACAAAACACAATAGTTTTCAATGTAGAGTTAACAAATGGGCTGCAAATAACTACTAGTGGGACCTTTTTGACTCTTTTACCACGGTTTCCAGTTAGAAGATTTTGATCATAAACTTGCAGGCTGCATCTGTTGGCAGATGCCCTTGATGCCCTTCCCTCAGCTACTGAACAGTTAAGACATTTAGACATAAGAATGGCCATACTGGGTCAGACTGTTATATTGGATCATATTAAAGAAGTTCTGTATTAAAATCACAAATGAGTTTAATTCCCCATAGTTTAAATTCCAGGGTATTACTAATTAAGAGGTCTCTTGGTTTTTGGTCTCTTGTTCTTACTGTTTCTCCCCCTCTCTGTATGAAACTTGCAAGTTAATTGTGTTAGTACATCCTAAGACAGAGTCTGTTCTCAAACCAATACTTTGTAACTACTCATACAGAGAGACTCAAAGCAATACTTTGAAACAGAAACATTACACAGACTCCCCGCCCTTTTGTTGTATTTATCTCGCTTTGTTAACAATTGTGATTAAAATAGAGATAGAGCATGTATGTGATGGATGCTTGGTGTGGATAATAAATGAATGATCAGGGAGGTGGGAGCCTAAGAATCCAGTGTCGATCGGCCAAAGGCAGCCTCAAGTGGAAACAACCTGAGGACCCCCAGAGGGCAGACTGGAATCCACCCAACAGCCTCAAGGATGGGAGAACTGAAGAACAAGGTAACATCTGGCAGCACGGAGCTGTCAGGAATGTGCCATCTGCTGATTGATTCAGCAACCGCATGATGAAGCAATTTCCATAGACTGGCATAGGAATAAATTCCTATAAAAATGGACTCTAGAAAGTGAGAACTTTGGGGTCTGATTCTGCAAACCAACTTCCAGGAGCATCAGATGAGCATCTGACAAGGCCCTGCTCCCTCCTCATGTCCAGGCCACCTGGCCAGTGGCTTGGCACGAGCAACTCTAAGGCTGGTAACTATGATAACAACCTTGCAGAACCTGTGTGTGTATGAATGAATATGTGAATAAATATGAAATTTAATTAAATGTTATAGCTATAACTAACTGCTTACTATGATTCTTTCTGTATTCACGATAAATGTGGCATTTTGCCTTATTCCCTTTAATAAGATCCTGCTGGTTTTTATTTTATTGGTATAACAAGACCAAAGGTCCACCCAACCCAGTATCCTGTCTACCAACAGTGGCCAATGCCAGGTGCCCAAGAGGGAGTGAACCTAACAGGTAATGATCAAGTGATCTCTCTCCTGCCATCCATCTCCACCCTCTGACAACCAGAGGCTAGGGATACCATTCCTTACCCATCCTGGCTAATAGCCATTAATGGACTTAACCTCCATGAATTTATCCAGTTCTCTTTTAAACCCTGTTATAGTCCTAGTCTTCACAACCTCCTCAGGCAAGGAGTTCCACAGGTTGACTGTGCGCTGAATGAACAACTTCCTTTTATTTGTTTTAAACCTGCTGCCCATTAATTTCATTTGGTGGCCCCTAGTTCTTATATTATAGGACCAAGTAAATCACTTTTCCTTATTCACTTTCTCTATACCACTCATGACTTTATAGACCTCTATCATATCCCCCCTTAGTCTCCTCTTTTCCAAGCTGAAAAGTCCTAGCCTCTAATCTCTCCTCATATGGGACCCGTTCCAAACCTCTAATCATTTTAGTTGCCCTTTTCTGAACCTTTTCTAATGCCAGTATAGACGAACATGGTTGACTTCAATGTATGTAAATGCAACCAATAAAAAACAAATGGACCTTCAAATACATCCCCGACCTGCTATATGTCAGCTGCTTTACCGCACACCATAGAAGCGGAAGCCACACATTCTTCCGACTATGCGATCAGCCTAACTTTCGCTTAAACCAGCAGAGAAGCGTGTCAATTAGCAACATGCTTTCACTCTTGAAATACAGTCAGGCTCAAAAGGCATGTTGTCAGCTAGCAGAGACAGACATTAGTCCTGAATTCATGTTACCTAAATCACAGTCTACAATTATTGCCTTTAACAACAAAACTCTGCAGCCTTGACCCTTAAAGCTGTACCCAGCTCACTTTTACACACACACAATGAGAAGATTGCTTTATATACTAATCAAAATGGTTTAAGAAGGTCAACACTAAGAGTAGCCTAAGAAAAATATTTTAAAAAGCAAAGAAACTTGCTTCAGAAGAGAGCGGCAGTACAGTCTCATGTAGTACTTCTCAGTCTGTCTGGGTCCGCAACCTAAAAAAGGCTGAGGTCATCTTGCAAGCCGCTGTGTCCAAAATCCTTTGGAGTCTGATTGTGGGATCTTGATCTTAGAAAGAAGCAACAGGCTGTTTTTGGGTGCTGAAGCTTGAGCATTGTGGAAAATGTCGATAGAGTATTGGGAGCTGTTGCTTTGGGGGTGGAGTATCAGTCTGCTGGATTGGAATGGGGTGCTTGTTTCCTGTTCAGGTGCAGGAGAATAATACTTTCATTGGTTGCAGAATTGGCTCTACAGTTCCTTGCAAATGCATTTCTGAGCCCTAGTGCAGAGCAATGGGTGGTGTGAGGGAAGAAGAGAGCAAAGACAGATCGTTGTATGATTGGGTAGGAATCAGTGAAAGCACAGAGCCAAGGTGGTGGTGGCAAAGGCGGCAGCAAGATGGGAGAGGGAGTGCCTGCAGGATTTCATTGCTCATGCAACTTTACTCCTTTGGTACCCACTTCCCACATTGCATCCTACTGACTGAGAAGTGCTGGGTTAGTGGTTACTGCACAGAACAAGGTGTCAAGGACTCTAGGTTCTATTTCTGGTTCTGCCCCAGACACAATGGGTGGCCTTCAGCAAGACCCTTAACCCCCCCTGTGCCCCACTTTCCCCCTCCAACAAGGGCAATATTTAGCTTCCACAGGTGTTGTGATGATTAATTCACTGACATTTGTTAAGCACTCTTTGATACTTATATATGCTGACTCAGAGAAGGACAAAGCATTAACACATTTGTTTCTGGCTTGTAAGTTGGAGCTAACAGTGTTTTATTGCTGATGTGCCAAGCAAACAGTAGACACTGGAGAAGATGCAACTAACCAGCAGACTGCTCCAACAGGAGGTTATAGATTCCACCTGGCAAAAGTCACGTAGCAGTTACCAACTCTAATCAGATCTGTCAAAATGGAGCTTCAGCTGGCCAGATCAGTAGAAGAGATGCTGACCCATCTTAGAAGAAGGCTGCTCTGTGTGGCTCTCACACCCCTGTAATATTAATCTATGTTCCCGATATTTGGAGGATTGCTACGTAAGGGCTTGCCTACATGGGAAAGTTAGTGTGAAATATGGTAGGGTGTGAATTTAAAGCAGAATAACTATTGTGCACTAACTCCCCATGTAGACACCCATTCCACAATAAGTGCCTTTTTGCAATGTATGCTATGTAATAGATTTAAATTCACACCCTACCTAATTCCATGCTAACTTTCCAAAGAGACAAGCCCTAAGCTCTTTCCGAGAAGTACAGGATGTGCAAATCTCACATTAGCAAGACAACCTGCTCAACTTCACAGAGTGTTTTTAGCTAATGTTTCAGAACTTGTGTGTACCAGAGTTTCTTGGGAGCAAGGTGAGTGGAGCCGCTTTGCAAGATATTAGAGTCATTTCCAGTATAGTGCACCTGCCACCTTATTACCACAGGGTTGTCAGCTACATTATTAAATTAGAATGGTGCCAGGGCAGCATGCAGGTGATCTTGTAAGAGACAGTTGCTTAACTCCCCCAGGTCTACTGTTGGAGAGGGGGCGGAGGGAGGGGTAGTTTGCACTTGTAAGGAAAATAGCTGAAGGTTTGTTTTTAAAACATGTAATATACTGAATAAACACTACAAATAGACATGAAAAGGCAAGTCAGAATTCAGAGCCATTAACCCTGACAGGCTCTTTTACTCAACAGCATAGCTAGAAATCTTTTCAGTTACGGCTTTAGGAAGAAAGATAGTTAGTGCCACTGACGCAGCCAACAACATGCAGGGGGAAGACTATATATGTAAAGCAGGCTTTGAAAGTCACCTTGGCAATCGGGAGAAAACTGAGCATATTCCATAAGATACACTGCTAGCACACAATGGACTCTCCAGTACACATCTTCTACCTGAGCTGACTTAAAGAACAGAACTTATCAGTAACTAGCTTTCCATGGATTCCGATTAAGCTTTATACTGCAGCTATAACACTTAGCACTCATTCAGTGCTTCACTTCCTAAGAGCACTTTACAAAAACACCACCACAACTCCCCTGGGAGGTAGGCAAAAAATATTATTGCTCTCCTTTTATAGCTGGAGAACCTTGAGGCACAGAGAGATGATCTGACTTGTCCAAGGTCATACTAGAATCCTATGGCAGAGCTAGATAAGATTCTATTCCTATGTTCAAGCCATTAGACCACACTGCCTCTCTGATTGCATACACCAGATCGGGAAAGAATTTTCCCCTGCAGGCCAGACTGACAGTGACCTTTGGGTGTTTTAACCTCTCTCTGCAAGTGTATGGGTGTGGATCACTTACTAGGATTATTTGGGTATAACCCATTGCAGGGGCCTCAGGCATTGGTGCTCCTCGGTGTCTTCTATTCTCTACCTGTGGTACACAGTAGTTAGGCTCCTGTGGGCTGTAATACTTGGGTCTTAATTTCAGTTGTTGGAGAGTGTTAGTGGCCTGTGATGTAGAAGAGGTCAGACTAGATGATCTTGTAGTGTCTTCTGACCTTTAACGCTATGACTCTCTGGGTGGCAAACATTTGCAACACATAGTTTAATGCAAAAAAATATCTATTTAGAGGTTTCAGAGTAACAGCCGTGTTAGTCTGCATTCGCAAAAAGAAAAGGAGTACTTGTGGCACCTTAGAGACTAACCAATTTATTTGAGCATGAGCTTTCGTGAGCTACAGCTCACTTCATCAGATGCATACCGTGGAAACTGCAGAAGACATTATATACACACAGAGACCATGAAACAATACCTCCTCCCGCCCCACTGTCCTGCTGGTAATAGCTTATCTAAAGTGATCATCAAGTTGGGCCATTTCCAGCACAAATCCAGGTTCTCTCACCCTCCGCCCCCCCCACCCACAAACTCACTCTCCTGCTGGTAATAGCCCATCCAAAGTGACCACTCTCTTCACAATGTGTATGATAATCAAGGTGGGCCATTTCCAGCACAAATCCAGGTTTTCTCACCCCCCCACCCCCATACACACACACACTTACTCTCCTGCTGGTAATAGCTCATCCAAAGTGACCCCTCTCCCTACAATGTGCATGGTAATCAAGTGAAAGCGCACAATTGTTATGAGTCTCTTTAGTCAGGCTAGACTCCTAGAATTTGCCTGCACCTTTAAAAGTGTTCTGAACCCTGGGGTCAGTCAACAATCAGGCATGTGGAATTTCCACACCAGCAAGCTTTAGGCACACTTACCCAGATGGGCACTATAGAAAACCATAAGTGCTGCACATAGAAATTGGATCTGCAGCTTAGTAGCTTCTTAGGCAGTGTGCATTTTTGAACTAACCAAGTTAGTCTTCATTTGTTGAGCTCCAACAACACATTTAGCAAGGTAGAGAACGGAGAGGAGATGAAAGCAAGCTCCTTGCGGGCAGGGCAATCTAAGCAAATACCAAAAAAAAAAAAAAACCCAACACACCCCCAACACCAATAATAAATTTAAAGGTAAGGAACGCAGTTACTCAACCCCTCCGCCCCTGTGCAATCTTTGCTTTTATAAGGAGATTAAATGTAAAGGGAATGGAAAATAATAATGTCCCTGAATATAAAGAACTAGAACTAGAGAGAGGAGCCCACAAGTGTCAGTATTTCTTAGTTCAGTTTTATAACTGTCAATTCAGGAAGCCCACTCACAAAGACACTTGTTATATAGCAGGAAAGAACAGAATCCCATCTCCATCCACAGACTGTCAGTCATTTCAATTCCTGGCAACACACAAGAAACCCAAGTAGCCACACAGATTTCTGCAAAGGAATCTGTGGATGCAAGTTTATAGGCTGTCTTACTTAACAATAGGCCATTGGAGGGGAAGGTTAACACACTCCCACTTTAGTTCTGTAGTCCTACATCAGTAACATTTACATCACATCAATGCAACCACACTAATTTGTTCTGTATAGTTATGCTTTGATAGACTAGCAGTGGCTTACAGCCGTGTACAAATTGCATCAGCTCACAAGTGAATACAGGGACTGTCTTCTTTGCAATTTGTCTACATAGTGCCTTGTGCAGTTGGGCCCTTATTCTTTGCTGCAGGTCCTAAGCCCTACTATAGTACAAGAAAAACTACGGCCTTTAGTCTTCAACCATCAGATGCCCAGTGTAAACGGAGATCTAAAATAATGGACCCAACTACATGCAGTAGCCTTCCACAGATCTAACTCCTTCTCAGAAGCCCAAGAAATGGCTGTGCAGCACTCCAGAGTGCGCACTGTTGTAGGAATCTGGAAAAGAATTCTTACAACAATAGAAGAGATAAAGTGGCCTTATATAGGAACTGGTCTCAGCTCCTGCAACTCGGAACAAAAATGTATGCAAAACCATAATACATGTGTATGCACAATCCTTTCCCTACCCCAACATAAACATTTTAATTATTTTGTTTTAAAAACAAGAAATTACCATTTACTTCTGGTTTGCTGTACGCACTGTATACTGTACAAACTTCAGCATTGTTCATGCACCAACATCTGGGTTACAATGTTGTCCCTAAGGACGAAGAGGGTAATTTGCTGTTCACTTGTGTAGCACTACAAATCCACTAACCTTAAGCCATTGAAGAGCTGTTTAGATTTATCCAGTAGGTAACAAAAGTCTGTGACCGTTTTCCTCTCTCCCTGAGGGATATCATCTTCAGCTCCTCCAGATGACATGATTTCTTTTAGGGCAAATTCAGTCCTAGAATAAAGGCAAGATCTATATGAGATAAAGATTGCATTCAACTAGGAACTCAGAAGACAGGTTTAAGCATGATGGTTTCACAGGGATAACGAAACATATCAAACATGCAACTCTCCCACAGGTTACTTTCTTTGAGGCTCACTGAAAGTCACAATAGGAATATCAACTCAGGATCAGAAAACCCTAACAAAGCATGGGGATATTTACAGCGTGGCTCACTAGTTAACAGAGCAAATGAAAATGGCATAATCATGAAATAAAATAACTTGTTGACAGGACTATTAACAACGAACCACAAATAAAAACGATTGTGCATAAACAAAACTTGATGTTGACAACTCCTCTCTCTAGGTTTGTCTATTAGCGAAGTGATGTGGTTGCCCCACAGCAATGTTTAGAGAGAGAAGAGACCCAGGCCCTAAATCTGTTTACTACATGTGTTGGGACACATTTCCTTTCCTTTTACATTTGTTGGAACCTGTAGTTCACTGTTCATCACTGTAGGACAGCATGAGGACATCAGCTGTGTTGTCAGGAAGACCTGCCCAAAATGATATCTGTTCCACTGCATTTCTTCTCTCTGTCAACTCTGTGGGCTGCAACCCCACAAGAAGACCTACACAAACACTGATTTTTTTTTTTTTATTATTCATCTGTGCACAACTTCATATTGTGCAAGAACTGTGTTCGTACACACAGTTATACCATAGCAAGGATCTATAGTGTGGCTAGACTTAAAACTGAGTAAAGGTGTAAAAGAGTTATAAGGATACAGTGATCTTTTTGGGAAACCCGTTTGAAATTAATCCACAGCAAGATTGTTGCTATGATCATCCAAGAGTGAACAGGGACCTACAGGTTCTAACACCTGCAATAAGATGTGCCACACTTTAAATGGCTAACCACTTTGGGGCCCATCTATGCTCTTTAGAAACTTTGTGCTGTGTTGGGTAAACACATGCCATTATTAGGAAAACAGAGAGAGGACCAAGTCTTTTTGGCATCTCTATGGAATCTGGCAAACTAATGGGGGGTTTATTTTGCGGGAAGGGCAGAGATTTAAGATAAATTCCATTTGCACAGGAGCATTGTGCAATGACTGTATATGAGCAGCCATCTGCAACCCCCAATTCAGGCCAAGAGGTAGCAGGGCCCGCCCTGTAAGTATGGCAAAAGGGAAGCTTATATGCAGACACTGGAAAGTAACTGCAATTATTTTCCCATCAAACACCATGCCAAACCCTCAACTCAACCAGACTTTGGTTATACTTTCCTGTGACACCATTTCATGCATTGCCAAGTACTAAGCAAAATAGCAACTCCCTCCTTCACCTTTTAAGGATCCGTTAGTGAACATGTCCCACCAAACAAGGAACTTTGTGTCTGCCTGTGTTTGGCAAGGGGCAGCATAGCATCTATTCACTTTCCTCTCCCACATGCTGACATAATGACACACATAGCTTTATCACTAGAATGTGGTTTGCATTGCACAGACCAATTGCTGAAGAGATTCAGAGGGGAAAGTTAAGAAACATCTGTCCAACTGATTTTCAATTAATTACTCTTGTGTGATGCCAGACAATATGCAAGAGCTCAAAACATATCAATCACATATCAGTGGTTGCCAGTATGAACTAAGAAAGCAGGACCTGGGTGCAATGAAGAACCAGTTTGCATTTGAAGCCTGCAGCATCAAATATCTAACATTTTACGCACAATGAAACATGAGACAATAACTATTCCAAGCACCGGCATATGAAATTTACCCCCCAAAAACAAACAAAAAAAACCCCCACACATGGTGAGAAGAGAGCTAGAAATAGATGAGCAAAGCAGCTGAGAGGTAAGTCAAGTATTTCAGGAAGATGGACTGTACCCCAGGTCCTCTGTGCTCCGCAGCAAGCTTGACCTAAATCCTGTGGCAAGGCCCCTGGATTCTGCAGTGCTCCACTGTGGCAGACAGGATACTCTACAACAGCTTCAGATAATTTTTTTTTTAAATGCAAGTTTGAATTACATATAAATCAGAGTAATACAGTCAGTACAGTATGTTTAACTCAGTGATGTATTCAGTTTATTTTATGCTGCCTCAAAAAATTCTTAATTTTTAATGTCCATATAGATACAACAAGATATCCAAACGGCTAACATTGGTTCAGCTCCATCAGAAGCCCTTGATTAGGCAAGGATGACAGCTATCCCTGTATTTAACATTTGCAATTAGACGCCCTCTGAGCAAAAGTGTGTTTTTCACTTTCACTCTTTAAGACACGAGTTTGAAAAATGATAAACTACAAAACTGTCAGCACAGAAAGGCCCCAAAAGACCAAAATCCTTCCTGTATGATAGAATATAATAATCCTTGAATCATAACAGCTTGTTAGGGCTGAGGGGAGAGAATTTATCAGAGAGTCAGACCAGGCAAGACCCGTAAATCATGAAGATACATTTGGGACAGCTATGCTCTATCCTGCTCCTGAATCTTTGTAATGATGTCTGGATCTCCTCCCCTTGTGGAATCTATTTCACTGCCCATTTGCTCTGTCTATTCTACTGATGCCATACTATATCTGGGGAGAGACTGTGTATATGTGTGCACACATGCTAGGAGGAGAGGGCTTAGATAGCAGGAACTCATGTTTTAATGATGTTTAAAATCATATTTTTGTGCTCAATGGAGCAAGACTTTTACATTTTACAGTCACAGAAAGAAACTGTGAAAGCCAGCAGGATCTATCTGCCTTGATTACAGATTCTGTTGATGCAGAAGTGTAAGAAGGAAGAGGAGCACATTCCGGTGCCGTGCAGGAACCTGAAGAGTTATTACCATTGGGCCACTGCACTGTGACATTCAATTTATTACCTACCTGCAGCTTCAAAAACTTATGTATGCTGCAGCCAAGCCTGACACAGATGCTATCAAGCCCAACCAACAGCTCAACTTTTAGTCTAGGAGGAGGGGTTATTATAAACTTCGGCTGGTTTCAGGGCACTGCTTTTCAGGACAAACAAGTCACAGGAAAACAGTCAAGCTTTAAATTAATGGGATGGGGGTCTTTTACATCATTAAAAGGTCTTAGAAAGCCCAATCCCTCAATACTGATATTTTGTGCTGTTTTGTACAATTCATGTGCAATGTATACTCAACTGACATCCACAGTCATTGTTTAGTCATTAAAGGTCACATTTAGATAGCTGCAGTGAAGCCTTAGGACAACAGTCTTCTCAGCTCTGTAAAATTTACATATGAAACTCCACAGGTCTACTCCAGAGCTGCCAGATCTCGCATGCCCTGCATGCTGCCACCCACCCTTATAAAATTCTGCACACTGTCCTAAATGCTCTCAGTAAAATTGGAGTACTTGCGGCGCCTTAGAGACTAACAAATTTATTTGAGCATAAGCTTTCATGAGCTACAGCTCACTTCATCAGATGCATCCATAGAATTGTAAGTTTGGGGGTGATTCCTGAAGTATTTGATAAAAAGTATTCAGAAAGGCAGAGTTCCCTTATCAGCCCTAATAAGTGCCCTCTTTTCCCAGGCACAGCAGGTAATGCTGCCTGGCCAGACACTGTTCTAGTCAGGGTTGCTGTATAACTCTCAGCAATGCAGTTTGTATGGACACCCAGACCTGTGGATAGGCCCACTTTAAATACAGATTAATAACCAAATCAGCCATACCCATTTGGTAGCCAATACCAAATGATTTTCTAATCTCAATGCACTTCACAGAAAATCCTGGACACAGCACAAATACACATTGCTACAGTTAGCTACCCTACTGCTCATCAGCAGTCTCAGCAGAGAGGCCAAGCACCTAATGGATATGTAAATAACCACCCCTCTCATCCACAGAGAGTCTTTCCACAAAAGGGGTTGAGACTGTACCTGCTCTGAAGAGTTGCTTTCAGCCTCCAATGCTGTTAACTCAGGACAAAATGTACTTTAAAAAACAAACTTAAAACAAATGAGTGATGTTAAAAAGTCAGTTGCAGTGAACAGATACTGCATTTTATGCAACAACCCTTCCTTGATCTCAGACTTGGGAAGGAACAAACTGGGTAGCTCTGAAAAGCATTCTGTAGCTCTGTCAACAATCCATATTTGCAAAATTAATACGTGTAAGAGGACACAGTTTACATAGAGTTAAAGGGATTGAAAAAGGCTTAGCCCATGCCACCCCCACCCCCCCAGTCCACTGAACAGACACGGAGTGCAAGATCAAATGCGGAAAGGTCTGCCCTTGGGCAGGTTTGTTCTATTAAACCAAAACCAATATTTGGATAATGACCTGGAGTTGGGCAATAATAATTATATCCAATAAACAATCACTCATGCAGCAGGAACCATACTTGCAACACTATTCAAAACATTTAAAAAGGCGAGGGGGTGGGGGAAGGAATCAGAATATCAGGGTTGGAAGGGACCTCAGGAGGTCATCTAATCCAACCCCCTGCTCAAAGCAGGACCAATCCCTAATTAAATCATCCCAGCCAAGGCTTTGTCAAGCCTGACCTTAAAAATATCTAAGGAAGGAGATTCCACCACCTCCCGAGGAAAAGCATTCCAGTGTTTCACCACCCTCCTAGTGAAAAAGTTTTTCCTAATATCCAATCTAAACCTCCCCCACTGCAACTTGAAACCATTACTCTTTGTTCTGTCATCAGCTACCACTGAGAACAGTCTAGATCCATCCTCTTTGGAACCCCCTTTCAAGTAGCTGAAAACAGCTATCAAATCCCCCCTCATTCTTCTCTTCCGCAGACTAAACAATCCCAGTTCCCTCAGCCTCTCCTCATAAGTCATGTGTTCCAGTCCCCTAATAATTTTTGTTGCCCTCCGCTGGACTCTTTCCAATTTTTCCACATCCTTCTTGTAGTGTGGGGCCCAAAACTGGACACAGTACTCCAGATGAGGCCTCACCAATGTCGAATAGAGGGGAACGATCACGTCCCTCGATCTGCTGGTAATGCCCCTACGTACACATCCCAAAATGCCATTGGCCTTCTTGGCAACAAGGGCACACTGCTGACTCATATCCAGCTTCTCGTCCACTGTAACCCCTAGGTCCTTTTCTGCAGAACTGCTGCGAGCCATTCGGTCCCTAGTCTGTAGCGGTGCATGGGATTCTTCCGTCCTAAGTGCAGGACTCTGCACTTGTCCTTGTGGAACCTCAGATTTCTTTTGGCCCAATCCTCTAATTTGTCTAGGGCTCTCTGTATCCTATCCCTACCCTCCAGCATATCTACTTCTCCTCCCAGTTTAGTGTAATCTGCAAACTTGCAGAGGGTGCAATGCACACCATCCTCCAGATCATTTATGAAGATATTGAACAAAACCAGACCGAGGACTGACCCTTGGGGCCCTCCACTTGATACCGGCTGCTAACTAGACATGGAGCCATTGATCACTACCCGTTGAGCCCGACAATCTAGCCAACTTTCTATCCACCTTATAGTCCATTCATCCAGCCCATACTTCCTTAACTTGCTGGCAAGAATACTGTGGGAGACAGTGTCAAAAGCTTTGCTACAGTCAAGGAACAACACATCCACCACTTTCCCCTTATCCACAGAGCCAGCTATCTCGTCATAGAAGGCAATTAGATTAGTCAGGCATGACTTGCCCTTGGTGAATCCATGTTGACTGTTCCTGATCACTTTCCTCTCCTTTAAGTGCTTCAGTGCTATGGAGACAGGCAAAAAGAGACAACCCCTTATTCTGTGGCCAAACAGATGTTACTATTCCCTTCTGAGCCACTCTCTTTTTAAAGCTGTAATATTGCGCAACACTTCAGCAGAATAGACAGATGAAGATTTCCATTTGTAATCTTGCTTCCTGGGAAGTGAAGTCCATGAATATAATTTAACTTACACCCACCCACTCTGCAGCCTGTTGTTCCATTCTTCATTGACTTTGGAGCTTGGTATTCTACCCTCACCTCAAACAAATCCACATTCCACCTGTTCATCCTAGCTCCCTGACCTTTACAAAACCCAATAACTGCAGAAAAACAGACACTGGTAAGAGATTATTTGAGCTTCGGACACCATGTCAAGACTGCACTAGACACATGGTCTCAGCTCAGGCAGGAGAATGAGTACACTTTCCTAAAATCATTCTCCTCCACAGCCACCCCCTCAACCTCAATGAAGTTTCACTGGCTAGTTTGCTCTCTTCTGATCTCAGTCTCAGCCTCCTGACCCTCCAAATATTGTTGATATTTTAACTGTAAATAAATGTGGTGGGTGCCCCTGGAAAGCTTGGATTATTATTTTTTAAATTAGGTAGTGAACATTTACAAACTATACCGTGAACACAGGAGAGAGAGAGAGTATTCAGCTACTGTACACTGATCAAGTGGCTTGAACTAGTAAAATGGTTCATCATCTCTAAGTGGGGCTCGCCAGTTGAGCTCTTCCACTAACCATATCGAATGAGGGATTTCCCATAGGGATGCATTTTCCTCTCCAAGGGGCCAAATACATCCCCTTCACTACAGCATCACAATTCATCTAACAGGAGCCAGCAGGGAAGAATGATGAGTGGGGTAGTGGAGGAGTTTACTCCCAGTCACAAATCCTCAGGATCAGTCTCTTAGATGAACCCCTTCAACATGCCAGACCCCCAGGGTCTCACTCTTCCTTCAGGAAAGGCCATGTGGCCTTACTGCCTCCTGAGATGGAACCTCTGGGCAGACCCAGCTTTAGGGGAAACAGTGGCCTGGGTGAACTTGTATTTTGGCGCCTCTGGCCCCCACAGGCGCCCCATCCCCCAATCACCCCTGACTCCCACAGCTCTCCCCATTCACCTCCAGGCCCTGATGACTTCCCCTCCCCATTGCTTAGTTTTTATTGAAAGAAGTGCTGGAGCTCAGCCCCGACAAGAGCAAAGCACTGGCTGGGCGGCCAGTGCTGGCCAGGCACCCAGCTCTGAGTTTGGGGGGCGGGGGGGAGAGGGAGTGTGTGTGTGTTGGGGGAGACAGATGGGGAGCGTGTGCGCGCCTGAGAGAGAGTGTCAGTGGCTGTCTCTGTAAGAAGGGAATTCAGGAGCCTGAACAGCTGTGCTGGCAGCTCCCACTCCGGACCCAGAGCACCAGCACAGACACACTCCCCCCGACCCAGCTCAGTGGAGACTGGGTACATAAGTGGGGGGGGAAGGGTACATCCCAACATCAGCACACACCCCTCTCCCGCACAGGAGACAGGCTCCAGGTCCCAAACATGGCCAGGGGCAGCTCCAGGGGGGAAAGGAGAGGCAGAAGCAGGAGTGGCTGCAAACAGCAGTGGATCAGGGCAGCTGGGGAGATGGGGCACTCCTGCTTTAGAGCAGTTAGCTTGCTGGTCCAGCTGCACCCCTGGTGCTTGGTCCATCCGCCCTCTCCAGGCGCTGCCCCACCTGCCTGGCAGCCTCTAATCCTCACTGGCTGTCAGCAGGTCAGGAAGAAATAACATGGCGCCCCCTTGAGTACTGTGCCCTGGGCAGCAGCCCAGCGTGCCCATCCCTAAGGCTTGCTATGCCTCTGGGCCTTCAGCACTCCTGCTTCCCACCGTGAGCTCTGTTCAGCGAGCCCAACGGAGATACGCCCCTGCTAGAGTCTTGTATGCTGCTCAGGGATTAATAAACCATGGCCAGTAGTTACAGTGACACTCAAGGAGCATTTTCAAAAACAGTCAGGTTTATTAGTCAATAGGATCATAGCATAGGAAGTCCTTATGTTAGCACAGAGACATGAATGTATTCGAGCATAATCCATTCTGGTCCTACCAGAGCAATTCACCAGCCAAACTGTAGTGAACTTCATTTTCAGGCTGTCTCTGACTTCCCTCCTTCAATCAGTTCCCAGGTAAGAGAGCCTTCAAGATTCTTTCAGATCCCACACTTATCCCCCTCACCTCACAACTTCCAGTCCTTTGTGCTCAAGCTGGGGTCTATGCTCAGCTTCCATGATAACAGTGTTGATCCATGAGTCACTGGAACTTACATCCTCTCTCTGGATTCCTTGTTGATCTGGGTCCGTTTCAACCAGTTTCTGAACAACTTCATTTCACCCAGACAGGGAAGCAACTCCCTGCCAATGTCTCTTAGGTTACCCTAAGAGCTAACAATCTGTTTTTCCTCCACTAGGTAGCAATGCAAAATACAGGGGAAACTCAGGCACACATAGAATTCATAAAAAAAATACTACAAAAATTCCCACTGTGTCACTCTCCCCCCATGCTTCAATCCACCTCAAGCCAGACTGTTCTCCTTGTTAGTGAGGAAGCTGTTCATGGTCTCCACCCATCCTGGGGAGGATGGAGCTGGCTGTGGAGAGACTGGTCCCTGCTGCTGGTAGTACTGAGAAGAGTCCTGTGCAGCCCAGCCCAGCCCAGCCGGGAGAAGTGGCATAGGTAAAGGGAGAGTCTGTGCACCGCTGCTGCTGGGGTACCTTGTGCATACACACCACCTGTTCCCAGCTGTGATGGCAACTCCCTCCTGGAGACGCTAGAGGAAGGAGAGCGAGGGCTGAATGTGAAGTAGAGAAGGAAGACCCTAAAATCCCTTCCCGCAACACAAGGCCCCAGTGCTGAGTGTCTGCAATGTTGGGCACAGCCCCACATGCATACTTATTACTGAAATGTCACTTTAAAAATACCTTCCATATTTGTGGCTTCTTGTGTTAGTTTCTTAAGATGCTGCCTGGGAGATTTTGGTAAGATGGGCAAAGCTCAAGCCTCAAGGAAGGGCACAACATTTAGAGTTACTTCTTGCCCCCTTTCATTTCTGTTTAATGAGTTAAAACCATGTGGCTAATGTTCAGAAACTACTACAGCTGTGATTATGACACCAAAGCAATAGAGACAGGTATGCCTTGTTAGAAAATAAATCTCTCTCTTCCTCCAGCCTCAAAGAGCTACTTAAGGACAAAAATGTAGTTAGTGTTCATTCACACACACCCCCAACACACACCCCAACCTTTAAAACAGCCTCATTTAAAAGGTCCTATGGGTAGAGCAATCTGGAGCCTGCAGGCCAGAGCAGTAGCTGCCATGAATAGATGGGTTCTGTTCAACTACCCTATTTCTTTAACTTGGAATGTACTGGTAGAAATTGTTTCACTTCTAATATCATTGGCTAGTTTCTCCTAGCGTTTAAGAACAGCTCATATTCACTGCTAGCGAGGTTTATGCCCTAGTCTCCCTTTCAGAGTGTTATAAACACAGGACCTTTGCAGGGTATGCAGATCTCTACACTATGACAGCACTGAGAAATGCTGCTGTGTAACCAGTAGGAAAGAGCTTACACTTCAGACTTCATCCAGCTGGATTAAAAGTGAGATTCAAAAAGTGAGCACTTCTATAGAAATTACTGTATTACCACTTTTTTAGGCTCCAGGATGGTATTTGCAACTGGCACCATATAGGAAAAAGTTCACATGTCCCCTCTAAATTGCCAGCTAAATATGTACTGTATTCCTACAGCCCTTCTCCAAAGCTAAATAAAATTATGTTTGTTCATTCTGCCAAAAGGCATTTTAGAAAAGTAACCGGAGAATTTTCTTAGCTCAGACATCTTGAGAACTTCTCCATAACAGAGAAGATCAGGACTATAGAGGCTTATGTAGACTTTAAGTCTCAAAACAAGTTACAATACTTCATCGATATTTGTCAGATCAGGTCCTAACAGTAAGATGGAATTTCACACAAGTGAGAGGAATGTCTCTCCTTTTGTCCTAGAGGCTGGACTGCCTGACTACCTGGCAGCTATAAAAACACACACTCTCACTACTCACATTTGTAAGTGCAAATACTAATGGTACTGCAAATTTCCCAAGAGATTAGATCATTCACCACTGCTCTTTTCAGGCCTGTTTACAGCAGGAAATTGACCTACCACTAACAGTTATCAGCAAAGGGTCCCTCTGAACTGTTGCCTTTAAAACTGTCTATAGTAGTAAATTGGAAAAAAAAAAAAAAAGTATTTTTCAGCTGCTTTTTATACTTACATATGGGACTGTGGTCACTCTTAACATAAAAAGTATTCTGTCACACCAGATACATACTAACATATCTTGATGGATTCCTTCAGGCTACATGATTTATACTTAGATTTATAGAGTATTGTGATAAAAGACAAGTAACAGGGATCTCATCAGGTACAGGTAAATAAATCAAAGCGCTAAAATGCCCATGAGCCCACAGCCTTCAGAAAGGGGGCACCTATTTTCCATTTTCTGGAACTTAATTCTTCCACCTTTTAATGACTATTTATTTTAATGACAGGGTCTTCACTTCCCATTGACACCAAGTTATCTGGCAGACCCAAGATGCAATTTACAATTTTCATTAAGTGGTAATTTAGATGAGAAAGAATATTAGAAACAGCTAAAGCAGGCATGGCCAAAGCCCGGCTCAGGAGTCACACACAGCTCTTTTACAGTTAAAGTGCAGCTCATAGAGCCCCCCCAAACTCCCCTCCTTTTTCCACCTACCAGACTAGGAGGGGAGGGGGAAGGAGTTCAAGGCATCTGCCCTGCAGCACAGTGGTGAGACTAAGGGATTTAGCCATGCAGGGGTGGGAGGAGAGGGACATCAGGGCACAAGTCCTGTGTCCCAGCAGACACTGCCCTGCAGGGCAGAAACCCCACGGCCTGGCAGCCACCGTCCTGCAGGGCATGTTGTGCATGTCTTGAAGCTCTTGAATGTCTGAAAAATTATTGTATGTGGCTCAGGAGGTTTGACTACCCCTGACCTAAAGTATCCAGCAATTGAATAAATGGAAACAGAATGTTTGTATTTTAGAAAAAGTACAGAAACAATATTGAAGCCTTTGTGTTTTAGCAATAGATGAACTTCCCTGTTGTAACCTTGAAGTTGGTATTCCCAACTTCACACTTTATTACTATTGTTACATTAATTTACACATGTACCACCTCCAAACACTATTTATAAACATTTGAACCTACAAATTTTGAGTGAGAACACCAGCTGCAGTTCCCTCTGCTTACCCAGAGAGAAAATCAAAGACAACCTGGGTTTTGGTAATGCCAAATCAATAGTTTTGTGTTTTTTTGTTTTATTATGATGGATTGTTGGTTTCAATCATCTCTAATGGGTTTAGCTACAGCAAGTTTGAGCACAGTGGGAATGGTTTACTGAATTATATTGTTTGTAAGTGTTTCTTCGGAACTTCAGTAGAAATCCACTAGCAGGAAACCTATCCTCATTCCAGTAGGGGGGAGATGAGGGAGTACATTAGAAAGTAAAGAGGAGGGAAACACTGACAGGTGAGGTTGGTGGAAAGACTGGGATGGAAGGAGGAGGGTTAAGAAAAGAAGAATCAACTGCAAGAATTAACGTGTTAACAATCCAACAAAAACCCAGCCATTAGTAGGAAAAAACAGATATGGATAGAAAGAAGCAGAGTCAGAATAAGGACTTGCAGAAACATGAGAAAAAAGTCAGAGTGAATGAGCACACTGAGAAAGACAAGTGTGGTAAAATGGGAGCACATGAAGAGTGCTACAGAGATGCATCATGACAGAGTAGGAAAATATGGCGCTCAGAAAAGAGGAGAAAAAATGCACAGATGGATAAAGGACGTATTTTTACAGAAAGTTAGCTTCTAAACATTCAAACAGTTATGACTAGCAGCACAGAAGCCATGCCCTCTGCAACAGTGGAATGCCCAAGAGAGTCAGCTATTATAAATTACATGAAATCAGTAAAAAGAAAATATAAGCTAGTTACTATTGTGTTGCAAATTTCAGAGCAGAACTGAATGTTTCCATAGCTACAATCTTTTCTCTTATTTTCATGCTCCCCCCCCAACCCCACCCCCGCCCAAGAGAAGTTAAATGACCAGAATAGCAAACAGTGAGAACCTTGATCATCACTACAAAAGGTTTTCTCTCCCCCCCCCCACCCCCGCTCTCCCGCTGGTAACAGCTAATCTTAAGTGATCACTCTCCTTACAGTGTGTATGATAACACCCATTTTTTCATGTTCTGTGTGTATATAAATCTCCCCACTGTATTTTCCACTGAATGCATCTGATGAAGTGAGCTGTAGCTCACAAAAGCTTATGTTCAAATAAATTGGTTGGTCTCTAAGGTGCCACTAGTACTCCTTTTCTTTTACAAAAGAAACAGGCGTTAGAAGATCCCGGTTCAACACCTGGCTACACCACAGACCTCATGCATACTTTCAGCCTGTTTCCTGATCTGTAAAGGTGCAATTTGCCAACTTTGTTAATGTTTGTAAAGCACTTTTTGTGACAAGTATTCTATTATGTCATAAATATAAAGGGAAGGGTAAACCCCTTTGAAATCCCTCCTGGCCAGGGGAAAGCTCCTCTCACCTGTTAAGAAGCTAAAGGTAACCTCGCTGTCACCTGACCAAAATGACCAATGAGGAGACAAGATACTTTCAAAAGCTGAGAGGAGGGAGAGAAACAAAGGGTCTGTGTGTCTGTCTATATTCTGTCTTGGCCGGGGATAGACCAGGAATGGAGTCTTAGAACTTTTAGTAAATAATCTAGCTAGGTACGTGTTACAGTATGATTTCTTTAAATGGCTGAGAAAAGAACTGTGTTGAATAGAATAACTATTTCTGTCTATCTTTTTTGTAACTTAAGGTTTTGCCTAGAGGGGTTCTCTATGTTTTGAATCTAATTACCCTGTAAGGTATCTACCATCCTGATTTTACAGGGGGGGATTTCTTTATTTCTATTTACTTCTATTTTTATTAAAAGTCTTCTTGTAAGAAAACTGAATGCTTTTTCATTGTTCTCAGATCCAAGGGTTTGGGTCTGTGGTCACCTATGCAAATTTTTATCCAACATTTCCCAGGAAAGGGGGGGGTGCAAGTGTTGGGAGGATTGTTCATTGTTCTTAAGATCCAAGGGTCTGGGTCTGTAGTCACCTAGGCAAATTGGTGAGGCTTTTTACCAACCCTTGTCCAGGAAGTGGGGTGCAAGGTTTTGGGAAGTATTTTGGGGGGAAAGATGTGTCCAAACAGCTCTTCCCCAGTAACCAGTATTAGTTTGGTGGTGGTAGCGGCCAATCCAAGGACAAGGGTGGAATATTTTGTACCTTGGGGAAGTTTTGACCTAAGCTGGTAAAGATAAGCTTAGGAGGTTTTTCATGCAGGTCCCCACATCTGTACCCTAGAGTTCAGAGTGGGGGAGGAACCTTGACATATTAATATACAGGAAGTGAATTTCCTAAAATCCCCACCTCAGGCTAATTTATTTGGTTATAAACAGTTAAACTGAAGTCTATACAGATTAAATGAAACCATAAAAATATGCATAATACCATCTCTGTGTTTGGGTTAATTTCTCAATCTCTAGTCTGCACAATCTGTAAACCTCATTTTTCAAATGAGGAAGCAAATGCTTAAAGAATCCTGTAAGAAATATTCATGGTTATTTTTAGTCTTCATAAAGATGACATTTTCCACTAGGAGTCACAAATCTGTCAAAATCAGAAGCAATTAAAAACACGATAGGTCAATTAAATGAAAAATTGTGAGGGCCCAGGTTCATTATTTTCACCACCACCAAGACCTGGGAATGCGTCCAAAAATAAAACCAAATCATTCATAACGAGTCCACTGGGAGAAAAGTATCAGGATCCCAAACAAATAAAAACATCTTCAACAGTCTCCCCAGTTTCAGGACATCAAAGGACCTTTCCAAAACGCTTGAAAGAGCCTCCAATGCTTTATGGGAAACAAATATTCTGTTGAGAAAGACTATAATTCTCAGCACCTATTTTAATTACTAGGAATACTTTCATGAAAACAGGGTCTTTTGTTTGAAGGATTTCATCGGTTTATTCCCTTCCTCATTTAACAATAATGCAATTGAAGGTCTGGGTAAATAAAGCAAGACTAATTTTTCTGTGTCAGTTTCTGAGGCAATTGTCTATGCATTCATTTAAGTACAGCCACAACTGCATTTTTGATACTTCTTACTTGTCAATGGCATTTGTAGTTCAGTTGATAGCTTTACTTGAGAGGATACCTTATAGAGCATCCAGTCAACACAGTCTCCTTAATGGGATGGTGCAGCCTGCTCCCCTTTAACTCATCTGCCAGGCCAATCCCCAACTACTATAAAACATTCCTCCAGTTCAGTTGTAAATCAACACAGAAGAGCAAAGCAGCACACACCCTGTACATTAACACAATGCAGAGCATCCCAGGGGGTCTAATGCTATCTCAGACAACACATTTAGCTGCCAGCTGAACTATTCAGACATCACGATGACGGAAAGTAAGTATCAGAGCAGAGAGCTAAAGAAAAGACCTGGTTTCATGCAAAAAAAATAAGCTTCCCTAGCAATAAGTAAATACAGACGCCCCCCAACTTACGCAAGGCTTTCCAGAATGGAACGATTGCATAACTCACATTTTGCGTAAGTCGGAAACATATACCCATATGTTACACAAAAATTTCCGCAACTCAAAAATCCTATTTCTAGCTTATGGAACTTTTTCCATAAATGCAAATTTGCGTAAATTGGGTCTTGCATAACCTGGGGAGCGTCTGTATGTAAGAAAATAAGATTAGTGGCATGCCAGTGTTTAAACTAGGGCTATCGATTAATCACAGTTAACTCATGCAATTAACTCAAAAAAATTAATCATGATTAAAAAAATTAATCCCAATTAATTGTAGTTTTAATCAAACTGTTAAATAGAATACCCATTGAAATTTATTTTGAATGTTTTTCTACATTTTCATATATATTGTATTCTGTGTTGTAACTGAAATCCAAGTGTATATTTATTACAAACATTTGCACTGTAAAAATGATATAGTATTTTTCAAGTCACTTCGCACAAATACATAACTGCACTTAAAACCAAATCAATATAAAACTTCAGAGCCTACGAGTCCACTCAGTCCTACTTCTTGTTCAGCCAATCGCCAACACAAACCAATTTGTTTACATTTACAGGAGATAATGCTGCCCACTTCTTGTTTACATCACCAGAAAGTGAGAACAGGCATTTGCATGGCACTTCTGTAGTTTGCATTGCAAGGTATTTATGTGCCAGATATGCTAAACATCCATATGACCCTTCATGCTTTGCCCACCTTTCCAAAGGACATGCTTCCATGATGACTACACTCATCAAAAAAATAATGCATTAATTAATTTGTGACTGAACTCCTTGAGGGAGAATTGTAAGTCCCCTGCTCTGTTTTACCCACATTCTGCCATATATTTCATGTTATAGCAGTCTTGGAGGATGACCCAGCACATATTGTTCATTTTAAGAACATTTTCACAGCAGATGTGACAAAACACAAAGGTACCAATGTGAGATTTCTAAAGATAGCTGGAGCACTGGACCCAAGGTTTAAGAATCTGAAGTGCCTTCCTAAATCTGAGAGGGACAATATATGGAGCATGCTTTCAGAAATCTTAAAAGATTAACTCTACGATGCGGAAACTACAGAACCCGAACTACCAAAAAAGAAAAATCAACCTTCTGCTGGTGGCATCTGACTCAGATAATAAAAATTAACATGTTTCAGTCTGCACTGCTTTGGATTGTTATCGAGCAGAACCCGTCATCAGCATGGACTCATGTCCTCTGGAATGGTGGTTGAAACATGGAAGGACATATGAATCTTTAGCACATCTGGCACATAAGTATCTTGCACCACCGGATACAACAGTGCCACGAGAACACCTGTTCTCATATTCAGGTGACATTGTAAACAAGAAGCGGGCAGCATTATCTCCTGCAAGCATAACCAAACTTGTTTGTCTGAGCGATTGGCTGAACAAAAAGTAGGACTGAGTGGACTTTCAAACTCTAAAATTTTATAGTTTTATTTTTAATGCAGTTTTTTTACATAATTCTACATTTGTAAGTTCAACTTTCATGATAAAGAGATTGCACTACAGTACTTGTATTAGGTGAACTGAAAAATACTGTTTTTTTACAGGGCAAATACTTGTAATTAAAAATAAGTAAGCACTGTACACTTTGTATTCTGTGTTGTAACTGAAATCAATATATTTCAAAATGTAGAAAACATCCAAAATATTTAAATAAGTGGTATTCTATTATTAACAGTGATTAAACAATTTATTTTAATCACGTGATTAATCATTTTAATCGCTTGACAGCCCTAGTTTAAACAAAGCTGTTTTTTTATGAAGCATTATAATGAGGCATCACCTAATTATGTAAAGGACGACCCTTCCAGTATAATATTAATATATCAGCGACCTACTGGAAGTGTCCAATTGACAATGTAGGTGAAGACGAAGCAATGGATTCGATGGAAGAGGATGCACAGATTTACAAGGAAAGCGCAAACAGAAATAACTTGACAGCTTCTGCCAGGAATTAGGAAATGAGAAAAGCTATCACTTCAGATACAAGACAGATTTTCTACTTACTTAACAATAAGGGCAGGCTGTTATCTATTACTATAACTCTGTATAGATCACCTGCACCCTTTTGAACAATTGTAGGACCCATAGCTCAACTCACTTCATCTTGCATTTACTGACCTACCTGTCAGTCTTGCATTCAACTGATTACTATTGGATCATTGTTGTATGCTATGAAACCACTCAATTTCTGTTAAGGTTCTGAAGATCAAAAGGGTATATAGTTCCATGATAAAAATAATTCCTCCCCAAGTCCCTAGCTGCCCTACTTCTTCCTCAGTAGATCTCAGAGATCACAGACCAGTCCTAGATGTTAACGAATTGGATTCAGAGCCTCTCTCATTTCTAGGTCATGGATATGGACCATAGTGACCAAAAGTCATCTCTCTCCTAGAATTCTCCTGTTGCCTACATGGAATAAATTTCTCAATTTAAAAGTCCTAGGAATTTTAGAAATGAGATGTGCTATGCCATTCTCGGAGTGATTTTCCATCGATCTTCAGAAAGATCTTGGATTTTACTGACATGTATGATGTCATGATAGTCCAAGTGTTCTCAATATACCTGTTCTTTGGCCAGGTACCACCTCTAGTATACCAGTTACTAACTGTGCAAACTAAATGAAAATAAAATAAAAAGTGGTCAACATGTGTCCATGAAAATGGACACTATCCCGTTGAGGACTGTGACACTGCAATACCACTAAATTCTCTTTGCAAGGAGCCTGACTTAAGTATTGCTGCTGGTAACTAATTCCCTTTCCTGTGGAGAGTTGATGTAACAGACTGCAGCACAGTCAAGTCGTCTAAATTTGAGCTCTGCATTCACCCTGCTCTGTTTCCTGTAGTAATCCTTGTTCCGCACTATGTTCTCTGCTTGGGCCTGATTTCTGAACACACTGATATCCCATAAGCACCACACAGGAGGTGCTCAGCTTCTTCAAAATGAGGTTCTTATGTATTTACCTCCCAATTAAGCCACGCACACAAAGTGGATTTGCACCCACAGCAGCGTTACTGTTTTATAGAGAGAGGCATAAGTCCAAAAATGAGAGACCCAGAGCTGTAATAAATGCCAAATCATTGTCATATTATCCTGTTGTATGGCCCATAATGGGAGAAACGTCCCACATTTGTGCAAACCAGGGTTGGGTTTTTTTGTTTTTTAAAATCTAATCTGACTGCCAGTGTACCTTCCAAACAAACAGCCTTTCTAGGCATGGTTAAAACCAAGCTCTCCCAACAAGTCTCTTGCCCACACATTTGCAAAGTGTTGTCCACTATATGCATCTTTTGCTTGTATTGTATACACCGTGTCTGTGTCAGAGATGTGGGCAACTGAACATTATATATTATAGTGGCACAGCAGTGCCACTATAGTTAAGGTTGCATCAGATTTCTGTTTAAAGGTCAACCTTTTAAAGTCCTCTAACATTGACATGATTGGTCAGATTTCTTCGAAATTTGGTGTGCCTCAAGAGGGTGCAGGATAAGGTAAGTGATCCAAATTTGGGGTCACTTGAGCTAGGGGTTGCAGTAGATAAGCCCTCAACAATAACCATTTTTCAAAAAGGTTTTAGGTATGGTTTTTGTGGGGGTTTTTTGTGCAGAGATAGAGATTAAACTATTGCTGTGACGCAGGTCAAATTGGTCTGTCAGTCAGTTTTTACCCATGTTAGTCTTTACTTACTCACTAAGTCTTTGGGGGACTCAATTGCACCAATAAAGTAAAGATGCAAGAGGGTTTCTATGCTGCCACTTTATGCTTGCCTAGATAGTTCAAGGGAATCTGCTGATGCCATTACCCCAGTGAATACTCTGCCACTGATGTTTCTAGTCTGGACTTTAGTACACCTGACCAATAAAGATTTAATAACTCACATTGCTTGCTACAATTGCTTGTCCCTGTTACATTATAACATGTTATTTTCTGTGGATAGGCAAGCCTTGTATTGCCTATGCAACCTTAACATCGCCTGCTTTCTGGAATGCTGTAATATGTCTCATTAACTCATCTACCTTTACTCTGCCAACCCCAAAGTTTCTAAATGTACATGCTCTTCACCTCCTTTTACAACACATTTACTCTCATCCATGGGATTCCATCTAAAGACTATTAAAGGATAACCCTTGCCTCCTTTTTTCATCATGCCATCTTCCCTCAACCCTCTTCAAGAAATTCCTCAATAGACAGAGTACCAAGGGTCAGTGAGAGTAAGATTCAGGAGGTTCCAGATCCTAGCATACACTCACATACTTACCCAAGTCCCCAGAAAGAATACCACATGTACAATTTAAGAACCACTTCACAGCCTTTTACAACTGCCTTACACTTACTCACAGGACACCTCCATCTACTTTCATTTAACCATGATTAAAGCATTATAATCCTCTCAAATTCCACCTACTGCTGACGAATATTCTTTGTAATAAAAGCCCTATACCATGCTACTGACATAACCTGCACAATTCTGGATTGAAATTATGCCTACCAGATCCCGAAGGTACATCTGAAGCTCTTCCCTTTGCTCACACGCATCAAAGGGTGCAAAACATAGGCCCCCTCATAGGATAATCACAGCTCTGTCAGACCCCCTCAAAGTAATCTACACATGTCCTCACATCACAAACACAGCTCTGCCAAGCAGGCGACTGCCTCCACCATTTAGCACAGGTACACCTAGCACCTAACACACTGACTGCACCTGGAGTGCATGCAAATAGTCCCTATTCACTACTGCCAGCTCCAGGAGATCAGAGGAAAGATGGTGTAGGCTACTTTTTTCCCTACTTTTTTGTCCTTTATTAGACTTAGATGGAATCATGTGGGTGAGAATAGGCTGTAAAAGGAGGTGAAGAACTTGTACATTTCAGCAACTGTAAGGTTGGCAGATCAAAGGTATGTGTGTATTGTAGCACTGCTGAAAGAGGACAGCGTGAAGGTTGCATTTATACCCTCAATTGTGCATTTCCTGGTTTTCCAAAGCTCATGTTTTGTTCAACACAGTGTTCTGCAAGAGGAGACCACACCACCAAGCAACTGTAACATTGCATTAACCAATTTGCCAAAAGGTAGTAATTTCACTGAAACAAGCATACAACTCTTAAATGTTTTGTATATTTAAAGCACATTACAAACTTAGAGCAATCATATCACTGACTTCTCAGTAACTTTAAAAGGAGCTTAATTTTTTCTTTGCCAGAATGATCCAAATTTAAAATCTTACATTTATTGAACATGGTACCTTCCATAACCCAAGAACCCTAAAGCACTTTACAGTTTATGTGGATCCCTTCACTCACTGCTGAACCACAGCCACCCCTGGAGTGGAACAGGGCAGCTTTCTAACCATAAAACAGCTTGGGACAGGAAGACAAGATTGAACAGCACACACCAAGTCACCAAAACCATTTCCTCCAGCAGCAGGGATTGGTGGCATTGGAAAATGTCTACTTACATGCTAGTACCTATGATGATTAGTAGCAAGTTTTTGCCTCATCATTTATCGGTAGGGCCCTACCAAATTCTCGGCCATGAAAAACATGTCATGAACCATGAAATCTGGCCTCCCCTCCATGAAACCTGGTGTTGTATGCGCTTTTACTCTATACTATAGAGATTTCACAGGGGAGACCAGCGTTTCTCAAATTGGGGTCCGGACCCAAAAGGGAGTTGCAGGGGGTCAAGGTTATTTTAGGGGGGTTGTAGTATTCCCACCCTTACGTCTACGCTGCCTTCAGAGCTGGGTGGCCGAAGAATGGCAGCTGCTGACTGAGGGCCCAGCTCTGCAGGCAGCGACACCGTACCATGCCATCCTTACTTCTGTGCTGCTGCTGGCAGTACTGCAAAACCCCCCTACAATAACCTTGCAACTCCCCCACAACTTTTTGAGTCAGGACCCTTACAAATTAACACAGCATGAAATTTCAGATTTAAATAGCTGAAATCATGAAATTTATTCTTTCTAGAATCTTATGACCGTGAATTTGGTAAAGCCCTATTTACCACATTACTTACCTCTGAATTGAGCAATATAGGTATTGGCCTACAGGGAGCAGTATAAAACCCTACCAAACATGAGCAAAAATGTGTTTTAAAATGTTACTATGAATTCTGCATGGTTTGGCCTGGTTTCTTCCCAGCTGAGAGCCAAGCCTATTTATATGATAAAAATATAAAATAATTTAATGCTGTGGCATCTGTATAATGATCAGGTGGAGCAACAGATACACAGGGAATCAGAATCTTGCTTCCAAAACTGAGCAAAAAAAAGATACAATCAGGAAAACAAATGAGGATTTAAAACCAAAAAAAGAAACAAATGAGGAGACAAAGAGGCAAAGCTGGGTTGTAACAAGCATGACAAGTTCCATCTGCAAAATATTTCTGAACAGAGCTGCCAGAAGAGAATTATTTCATGGATTCCAAATTCAAGATTATGGTTGAGTTAATACAGACATAAAATGGGTGTGCTGCTGCTGTCAGCCCTGGTTTCACTCAGCCATGACATAAACCTGAATACAAAGCAAAAGGGGGGTGGAGAGGGAGACCAAAAAGAGGGGGGCAAGAAAAGAATGAAAGCAGTTAAATGAGAAAGAGGGAGGAAAATAATGACCGAGTTAATCAGAATACAAAAGCCAGCTCCACCTACCTCATTCTGCATTGGCTTCTCATTCACAGCAAAAGGCAACGCAGCATTTTGGTACTGTGCAGAGACAGAACTACTATCATAAATTGCTCAGAGGAGAGGAAGGAATTATTCTGCCTACTAAAGGCACAGCATGTTGTAATGCCATTGCCAGACAGGAGGAAGAATTCTCATGAGAAATATGAGAAGTGTAGCTATACTCACTTCCTAAGAACGGCCATACTGGGTCAGACCAAACGTTCATCTACCCCAGTATCCTGTCTCATGACAGTGGCTAGTGCCAGGTGCTTCAGAGGGAACGAACAGAACAAGTAACCAAATGATTCACCCAGTCACCCATTCCCAAATTCTGCCTCCTTCTCCCTTTGCTAGGACACTACAATTCCCTCAGGAATATTTAGAGCGACAAAATGAAACGAAAAATAAAATATAGCCACAGTATAAACCTCATTTCTTGACTCCATCTGCAACCCCAGAGATCTGGGCCGTGCAGGTGCCTAAAACCAGCACGCTGGGCTATAAGAGACCAGCCACTTTAGAAAGATTTGAGATATAAAAGAACCTCTGGTTAATTTGTATGAAGGAAAACACAAACACAAATTCATGAAGAATGAAAGATAGGAGTCAGGAGCCAGCAAAGATTATTTTCTAAAACACAGCATGAGTCGTTCCTTAGAGGAATGGTTTCTACACTGCTGGCTCTGGTCTCCCTGCAGCCCCCCAGACACACTTATTGAAACATTAGCTTAAAACAAAAAGAAAAGGAGTACTTGTGGCACCTTAGAGACTAACCAATTTATTTGAGCATGAGCTTTCGTGAGCTACAGCTCACTTCATCGGATGCATACCGTGGAAACTGCAGCAGACTTTATATACACACAGAGATCATGAAACAATACCTCTTCCCACCCCACTGTCCTGCTGGTAATAGCTGTTTCCACGGTATGCATCCGATGAAGTGAGCTGTAGCTCACGAAAGCTCATGCTCAAATAAATTGGTTAGTCTCTAAGGTGCCACAAGTACTCCTTTTCTTTTTGCGAATACAGACTAACACAGCTGTTACTCTGAAACCTAGCTTAAAACACTGACCAAAAAAGCCAGCAAATGGATACTTTCAACACAGTTTCATTACTTTCTCTCAAAGACTTCACTAACTCCTCAGGCTATGTGAGGCAGAAGAATCAGGCTTGTCAAGGACATGCCAGGTCCTTTCCAAGATAGTCTCAAACACACAATACTTTAGATTTCTCTAGTTCACGCCATTTGCTTAATGGGTTGCAGGATTCCATCTCATTGCAATTCCCAGGGCAGAAGGATTTTACAAGCATCCTGAAGGTGATCAATTTCATCAAAGCAGTTCAGCTTGATGAGGGATGGCTTCATGATGCCAGCTGATATTTTCAAAGGCTCTATGGCATTTATACCACACACAATTCCACTTCTAGTGGTTTGCTGTATTTGGCTGATGTTTTGCAGGTTAAGTTGAAAGGGGGAGAGATTGATTAAACAAACCTGGAGGCTGATACTCAAGCTTGCAATGCAAAGGCTGCTTTGCACATGGTAGCAGGGACTGCTCTGACCACAGAGAATCAGGCTGGCTAACAGAAAGCCAGAACACACATGCACAAATGGGCTAAATACATTTTTTTTTTTAGCCACCGATGTGTTATCTAGCCAAAAATATGGCATCCAGTTACCCAGTAGCGTCCTGGAATCAAGTGGTCATTATCTGATATTTAATACTTATGTGAGGAATAAAGCCTCATTCCATACGGAGTTAATGCTGTTCTAGAGCTGAACAGTGTATTTCACAGAGGGAAGCTGGGAGTGGAAAAGTCTCTAGTGACTGAGAAGGGCAGAGAGAAGACGACACTTTCCCAGGGCTATATAAAGTGAGGGACTGGAAATAATTGCAGGATGTCAGTGACATGCAGATTCTGAAGCTGCAGAGAAGTGATGACTTAACACAGAACAGAGTTGGTTTTCTGAAGTGTGCTGCACAGAAAGTCAGCAGTCTCCTGCCTTCCCAGACCCTCATTGCTTGGGCAGTTTCAATACTTTAAGTATGAATGTAAGAATTTTTTCTAATAGCAGTGCTTTTTCTGGGTCTCGAAATGGCCAACTGAGAATGTGCTGTTCTTAACATATCATCAGCAGTCAGGTTTGATACTTTGGCCTTTTATTGTCAGTAACTGGAATTCCCTGCCTCTAACAATTTAATTGCATATTTGTTCCAGCTCACATTCTAATGAAAAGACCCAAGGCAAGAGTGATTTAGATGTGTAAATGCAGATTTTGAGCAGCACAAAGCGTGGCCACATCATATGCCAGGTATATATACACTTTCTTCCTTCTACAAAGTACACAATACATACACTAAGCTTCGAAGCTTCCAGGTTTGAAAACATTCTCTTCAGAAATCCTTAATGTTTGCATTCATTTAAAAAAAAAAACACACTAATTTCTGGAAGACTTTCTATTGCTCATGCCCTGTCATTTGAGGCACGTGCCTTTCATTTAATGTATTTATTCTAAAAGTTTCAAACTTCCATCAAAATAAGACACATAATGCTCAACAGCCTTAAACTCAGATTTTTTTAAAATGCATTTTTCATGAAATGCAGCCTCAAGTAACCACTTGTCTTCAACATCCTCTTAAGAGCATATCTTGAAAACATATAGTGTAAAACCCACAAACATTCCAGCTACATGAATGCAGTTTCTATTATAATTAATTTTATATCAGAGGGACAGGAAATTTACAGGACCACGGCTCCCAGGGGAGCTATGTCTCCACAAAGGTTGGGGGATAACAAAGATTAGCACAAAGACACTGGGTCTCGAGTGACAACCACAATATCTGCAAATTCTGTCTAGCCAGCTACCTGGTAGGGTATACCACCAATTATAAAGCTGTGACTTTACCAACCTGACAGCTGGGTTGAGGATTAATTTAGCTAAAGATTGTAAAGTGGCATAAGTACTATTCGAGACCCACTCAAACTTTGTGGACTAACAGAAGGGAAAACAATCATGTCTCACCATAGTCACAAGTATTCCACAATGAATTCCTCCTCTCCTCAGTACTTGAACAGAATATGCTAGACTGTCAGCATGAAATGCAGAGCGCTGTCAAAAGGATCTAGTTTGCTAATTGGGGTAGGGTCGTAAGTGTATTCTCTGAAAACCAAGCCCATCTCACACTACCATCTACAGGCTGCTAGTAAAGCTGTAAATCCTCATAAGCAGCAACACAATTCTCCACTTCACGGCATATGGCAGGATCACCAGGGAGACAAGGAGCAGCAGCAGGTACTCAGGGGAGGACAGCACTCTGGCAGGTATCAGAGTGGGGAAGGGCAGAAGGGAAGAGAAGAAATAAAGAGCAGCAATTCTCAGAGTCTTCACAATAAATAGGTACAGAGAGAGCTCTACCCATCTCTCATTCATTCAGTATTTTACTTCCTCTCATGGAGCACAGAAATCAGAGGGATTCATTTGCCTCTGAAGTGTTTGGGAGATGAGGCTGTCTATGTAGTTCATGTACTACACTTAGGTGTGGATACACATACCTAGCAGGCTAGGATGAAGTCCAGTTGTCATGAGAGCGGTAGACACAGGTTGGTGAAGACCGTGTGTGCAGAGGATAATGGGCAGCAGGCCTGGCTCCACTAATGATTAAGAGCAGATACTAGATAGCTAAAATATTGTCCATGTCAAATGCAATCCTTCTGGTGAATGTTGCTAAATCATGTTGCTATTTTCTCCTCTCTCACATGTACTTGCAGTATGCTTTGAAAATGCAAGTTAACCTTCAAAGTCAAGCAAGTTTCTGTCCAACAATGTTCCACTGGTAACAGGGCTTGTCAAAGGATGCTCTGAAGGGAAGAGATCACTGAGTTTAAAACAGATTAATTTCAATAACTTTCTTATTTACAACAGGCAATTGGTAAAAAAAAACTACAGCATAGGGGTAGAGCCAAAAGGCTAAAAAAAATGGGAAGTTTATGTAGGAGCAGAAGTATACAGTAGACTACAGCAACACCAGTGAAAGACCCAAAATGCCGCAAAATGGAAACACTCAGGAATAAACCCCTTAGAGACCTTGCCAAGGAATATTCCTGGGCATTTTCCCTTTCCTATCTATAGAACAAACTATTTCGGAAGACTTGTATCATATCAAGTGTTTTGAGATCTTCAGGTGACAGGTATAAGATATTATAGCAGATCCCTCTTAACTGGGTCATCCTCTAGGCTGGCGTATCTTCCCAAATAAGAGTAAAGTCAATTTCTGTAAGAAGCAGTCTAAAGAGTTGAAAAAATAAGATACTGAATAAAAATGGTGCTCTGCATTTCATCAGCATTTCTTGTTTTAATCTTTGGTTTAGCAACTTCTGTATCAATAAAACAGTGTTCAGTAATTCATAAACATTTAACACCTGGATAAACACCACTCAGAACCAACTAAAGATGACCTCACTGTAACATAGGAATTGTCAGCCCAGTTCAGTCCCAAGGTCCACCTTGTCCAGTATCCTGTCTCCAGCAGTGGCCTGTACCGGATGCTTCATAGGAAGAGGATACCCTGTAGTAGGCAGATGTAGGATAATCCATCTCCAGAAACCTTGTCCAAATCCCTACTAGACAGAGATTGGTTTAAAACCTGAAGCAGGAGGTTTTACCACACTAACATAACTCTTTATAGTTACTCTAGCTCAGGATATTGTTATCCATACAAATGTCCAATCTTTCTTTGAATTTTACTACATTCTTGCCCACAGTAACCGTAGCAATTAATGCCTAATTGTGCACTGTGTGAAAGTGTATTTCATTTGATCAAGTTCTGAATTTGCTGCCTTTCAATTTCATTGAGTTTTCCCTTGCTCTCTGTCCTGTCTTAGAACACAAAAAGTTTCTGATCTCCCTTCTCTAGGCCACTCATTTTTGTATACTTATTAGGTCCCATTTTAATCATCTTCTTTATAAAGTAAAAATCCTCAAGATTTTTTCCAGCCCCTGGATCACGCTTATTGCCCTTCTCTGAACCTCCTCCAACTCTGCAGCATCCTTTTTGAGAGGGGGTGACCAGTACTGGAGATGCATTTGATATTCTCCATATTGTTCTCCGTCCCATTCCATATGGAACCGGGCATCATTTGCTTTTTTTGGCCACAGCTGCACAATTAACTTTAGTTTTCATTAAGCCATCCACAACAGTGCCCAGGATCTTTTCCTCAGACTGGTTATGAGAGTCCTCTACAGTGTATGAATTGTTCCAAGTTTTTCCCCCAACAGAGAAAACATTTTGCAAGCCTCAAAAAAACTAAAGGGGAAGTCACAAGGTAAGACACTCTTCTGCGGTGCTTGCTATTTTGCGGGTAGCGCAGCCTCAGTGCTTTTTCTCCTAGCCTTGGGTTTATGATGTCAGAATGGTTATCTTTTGCAGCTGCCTGACTTGCGGTGGTATTCATATGCCACTTATTCAATTTCACACATTTTAAAGACCACTTTAATTAGAAGATGAAATACTGAATATCAGCCTAGTCATGAACATGAAACTTACTATGACAAAGGGAACTGATCAACGTGACCTCTGGAAGCTTCTTTGGCTAAAATTAGAAAAAGTATCTGTATTTTATTTCAGGCTCCAGCAGTTTCGATTACTGAACTTTTGGCATTGTCCCTTGATAACCTGTAGGCAACCTTTAGAGCCAACTGTGGATGCAAATCTAGTCTCCTGTGTGTGTGCTCCACATGGAAAGAGGGCTTTTCCTGTTGCACTTCACCCCAAAAGGTTAGCAAACTGGCATAAAATAAGCAAAACCAAGCAGTGAACCAGACAAGTTTGGCTGTATTGATTAGTCTTTAACATAAGGATAGCAGTGTTTGCGTTGCTGTGACACAGGATTCAACATACAGCAATAATCACCTTATTTATCAGATGTCCTGGCTCTCAGGAATTTTAAAGTTCATAGTTGCAACAAACCTAAGAGAAACTCTTATCTAATTAATATTAAAATTCTGCATATTGAGCTGGAAAAATAACCCTGTCGAAAGAAATGTGATCCAGTGTTCAGAGTGCAAGACTGGAGTCTTGACTCCCAGTTCTATGAACAGCTCTGCCATAAATTTGCTGTACCACCTTGCCTGAGTCATGCCCATCTGTGCCCTGTGCCACAGCAGACCATTGCACAGAAGTTTAACAATTACTCTCTAACATCTCTTTCAGTTCTTACCCCTATATGCATGCATAAGCCCAGATCAGAAAGATGACACCTTTATTTATTTTTAAGAAACAGGGAGGTCGGGGGGGATGGGGAGAAAGAAGGGAGGAGAAAAACTGCTCTGCTTCCCAGCAACCAAAATATTTGAGACCATCCTGCTGGTACAAGTTTTCTTGCTTGGACTCACAAGAAGGCGGAAAAAAACAAAGTTAAATTGCTCTCCATGGAAGAAGGATATAAACAGGAAGGATATAAACATCATTGCTAGGTTTTTTGGGAACCTCTCTCAGAGTCCTAATAACCTTGAGTCACACACATGAACCAGAAACAGCTTATAGTACCATTGTGGTTTTCTTCTTCTCACTACTTTCATTCCGACACATTTGTCTTTCACAGTCAGCACTGGCAGGAAAGAGAGATCTCAGATACCATTGGAGAGCCTGACCCCACCTTTGAAATCTCATTAGCAACTTAAAAACGTACAGAAAAAAAAAGTCAGCTCCTGATTACCCATCCCTGTCCCAGCGGAACACACCATAATCCATCCTCCTCACCCCTCAGGCCCCCAATAATCTGGGGATCATCTTTACTCACTGCCCTTCGCATCTAGGCCAGGTCCAAGTGCTGCCTCCAGAAAATTTCTAAAATTCACAGCTAAAACTAATACAGGTTCTCAACAACTCCCACCTCAATCACTGCAACCTCCCACTTTCTGACTTTCAACCCACATCAACTCTCCCAGAGCCAATTACAAACACAGCTGCTAAAACAATCTTCCTTCCCCATTGTTCTGTTTTCCTCCGTATAAATCCCTTCACTGCCTCTCCCTTCAATCAAATTTAAGATTACCCTGTGCTCCCTCAAGATTCTCCACCACTCTGCCCCCTCCTTACATTTTCAGTTGTGTCATGGCACTACCCCAAGTCACTCCACTGCATCAATAGACGACGTGAATGTCCATTTGCTTCCCCCACAAACATCAGTGCTTTCTTTCACTGTGCTCATTAAGTAGGGAATGCCCTTTCTGTACCAGTCCATAGGGCTGCTATCCTCTTCCTCTCTAGACCCACTTCCATCAGGTCACCTACAATAAATCAGTTAACCCGTAAGAGCTGCATGAAGCATCAGAGATAGTTGTTTATTTATTAAGTTCTGATTGTTTGGCTCCATGAAACTGTGCATCTGCTACATGTGTAACAATACTCTTGAACTCCCACTCTCCTTCTATAGTTTTTAGAAACATACAAGCTAGTGTGACAAACTATATTACAAACTAGTAGCTGAAAGCCCATGCTGCCACATGGGTGTAATTCATCTGTGTAAAAGAGCTGAAAATGACTGAGAACTTAAAAACTGGATGCTAACAGACCATGAATCCCCGTGACAACTGAACCGGTGATGATCTAGGACAAGAGTTTTATGGTAAGCTTGAACGGGGGTTGGCAAGTGTGTGTGTTATGCTGGGAGACTTGTATTAATTTGTGAGTGGCTATGGGTGCGTGCTGCACTGAGGAGCTGTATGTGCTGGGTTTATTGTGTGCACTAGTTATAGTTATTTGTGTCTGGAGGGGACGCATGGAGAGATTTGTGTGGATGGCAGTTGGGTGCAGAGATGTGGCAGTTGGACAAAGTAATTGGTTGTATGAGACTGCATATATGGTGAATTAAGTGTTGCATTCTAATTAGCTGTAGAGTAAGGGTGGTGATTGGCAGAGTTACCTCTGATATCACAGCATGCTAAGACTCCTGCACAGATACATGCTTTACTATAGCTATGCGCCACACAGGTGTAATTCATGAACTCAAAATGGCAGAGAACTTAAAAGCTGGATGGTAACAGACCATGTAATCCAGTGATGATGCAACTTGGTGATGTTTTGTACAGGGGCAGCTTTGGTGGGGGTTCACAGGTACAACTACACCTACAGAAACTCCCATGGGGCCACACCCAGCTCCCCACTCTCGGTGCTTCAACTTGGAGGCACCACCACCCTCCACCCACACACTGCAACTCTAATTCTGGCCCAGTGCAGAGGGTAGGCAGCTGGAGATCAAGTCCTCCCCCACACTCAACCCTCAGTGGTAGCTCCTATCTAACAGGGCTGGACCCAGCTTCCTCACAATGGGCACTGTGACCTTGTGCATGGGGTCACAGCACTACTCAAGTTTTGCCCAGCCACCCTTCCAATCAAGCCCACCAGGTTGCAATACCCACATTGGGGAGCCAGCCCCAGCGGGCCAGAGCCACTGCTACAGGATGAATGTGGGGCAGGCTCATTCTCCAGCCCCCACCCTGCCCCAGGCCTCACACCTGCTCCAGGTCAGTATTAGATCTGCGGTGACAAAGTGGAGCATGCTGCTGCAGGTTGTCTATGCCCCTACGTCGGGGCAAGGAGGCGGCATCAGCATGCATCCATTGAATTGGAAGGCTACATCCGCCACTGATTCCAAACAAAAAGCTCTCACCCAGGCTTGTAGCTGCTTCCATCACTTCACACTAACTCAGACATTTTAGGCTTCAGAGTAACTGAAGCTTGGAATTTAGGAATCTTATTACTTTGGGGGTGGGGGACAGGGACTGTGTCTACCTCTGAATTTTTAATAGTACCTAGCGCAATGTGGCGCTGATCCCAAGTAATGCCATTAGTGCTACTGCAATACAAATAAAGGTAAATCCCAAATTCACCCTTCTGCATGAAAGCTCATACCGCTTCATTAAAAGCCACTACTCGGAAATTCTTAAGGTACAGTGTAGATCAGGCTCAAGAAACATATGGAAACCTCACAAAAAAAAAATCCCCCCAGCTCCCAAAACACACACTTTGCAGATGGTTTGTGCCAATGCTTAAAAAAAAATCAGCATGGAATAATTTTATTCCAGACATTAAGAGACAAGCCAACAAATAAAGCACATCAAGTATGGTGACAGTTACAAAGAGATCCATGAATTTTCTCTCTATTATTTCAGGGTGTTTAATAGCAGTCAGCACCAAGCATTAATAGGCATATCTTATCCCAAAACCACTGCTCGCCTTTGAACATAAAAATGAAATAACCTAGCTAGACCCAGGCTTCAGAGGTATTTCTTTGTTTATGCAGCGTACAAATAACTCTGAGTATGATTTTTAGAAGAAAGAGTGGACGAGCTGTTAATTCTATTTGCTTTATGATGTTCAAAGCACATTCTTTCTGCTTGTCATTTCCTCTATGACTTGCTTTTTGAGCTTTCAAACAGGCATTAAAAGAGGGGTTCAGGGGTGGAGTGGGAAAAGAACAGGATTGTGGTTGTACCAGAGTTATCTGTGGATACATTCCAATTTGGCTTAAAAATACCAACAGCTTGCCGAGGAAGCAATTAAAGAGGTAATTTATAGCCAAATGATTTACTCTAAACAGTAACGGGCAGTAACAGGTACCTTTGGCCAAAGTAAAAAGATCTAGTAAGTGTTTAAAGGGAGAGGGGGTGGGAGACAGTAAAGGGCTATAAGATAAAGGAAGAATAATCTTACCTTGAGGGCATGAAGTTAAAACCTTCCAGATCTATGAAGTTCCAGCATGTAAAAGAGCAATTAAACCAAAAGCAAGTACTACAGACAAAACAAAGTTTTAATAACTAGATAGTTGCTTATTTCCTTCTGTCCTATACTAGAATAACTTGAAGACTTAACAGTAAATTTGTATTGTTTTAAGACAAAAAAATTTACACCAATTGCCATCTCTGCACTCCCTTTGATCTCTGAGCAGGAACAGCTCAAGACTTCTGGTAGAAAAGAAGCCAACATAATGGCAGCCTCCACTTTACACACACAAATTAGTTCTATGCTACATAAGTGTCTATGTTGTAGGTCCAAAGTATGGTTGTGAAATACATAAAGTACACTTTTACACATAAATATTGCTGTTAATTGAATGTATGAGCTCTAAGGTTACTGGAATATTTATATGCTCACTGGTCATTCTTAATAAGAGGCACTTTCTAGAGTCTATAATGGTGTGAATTGAGGAACTACAAAGACTTGGGGAGGAGGAATAGCCCATCCTACAGGGATCACAAATTAGTTTACAGGAATGACTTAATTCCAAGTAAAAAAATAAGGTAAGAAAGATCTAAAACAAGCTAACGCACCTCAAGGTACAGTCTTAACTATGAGTCAGACACCTCTGTAATTCAGCATTGCCCTCAGAATTTGAGCAAGAGGGAAGGAAGCATAATCGGACACTCATATTCCTTTATACAGTAGCTAATTTGATTCCCCACATAGTCAGATGCTTCAAAATATTACAATATTCTTTCAGAACTCTATACTAACCATGAGGTTGTTTAGAAGCTCAGCACACTGGAATTTTAAAAGGCAAGGAGGTATATGTTTAAAAATAGCCACAAAAACTCCACCTCTTCCGGTTCTCTCTCTTGACTACATCCCTACCAACCCTCATTTTACAGTCACTAAAAACACGCACGATCGGTGGTCTGATTATGCCAAGGTTTTGACATGTAGCTTTAAGCCATTCCAAGAGATTTAAAAAAGCACTGCCATGCAGCAGGCATTCATCTCTCCTTAGCCACAGCTTGACTCCATCACAAATAGTGACATCACACTGATTTATAGTTTTTGGGAAAACAAATGAGACATTGGACATCTAATCCTTATTCATATACTAACAATACAGTATTCAGAGTAGCAGCCGTGTTAGTCTGTATTCGCAAAAAGAAAAGGAGTACTTGTGACACCTTAGAGGCTAACAAATTTATTTGAGCATAAGTGTAGCTCACGAAAGCTTATGCTCAAATAAATTTGTTAGTCTCTAAGGTGCCACAAGTACTCCTTTTCTTTTAACAATACAGTAATGGCCTCTCACTACCCAACAGATATCCAAGCCATTCTTTTAAAAAACAAAAGTACATAAATAAAATTTCTGCCTTTGGTTCTTAAGCATTTGACTACATCAGGGGTAGCCAACCTAAGCTTGAGAAGGAGCCAGAATTTACCAATGTACATTGCCAAAGAGCCACAGTAATACGTTAGCAGCCCCGCCGATCAGCGCCTCCCCCTCCTTCCCCACACTTCCTGATCAGCTATTTTGTGGCATGCAGAAGACTCTTGGGGGGAAGGGGAGGAACGAGGACATGGCAGGCTACTGGGAGGGGGCGAGAAGGGGTTGAGTGTGGACAGGGGCTGAGGCAGAGCCAGGGGTTAAGCGGTGAGCACCCCTGGCCCATTGGAAAGTTGGCACCTGTAGCTCCAGCCCCAGAGTCGGTGCTTATACAAGGAGCCGTAGATTGGCCACCCCTGAACTACATCCTGCCCCCTCCCACCTGCTCTCCTCGGAGCAGAACCCTACATCCATGCTCTTTCAAATGTATTTTAGTTCTTGTCACCCGAACGAAATTGTAACAAAAAAAGCTGGTTATCTGGAGATTTGTGAGCCTCAGTTTCACGACATTTATCCAATGTAAGAGACCAATAGGAAGACAAGAATATTTATTTTATTTGACAGCATCAGCTTTTCACTCCTATCAGACAATTGGCCAAAAAAGATAAAATTACAGACACCATTCATTTATATACACATTATATAATCTGCTTTCAAATAATTTTAAACTCATGAATTACTTTAGTGGATGGTTTCAGAGTAACAGCCGTGTTAGCCTGTATTCGCAAAAAGAAAAGGAGTACTTGTGGCACCCTAGAGACTAACCAATTTATTTGAGCATAAGCTTTCATGAACTACAGCTCACTTCATCGGATGCATACTGTGGAAAGTGTAGAACCCCACTCTCCTGCTGGTAATAGCTTATCTAAAGTGATCACTCTCCTTACAATATATATGATAATCAAGCTGGGCCATTTCCGGGGGGGTGGGGGGGTTGAGAAAACCTGGATTTGTGCTGGAAATAGCCCAACTTGATTATCATACACATTGTAAGGAGTGATCACTTTAGATAAGCTATTACCAGCAGGAGAGTGGGGTGGGAGGAGGTATTTTTTCATGCTTTTTGTGTGTATATAAAAAGATCTTCTACACTTTCCACAGTATGCATCCGATGAAGTAAGCTGTAGCTCACGAAAGCTTATGCTCAAATAAATTGGTTAGTCTCTAAGGTGCCACAAGTACTCCTTTTCTTTTTACTTTAGTGGATGGTAACATTTTGACCCACGTACAAAACTAGAGAATTAGAGACCAAGACATAATAGATTACAAATCTGTGTTTCTACTAATCCCATAAGGTTTCTTACCACAGTTCATAAAACCAATGATATTTACACAACATGGGGGAAAGATCAAGCAAGTGAGATTTACAGTCCCTAAGTTTATGATTTGACTTTTAAAACAAAAACAGTATCAGGAAATCAGCTTGATGGGACGCACTTGGTCTATTTCTTCTGGAGACACATGTTCTCACTTCCTGTGTATTGTTCTCTACCATTCAGAATGATAGTTGCAGGGGCACTGGATCACTTTTTGTTTTTTAATTTTTACATGATTAGACCAGGAATTTCTCCTAGTCTTTTCACTAAATAAATTGACTTTCGACAACCTCCACTTACCTCAAGTGCTTTGTTATTTACGACTAATTTCAGTATTGGTACTAGGGTAGTAGAGTGCGGAGTATTTTGCGAGCTCAGGTGACACTGCCTCTGAGCCAAATGGACAAGAATAGACTCGTAGACTGCTCTATCACTCTGTCCTGTTTAAACCTAATGGACTAAGGCACTGAGCAGGAATCTGTGGAGTGGATCATTTACAATAGTTGACACAAAGTAAAGAACAAGTAAAAGTAAGCAGATCAAATATGATTGGGAAGAATACAGCAGAGAAAGATACGCGTAAAAGTCTGCAAAAGGAAAAAAACCATCAGAAAACACAGCAAAATGACAAATGAATAAAAAAATCATTTATGAAAAGTTCCTTTAGGTGGGTGATGTAGTCCGCAGGCAAGACAATAGGTATTATATAGAGTAGTATAAACAAATCATTGTCGGTATGACATTTTAGTTTGTACCGACTTTGCTAGTGCTTTTTATGAAGCCTGTTGAAAACTAGGTAAATATCTAGGAGTTGATGTACCCCCTGGAAGACCTCTACATACCGCTGGTGGAGAACCACTACTGTAGCACCACTGCTGTAGTGGACTTATGGCAAGGCCTATCGAACAACAACTGTGCACAAATGCAAGGATGTCGCTAGTTCCTCCGTTCCAGGGATCACACCCCTTGTCAAAACACCAATGCTTAAATTGTAAAAAGGCCCTTCCATGGGACGGGGAAGTGGATCGCCTCCTGGAGGAAAGTAAGGCATGGATAACCTGGTTGTAATAGCCCTCATTCTACAAGATGGTTCATTCAAAGAGCTATGCTAGATGTAGAGATCCTGGTATTAAAGAGGTCCCTCTGCGAAGAGTGTGTGGGTGACACTAGCGGAAAGAAAGGTTGCAGGGAAGTCATTGCTACGAAATCAGAAAATAAAGCCTTTACAGACTCTCTGAAGCACTGGCAACCTAATGGACTATTTTAATTTGTACTGTTTAGAAATAGGACTTGTGGGAAGGCAAACAAGAGAATCCTAACCAGAGTAGGAGACAGCCATTTCCCAGTGGTGTTGGGTCCTTGCATTTGAGAAATCTTTTGCATACTTTGGTATTAAAGTTCATTGTGAATAAACCTATTTGTGGGCAGCTGAATCTTTCTGAAGTCACCCCCAAAGCTTTCCGTTCATACCCCATCTTGGCAGGAAGAATACTATTTTTAAGCTGGAAGTTTAAGTGGCACTGAAATTTTTTGGGGCCCCAAGAATGCTATATTCAAGTCAGACTCCAGTCCTGACTCCCTGCAACAGGAAGATACACTTAAACCTGGACTACCAAAGTCTTAGTGTCTCATATATTTTAAGCTGCTAGACTTAGGGGAAATCCATTTCCCCGCAATACATCTCTCCCACGTGATGTAACTGAGAAAAGCTCAGAACCTCATAGGACTGGTTTTACCCATTGCAGACATTGTACGATTTTCTTTCCTCTTACCTTTTTTGGGGACAAGACTGCCACCGAAGTGGTTACTGCAGAGGTTGTTGTTATAATTACTGCTATCTAGCATTGTAATCATTATTTTGCTTTACTCACCCACATGGAAAATTGTATGTGTGATCTTACAAGAGGATACATTTCAAATTAGCTACAATTTCCATGTGCAATGCAAAATGGTAAGATCTGCCATGAAGAGAGCAGAAACAGGAACTCTGCCTTTAGTCCTGGTTGGTTTTAAAGTCATTTTCCAGGCGGGAGGGGAGGGGAGAACACAATTAAACCAGGACCCCAAGCTCCAGGGTTCCCTCAAACATCTGTAACAACTGTGTAAGTAAAGTGAAATGGGAGGGGTGAGGCCCCAGTGAACATGATGTACTGGAGCCTCAAATTTCTCTCTACAGGCCTGCTCTTTCCTCCTCTGGTTTGAAGAGACGAGGATGAGATGCACAGACACCCGCCAACACATTATAGGAAAGGTGTCTCAATTATTGTTGCTTCCAGGAACCTTTCACTCTACCAAAGTCCGTTTCCCCCCCCCCAGGTGCACCCTCTTCCGAGAGGAACACTCTTCTATTGAACATGGAATCCTCCATGAGAGACTTGGAGTAAAGACTTTAGCCTCCCTTCCAACCCAGGAAATATATTTGGTGGTAGACTAGAGACACTGGCAAAAAGGGAGTGTATGTCTAATGATTAGAAGATAAAGCTAACATAGTTCAGTACAGTGAGGACTGATTTAAATCAAAGCAGTGTAAGTCAGATTTAAATCAGCAAGCAGGAAACCTTGATTTAAATCAATTTTAATCATGTTTTACATTTGTACTGTTTTCCCAAACAAAAGGGCATTCTCATTAAAAACATGTTGATTTACAACTAAATACAGCCTTTAAACTAAGTTTGTACTACAGATAAGGTATATATTATTTAAGCAATTATGTAGCTTAATCTGAATAAATGTAAGTTCTTAAAGAGTTTTCACATTTTTATGATGTTAGAAAATGGTAAATGATGGATTTCTTATTTTCTAAATTAATTTTTACTTGTGATGTATGTCAAGTTCTCTTTGGATGGTAATTAGAACTCAATGAAAATACAAAAAAACTTATCAAAACAAACCTAGAAAAGGTTTATCAAAACAAACCTAGAAAAGGTTTATCAAAACAAGCTTTGTATTTAAAATTACCTGATATAATAAACAAAAGGAAGTATTATCTGTAGTGAATTGAACTGATTCTTCCCGGTCACCATGCCCTTGTAGATTTTAGAACAGTTCAATGTCCCCACCTCTGCCCCAACTAACTGCGTGACCAGAGGTCATTTCTCCGTTTCATTTTCCCTGTCCATAAGACGGTGATAGTAATGGCCTACCTCACAAAAAGGTAGCAAGGCTAATACATCAGTGTATGTAAGGCTCAGAGCACTTCTGTAATGTTGCATCCAAGGAACGCAACATCAAACAACTTATATCAGCCATGGCTAACAAGATGCTTGATATGCTGATTTCCTTTGTTACTATAATCAGAAATGCCAAGTTAACTGTTTAATAGATCAGAGTGCTAGTTATAGAATTGTATCTAGACTGCAGAGAACAGCACACATGGATAAATCTGAAACACAGTCACTGAGAAGCTAGTACAAGCATGAAGTTGTCCAAGCAGCTTTAATCATTCTGAGCCCATTATGCTGTATTTTAGGTTATTAATAGTACATTCACATTTACCTATTTCTAAAAAGGCATTCTGCAAGAAGCTCCAAATGAGAACTTGGCTTCTCTATTTCAAAAAGAGAAAAACTCTTACTGGCCAGGTCATTCTGAACAACAACTGCCTGCCAGGGCTATTTCACCTCAAGTGTTCCATTTAAATCAACACATAAGCATCAGAGCTCTCCTGCTTCACAAGTAAACATGAGCTCAAGTTTCCAGACAAACACCCAAGAGACCGTGTCTTGCAGAATGCAACTCACCCTTAGCAGGTGGAGACTCTCACCTGTGCAGCACATGCTGGTTTGTTTATTTAGCTATAACTCAAGACCTGCCAAAAACTGCAAGAGAATGTCTCCTTTCTAAATTTCTTCCCTTTCTCACCCACTGAAGAGGGCTGTCAAAGGACCTGCAGAGCCCCCTCCAACGCTACACTTTGCATCACATTCCCACCACAGAGCTGATTCTAGCCAAGATCCAGCATCCTCACAGCTCACCTTACCTTATTTGTCCCAAGACAAGTTGTTGCTGGGCCTAACTTGCCTCTTATGTGTTTTTATATTTTAATTAATTTAATTTCAGGAACGGGGAGTCAGCTCTGACATTTCAGCCTCAACCAAGTCTCCGCACCCTGGCCTGTTGGAAAAAAGGCCCTTTCTGGATTGGTTTTCCCCCAGAATGAAATGAAATTGCCTACACACCACCACATCCCCTATACGTGGCTACATCCTTTCCACTTCCCATGCAAGGATTTAGCCAGCTGCCTCCCATACACTTTCTCTTCCTTACATTGCTGCCTCTGGCAATTTGTTCCACATTAGTCCAGTCTGTGTGCTCCATGCTCTCCCATTCACTGCAGTTCATGATCCCTTTTATATCTTGAATAAAAAGAGCCAAAGTCCCCACAGCAGGTCCCCTGCTCTTCCCTCATACCAACTTAACCAGCATGTTTAAAAATAAATCAGTCACTGAAGCAGCCAGCTTCTGGATCAGAGGCCCAGGAAGCCCCAGTGGATGGTTCAAAGGAGATCGGGGTTTTAAAAACACATTGATTTAGGATGTTCTTACTGAAAATGGTTGGAAAGGAGTGCTCTGCCCTGTCACTAGCAATTTGAACACAGGCATTGTAAGTGTCACACCACATCCAATGCTGCACTACATTAGAAATTTAAGTTACATCCTAATGTCTTTAGGACAGGAACCATCTCATGTGTTCATGCAGCATCTAATGCAGAGGTGGGCAAACTACGGCCTGCGGGACCATTCTGCCTGCCCCTGAGCTCCTGGCCCGGGAGGCTAGCCCCCGCCCCTTCCCCCACTGTTCTACTTCCCCTGCAGCCTCAGCTCACAACACCGCCGGTGCAAAGCTCTGGGCGGCGGGGCTGTGAGCTCCTGGGGCAGCGCAGCTGCAGAGCCCAGCCTGACCTGGTGCTCTGTGCTGCATGGTACATGGTTGGCTCCAGCCGGGTGGCGTGGTTGCCTGTCCTGGTGCAGCCGCGCTGCCAGCCACCAGTGCCCCAGGCAGCATGCGGGGTTGGACAGAGGTTGAGACGGTCAGACGGTGGGGAACAGGGATAAGGAGTGGTTGGATGGGGCAGGGGTCCCAGTGGGGCAGTCAGGGGCAAGGGGTCCAGGGGTGGTCAGGGGACAGAGAGCAGGGGGGCAGGTGGATGGGGCAGTAGTCCCAGGGGGGCTGTCAGGGGATGAGAAGCAAGGGGGGGATGGGGGCCACGCCTGGCTGTTTGGTGAGGCACAGCCTCACCTAACCGGCCCTCCATACAACTTCTGAAACCTGATGCGGCCCTCAGGCCAAACAGTTTGCCCACCCCTGATCTAATGCAACAAGGTACCAACCCATGACTGGTGCTCTTAGGCTCTACTGCAATACCAATAATCATAAATGCTAACTTAGGATGCTGCTAAGTGAAAGACAGAAAAGAATGTCTGAGCAATCTAGTCTGTGAAAAACAAACACCATCCTCTGCTGAAGGTTGATGTGCCAAGGTATTTACATTTCACAAACTGAACTATTCTGTGGTTTCTTTGCAGCGAAGTGTCAGTAGTGTATCTTGCCACATGCTCAAGGAAACACAAGCCACAAGATCACAGTAGTAGTGTTAAATAAACCACTACTCTGCACAGGTCAGGAGCACTCCATGAAACCAAGGGGTGAAGGGGGAACAGGCTAGAAGGCAGAAAGATAGGTGGCTGAAGTACAACAGTTGAGCACCTTAAAATGACAAACCACCAAAATGCAGCCCTAGAGCTCAATACAGTCCATGGGGCTTTCTCACAATCTCTACAGCCTAAGCAGCATGCCCAGTTCAACCCACATAGCAGAGCTAGAGCAAGGCAAATCTGATCTCAGAGCTCCCCCTCTGCATTAGAGTTGGGGGGGGTGGGTCCACAGTCAGTTCTATTTTATGCACATTAGGTGGCAAGTTGCCAACAACTGTTGAATGAGCCAATTCTGGGCCCCTTGAACTAAGCCATCACCTAAAGCAGTGTGGAAAAACACATGCCTCTCACATGAGCCAAGTTCCTGGAAAGCATCTGAGTTAAAGGATAGGTTTTTTTGCTTCCTCAGAAAGCTACTGACGGTTTAACCCTTTGATATACAGACACTAGTTCAATCCAGAGACGCTGCTATAATACCACATAATATGGTGTGAATGCTGCGTAGATCATGAGGAGATGTACTCACAGCAAGTTGGATTATTGCCTAGATAGCCCAAGTGGCATGTCAGGCCAGCTCCTGAACTAGAGGGCAGTAATCATATCATCCTACATCTTGTTAGTATTCTCAGCAAGGGTATTGGTGGCTGCCTTCCAACTGGAACTGTCTCCATTAAGACAGGAGAAGATAGTACAAGCTCAAGGAGAGCTGTCAGACTGGTTTGCTGCCCTCCCTCCACGTCTGAGAGGGGAGAAAGTAATGTATGAGAATCATGTGCAGAGTATATCAGTGTCCTGGAGATTCACTCTCCAGATCAGAAATCATTTCTAGACCAATTCTTTACGACCAAGCAGAGAAATCGCTGTGCTCCAGTTTCTGCAATCATAAGAAAGGTTTAATTATATCACGAAATTCAGCGTCTGGTCTTTGTTCTATTACAACAGTAATAATTAACAAGACTTCAAAAGAGTAAGTCTTCCCACCGAGGCTTTTCGGGATCACATTCTTCCCTTTCTGCCCAACATCCTGAGGGAACCAGACTGAGTCCAATTACAGGACCCTACTGGGCTCCCTTGCCACATGTAAATAGCAAGGTAATGTTTATGTAGCAGCTAATTAGCATACTTTATGGAAGCAGACCTCTGCTTGACCCTCTGTGCTGCTCCCACACACTCAGACCATTCCTTAATGCTGCCCCCTCATGCCAGAACAACTAGGCTAAGAACAGAGTAGAAGAGCGGGTTGCTTGAAGTCACACCCAAGAGTGGAGTTTGCATACTTGTGGCAAGTAACCCGTGAGGAGTCTGGTGGCACCTTAAAAACTAACAGATTTATTTGGGCATGGGTTTTTTACCCATGAAAACTTATGCCCAAATAAATCGGTTAGTCTTTAAGGTGCCACAGGACTCCTCCTTGTTTCTGTGGATACAGACTAACATGGCTACCACTCTGATACAAGTAACCTATGTTACAGACCCAAGACCTGAGTCTGCAACGGTCAAGATTTCCAGAGAAATTAATAGGGAGAGTTTTGCCTGCACAGCTCTGATTTCCTTCAATCAGTGTTCTCTGGGGCACTGTGAAGAGTGCCACACCACATCCACATACGTCCATAATACAGGCTTTTGATTTTACTTCACTTTTCATTTTAAAATACAACATTAGACAGTGGTTAATTTTAAACATTTGCAAACTAGCCTCATCTCAGGAGATTTCAGACTCTTTCATATTGGAATTCCTCTCCCGCTGCCTCATGTCCCCAGGCATAACAGATGAGCCAGCAAAATGACAAATCCAGATTATCAAATTCATATCTACACACAGAGTACGATTCTCCTCCTTCACTCTACTGAAAGTCAGAACTCCATTGAAATCAGTGAAGCTAAATCAGTGTAAAAATGATGTACAGCACGAGCAGAAGTTGTGCAGCAGTGGCCCCCAATCACAGACCAGAGCCCCACTGTGCTAGACACTGTACAAATGCATAACAGAATAAGGCAGATATTTTTGTGGCATCTAAATGACACACAAGTATCCTGAACATGGTAAAAAGAACAGAACACCAATGTCTGTCTTCGCAAAAAGAAAAGGAGTACTTGTGGCACAAGTTGCATCAGTTGCATCTGATGAAGTGAGCTGTGGCTCACGAAAGCTCATGCTCAAATAAATTGGTTAGTCTCTAAGGTGCCACAAGTACTCCTTTTCTTTTTGCGAATACAGACTAACACGGCTGTTACTCTGAAAAATGTCTGTCTTGTTACTCAGTGGAACAAGAGCTGCATCCTGCAGGGAAATATGGGAGGGATTTACTCTCCCACCCTGCGAGCATCTGGGCACAGTGTTCTTCCTGTAGACACCGATTACCAGGCCTGCTTCTCCACTATGTACTAGTCAAGTTACACCGGCTGTGCCGTATGTTTATTTGCTTACTTCTATGACCATGATATTTTTCAAGCAGCAACTCTTCAAATGCAGTCAAAACCTTAGCAAGACAAAAATTTGCAGTTTGGTATGCATGGAGATTATCATTCTTAAGTGTCTAACATTTTAATGGTACATTTATATAGCACAGCCCTCTGGCAAAGAGTTGTTTTTCCAGGGCTGTTTTTCAGACCAAGTGTTTTTAGAACTGGGACAGGTTTCAAGCTCCTCAGCACAGGGACTCTGTCTCCCTATTTTTCTGTAAAGCACTTGGAAAACTTTGGATGCTTTATAAATAATAGCAATATAGAAACAGAACATAATTCAAATAAGGTACCCATTTCTCCCTCCAACTGTTATAGGCTTATATCATTGTTATAATATAGATCTCACCTTTCACGTGAGGTGTTGGGAACATTAACATGGTGCCATTGTCTTCACATGCCTCTACAGTTACAGCTTAACCAAGTTAGTTGTCTAGGTGAGGGAAGGGAGGAATGCTTCCCATATTTAATTGGGAAATTGATTTTCAGTAGAATTCCAGCAGTTTACTGTTTATTTCTTCAGCTGCAAAGACTAACATTACAATAGCTGGTTTTCTCTGTAACACAATTTGAGCGACAAGACTTTCAGACTCTCCTTTCCTCACAAATGGTTTCTGTAATGAGATCCTCATTTTCTGTAGCGTAGTAGCTGGCTGCTGTAGTTGTGTATCCTATCTGTATTATTCTGGCAGCCCTGACTGATAGAGAATGATGCTTTTGCTTGTCACTAAGTGACTCAATGTTTGTTTCAATTAAAATAAAATACTGCTTGGCTTACAAAGATTCCCCAAACCATTTAAAGAGTGGGAGCAGGCCAGGAAGGGGCAGGCAATTAATCTCAGATAAAAATTAAATGTCTTTTTCCACAAGTCTAATCTACAGTAGGTGTGATGCTAAGGTTCCTAATCGCTTACGCATTCAATGGACTGAGCAATGAAAGTTACAACTCTTATGCAACTGTGTTCATGTAAGTTCAGTAACTGCATTCAAGAGTAGCTGTTTCTGTAAACCACTGTGGCTGTCTCTACACTAGGATATTTTTGCTAAAATTCCCCACAACTGCCATTACCATTTCAGCTTTGTTGCTGGTAGCACTGGTGGGAGAAATAGCACAGACAGGGTTCCTGGATACACTGAGGATTTAATTGCTATATTGTTTAACCCAGCACAGAGCAGGCCTACATGGCAAGGCATTGAGAATGCCAGCAGCTGTCTGCCCCCCATCTATATGAGGGCTCCCACCAGTTGAACTGAAATTACATTAACTACATTAGAAAATTTTTACTACAATTCCTTAGTGGAGACAAGTCCTAACTACAAGACTCAAGAAAGAACTAGCCCACAAAGCTTTTTACAACTGCAACTCAACAGACTTTAGTGGAGTAACATCCTATTCTCAATGACAGGAGATCAGAGTCAGACCCTTGGATCAGTGGAGTTTGGACTGAGTCAAGGGTTCAGATCAAGCCGTTCGTCACCACAATTCTTACCGTAAGTAACAGGAAGAGAGAGAGAGAAGTAACAACAATTCACAACACAAAACTATTAACAAGCTTATTTATAAATATTTCAGTTTGTTTGTGAATAAAATTCTCACACACATGCAGCTTTTCCATCTCCCTTCCCCACCCAAATCTCTCTTGCTGAACAGATTGTCAGCCTGTACTGCCTAGCCCCAAAACCCATTGAGCATCCTATCAACTGGTGAAAATGGAATTTGTTTTAATAGCCCTTAAGGCACAGAACTACTGAAGGAGTTCAAAGCATGAACAGCAGACACAGGAGGAAGAAAGTAAGGGGACCCTAAACTTTTTCCATAGGGTGGACCAGTGGTGAACTGCAGCCGGTTCGCACCGGTTCGCGTGAACTGGTTGTTAAATTTTGAAGCAGTTTTAGTACCGGTTGTTAACCCGCTTCCCTGCAGGGGGCGCTGAGGCTTTGATGGGCTCCAGCCGGAAAGTGATGTAATTCCTCCTCCAGCTGCCGGGGGCGCTGCGCTGTGGGAGCCATGTAGGCTGCTGCCTGGCCCTGAGCACGAGCCCTGTTGCTGCTGCTGCTCCCCTGGCCCTGGGGCTCCCGATGCTGCCTAGTGGGTCCCCAGCTGCTCTGCTGGGCCTGGGCTGCGTCCTGCTGCTCTCCCCGTAACCGCCCACCACCCTGCCTGCAGCCAGCCCCTGCCGCACGCACCCCCTGCCCTGTCTCCAGGCTGCCCTGTACCCCCTGCCCTGCCCGCAGCCAGCCCCACACCCCCTTACCTCCAGCCAACCCCGCACCTCCTTGCCCTGCCCACAGCCAGCCCTGCACCCCCTGCCTCCAGCTAGCCCTGCCCCATGCCCGTCTGCAGCTGGCCCCACGTCCACTGGTGCCCTGCAGTTCCCAGGGCAGTAACCCTGCACACCTGCTTCAATGAGGGGGGCAGGGAGCAGCTGGGACCCACACATGTACACACCCTAGGGTGACCAGACAGCAAGTGTGAGAAATCAGGACAGGGGGCAGGGGGTAATAGGAGCCTATATAAGAAAAAAACCCCAAAATCGGGACATCTGGTCACCCTAGCACACCCCCAGGGAGTGGCAGGGACCCACACATGTGAAACAGACCTCATTTCTAGTTCAGGCCCATCTTTTTAAAAAAAGAACTTTAGGCAGGGTTAACATACATCCGTATTTTCCCGGACAGGTCAGGCTTTTTGGTTCTTAAATTGCCATCCGGGAGGAATTTTTAAAATTTAAAAATTCCTCCCGGGAAAATACGAACGTGTGGTAACCCTGTTGGTACAAAAAACTACATACTGGGGCACATGCCTTGAATCAGAATTTTTTATAGGGAACCAGTTGTTAAGATTTTGGCAGCTCATCACTAGGGTTGACCACACCGTAGTAGAGAAAGAGTCTCTAAGACAACCACCCTTCCAATTCACTGTGGCACAAACTACCTTCTCCGCTACTTGCCTTCAAACAACATTCAGGTGAGATCACAGCAGCTGCTTGCATATAAGTTAGGAAATTATTTGTGGCCTCTTTTAATGCAGTTTTGCAGATGGAAACAGAAAAGTGCCAGCACCACTCACTCTATACTGACCAGTCTGGAGACTGCAGGAATAAAATATTTACACACAAAGATCTCATGCATGTCGGTATTCGTACTGTTGTGTATGTTTCCCATTGTCAAACCTCCCCCACTACAAATCACTAACACTTTTAGACTCCTGCTGTCAGAGGCTGTAACGAAGCAGAAATCATCAAGTGAAAGGAGCCATGAAATCCACACTGAACCAGACAGAATCTGGAGAATATTCCAGAGACTAACAATAAAATCCCATTTCCTCGCCTCAGAAATTAAGTATTGAGAGCAAGGGAAAACCAGCCTCCAAAAAGGAGGCTAGGTGCACAGAACAAGGCAGCAGCAAGGATTTGTAGACATTTCTCTTCTGGGTGAGCAGACACAGAAACTTGCATGCTAAATGCAAGCAAAAGCATCTCCCTATTGACATCTCCAGAGTAGGAAAGAAATCCCCTCTTGCCTTTAGAATCACTTCCATGGTTCTTAGATACTCAAGATCTTCCCAAGCAGAGAATTGATTTTCTCCTATGTGTGTTTTTCTATCACCTGCACAAGGTACATACACTACAATGCACTATTTGCCCTGGTCTGCAGCTTTAACACCATTTTACAATCCCCCCACCCTCTCCTAGAGCATTCACAGACATGTCACTTGGCTAGGGGAAGCCAGGGTCTCCTGGGCTAAGAGAGCAGTTCATTTTTTGACTGCACACACTGTGGACACAACTCCCTTGATTTTAATGTGCTTCACTCCTGCTTACACCAAGGCTGAGCCTGATCTTGTAGCTGGAGGCTCTACAGAAGTGCCTGTGAGGGCAACGAGGCATGAGGGTGGAAGGAGGTCTATTTTGCCTATCCACAGAGTCAGCCATCACCAAAGTAAAGGGGGCGATGGGAAATCACCATCTTACCTGGATTTCCGTTTGCGAGAAGGCTTCTCCACCAGGCCTGTTGTTCTGGAAGTGGGAAAGAAAGAGAAGGCAGTGACCTGGAGGGCCAGGGATACGAGCACCAGGAAGGGCAGAGGGGTAACAGGCTCCAGCCAACACACCCCAGGGTCCTCCCTGCCACCCTGACCTCACTGGCATCATTCAGCTCTGGTTAGGCACCAACAGCATGCTCAGCTCTGAGCATGGGGCCCTGTCCCCAGGAACTTACAGGTGAGGGGATCCAGTGGGGCAGGTCAGGGGGAGTGGGACATGGCAAGGCACAGGGCACAACAGGGGCCATTGCACAGGGGAACAGAGCAGGAGTGGGGGGCTCAGGGCAGAGCAGGGGGTAAGATGGGCGGGGGTGCTCCAGCAGGGAGGGGGTAAGAGAGCAGCACAGCAGGGGACGGGGGGGCAGGCGGGGGTCCCGGCCATTACGGGGCGGGGAGGGCACGAAGAAGGAGAGGCGGGGGTTACAGGGAAGGGGGGAGTAAGGCGTGTCAGGGAAGGGGGAACGGGAGGGGGGGGCAGGCGGGGGTCCCGGCCGTTACGGGGTGGGGGGGTTACAGGGAAGGGGGGAGTAAGGCGAGTCAGGGGGGCGGGGGTCCCGGCCGTTACGGGGCGGGGGGGGGTTACAGGGAAGGGGGGAGTAAGGCGAGTCAGGGGGGCGGGGGTCCCGGCCGTTACGGGGCGGGGGGGGGGTTACAGGGAAGGGGGGAGTAAGGCGAGTCAGGGGGGCGGGGGTCCCGGCCGTTACGGGGCGGGGGGGGGTTACAGGGAAGGGGGGAGTAAGGCGAGTCAGGGGGGCGGGGGTCCCAGCCGTTACGGGGCGGGGGGGGTTACAGGGAAGGGGGGAGTAAGGCGAGTCAGGGGGGCGGGGGTCCCGGCCGTTACGGGGCGGGGGGGGGGTTACAGGGAAGGGGGGAGTAAGGCGAGTCAGGGGGGCGGGGGTCCCGGCCGTTACGGGGCGGGGGGGGGGTTACAGGGAAGGGGGGAGTAAGGCGAGTCAGGGGGGCGGGGGTCCCAGCCGTTACGGGGCGGGGGGGGTTACAGGGAAGGGGGGAGTAAGGCGAGTCAGGGGGGCGGGGGTCCCGGCCGTTACGGGGCGGGGGGGGGGTTACAGGGAAGGGGGGAGTAAGGCGAGTCAGGGGGGCGGGGGTCCCGGCTGTTACGGGGCGGGGGGGAGGTTACAGGGAAGGGGGGAGTAAGGCGAGTCAGGGGGGCGGGGGTCCCAGCCGTTACGGGGCGGGGGGGGTTACAGGGAAGGGGGGAGTAAGGCGAGTCAGGGGGGCGGGGGTCCCGGCCGTTACAGGGCGGGGGGGCGGGAAGGAGGGGCTGGGGTTACAGGGAAGGGGGGAGTAAGGCGTGTCGGGGAAGGGGGAGCGGGGGGGGGCAGGCGGGGGTCCCGGCCGTTACGGGGCGTGGGGGGGTTACAGGGAAAGGGGGAGTAAGGCGAGTCAGGGGGGCGGGGGTCCCGGCCGTTACAGGGCGGGGGGGCGGGAAGAAGGAGGGGCGGGGGTTACAGGGAAGGGGGGAGTAAGGAGAGTCAGGGGGGCGGGGGAGGGGGGCCAGGTGGGGGTCCCGGCCGTTACGGGGCGTGGGGGGGTTACAGGGAAGGGGGGAGTAAGGCGAGTCAGGGGGGCGGGGGTCCCGGCCGTTACAGGGCGGGGGGGCGGGAAGAAGGAGGGGCGGGGGTTACAGGGAAGGGGGGAGTAAGGAGAGTCAGGGGGGCGGGGGAGGGGGGCCAGGTGGGGGTCCCGGCCGTTACGGGGCGTGGGGGGGTTACAGGGAAGGGGGGAGTAAGGCGAGTCAGGGGGGCGGGGGTCCCGGCCGTTACGGGGCGGGGGGGGTTACAGGGAAGGGGGGAGTAAGGCGAGTCAGGGGGGCGGGGGTCCCGGCCGTTACGGGGCGGGGGGGGGGGTTACAGGGAAGGGGGGAGTAAGGCGAGTCAGGGGGGCGGGGGTCCCGGCTGTTACGGGGCGGGGGGGAGGTTACAGGGAAGGGGGGAGTAAGGCGAGTCAGGGGGGCGGGGGTCCCGGCCGTTACAGGGCGGGGGGGCGGGAAGGAGGGGCTGGGGTTACAGGGAAGGGGGGAGTAAGGCGTGTCGGGGAAGGGGGAGCGGGGGGGGGCAGGCAGGGGTCCCGGCCGTTACGGGGCGTGGGGGGGTTACAGGGAAGGGGGGAGTAAGGCGAGTCAGGGGGGCGGGAGTCCCGGCCGTTACAGGGCGGGGGGGCGGGAAGAAGGAGGGGCGGGGGTTGCAGGGAAGGGGGGAGTAAGGCGAGTCAGGGGGGCGGGGGAGGGGGGGGCAGGCGGGGGTCCCGGCCGTTACGGGGCGGGGGGGGGGGTTACAGGGAAGGGGGGAGTAAGGAGAGTCAGGGGGGCGGGGGAGGGGGGCCAGGCGGGGGTCCCGGCCGTTACGGGGCGGGGGGGGGGGTTACAGGGAAGGGGGGAGTAAGGCGAGTCAGGGGGGCGGGGGTCCCGGCCGTTACAGGGCGGGGGGGCGGGAAGAAGGAGGGGCGGGGGTTGCAGGGAAGGGGGGAGTAAGGCGACTCAGGGGGGCGGGGGTGGGGGGGGGCAGGCGGGGGTCCCGGCCGTTACGGAGGGAGGGGGCGGGCGGGGGTCCCGGCCGTTACGGGGGGACTGGGGCACGAGAAGGGGGCCAGGCCGCGGGGGGCTTTACGCGCTTTTCCTGCGGCCGAGCCGGAGCCCCCGAGCTCCTGCCCAGCCCCCCGTGCGCGCGCACTCGCGGCCCCTCACCTGGAGGCCGGGCCAGTGCGGGGCAGGCGCTGCCGGGCGGCTCCTCTCACCATCCGCGCCGCCTCCGCCAGCTCCGCGGCGAAGCTGCTGCTGCCGCTAGCGCTGCCGCTCGGTGCCGGGGGCGCGCGGATGCCGCCTCACACTAGTCTGGGGCGGACTTGCCCCGCCCTTTCCAGGTTCTAATTGGCTCGTCGCTCGGCGAGGAGGCGACTCCGCTCTCTGACTGGCTGCAGCTCCCGTCACTCTCTTGCCTTTTCCCTAGCAGGGTAGGTTGAAACAGCGAGTATGGCTCTTGCTGCTTAGCTACGGACAGGAGCGGCTGTGCAGGAGGCAGGGGCGCCACCGTGCGGGGAGAGGCAGAACTGCACCTGGAGTCTGCCTGCACCAGGGGACTGCCTGATCCCCACTGCACCAGGGGACAGCCTGATCCCCACTGCACCTGGAGTCTGCCTGCACTAGGGGACTGCCTGATCCCCACTGCACCAGGGGACAGCCTGATCCCCACTGCACCTGGAGTCTGCCTGCACCAGGGGACTGCCTGATCCCCACTGCACCAGGGGACAGCCTGATCCCCACTGCACCTGGAGTCTGCCTGCACTAGGGGACTGCCTGATCCCCACTGCACCTGGAGTCTGCCTGCACTAGGGGACTGCCTGATCCCCACTGCACCAAGGGGCTGCAGACACCAGGGGACTGCCTGATCCCCACTGCACCGGGAGTCTGCCTGCACCAGGGGACTGCCTGATCCCCACTGCACCAGGGGACAGCCTGATCCCCACTGCACCTGGAGTCTGCCTGCACCAGGGGACTGCCTGATCCCCACTGCACCAGGGGACAGCCTGATCCCCACTGCACCTGGAGTCTGCCTGCACCAGGGGACTGCCTGATCCCCACTGCACCAGGGGCTGCAGACACCAGGGGACTGCCTGATCCCCACTGCACCAGGGGACAGCCTGATCCCCACTGCACCTGGAATTTGCCTGCACCAGGGGACTGCCTGATCCCCACTGCACCAAGGGGCTGCGGACACCAGGGGACTGCCTGATCCCCACTGCACCTGGAGTCTGCCTGCACCAGGGGACTGCCTGATCCCCACTGCACCAGGGGACTGCCTGCACCAGGGGACTGCCTGATCCCTGCTGCACAAGAAAGACTCACCCAAACAGCTGGAGAATTTTATTTAGCATGTGCATCGTCGTCTAGCCAAGTGATGGCATCTTCAGTGGCGTGATGCAGTTCTTCTGGGCCAGGGGCGGCCAACCTGTGGCTCTGGAGCAACATGCGGCTCCTTGTCCAGGCACTGACTCTGGGGCTGGACCTACAGGCGCCAACTTTCCCAAATGCCAGGGGGTGCTCACTGCTCAACGCCTGGCTCTGCCATGCGCCCTGCCCCCCACTCCACCCCTTCCCCTGAGCCTGCCATGCCCTTGCTCCTCCCCCATCCCCCCCAGCCTCCTGCACATCATTAAACAGCTGATCAGGAGGTGTGGGGAGGGAGGGGGAGGCGCTGATCAGCGGGGCTGCCGGTGGGCGGGTGGGAGGCACAGGACGGGGGAGGGGAGCTGATGGGGAGCTCATGACGTATTACTGTGGCTCTTTGGCAATGTACATTGGTAAATTCTGGCTCCTTCTCAGGCTCAGGTTGGCCACCCCTGTTCTAGGCCAATGCTGAACCTAGTCTGCAGGCATTCATTGACAATGTGTGTCATCATCTGTGTTGCACCGCAGCTGCACAAAGGGCTGTCATGAAGGCCCCAGCAATACTGGCTGGCTGCACAAAGACCTTGTCCAATCCAGAACCTGTTCAACAGAGACCATTGGCAACGGGGCATGTCAAAACCAGGCGGGCAGATAGGGACTGGTTGGGCTCTGAGGGGTGGTAAGCTCGGGAGAGGGGTGGACCGGACTGGGCCTGGGAAAGGCTTGGTGGGGACAAGGCCTGGGTTTGAGGGGGCAGCCAGCTTGGGTTTAAGGGCTGGGCTCAGGGGAGGCTCTGGGAGGTGCTTAATTATAACAGATGTTCATTCCTCTTGCCAGAGTGTTTCCACCCGAACATGCTGGCGTTGTGGATGAGACCATAATGGGTGACGTGACAGCAAACATGCAGCTGGTGGTTTTAAAAGGTCATTGAGCAGGGGCAGGCTTGGGTTGGTACATATTTTCTCTAGTAACTTGCCAGAGACAACCTCTCGTCTAATACGAGGAGGAGCAATATTGCTCAGAACTGGAAGTCATGGGAGTGGAGTCGGATGCAGGGTGCCAGAGATGATATGTATGGCAGCATGTAACTGCATATCCACCAGTTTGGTGTGTGATTATCTACTCCAAACTGGTGCGCAGTACTCCACCACCGAATACGAGGTTCCAAGAGCTGACGTCCACAAAGTTGGAGCACGAGCACCCCATGACTAACCTGCCAATTTGCTAAGAAGATTGTTTTGCGTCTTAACTTTAGCTGCTGTCTTCTTCAGGTGGGCATGGTAAGTCAGTGTGCGGTCTAAGGTCACACCTAGATAGACCAGTTCTACTTCATGCTTCGTCTTCTGACCATTCAGATAATTTTAAACATTCAGTTCTCGGGTTGCTCTGGCGTGATGAAGATGGAACAAACTGGAGACTGTTTTTATGATGCTTGGCTGGAGGCGCCAAGTCTTACAGTAGTCAGCTAACTTTATCATGTCCTGGTTTAAGATGGCATCAAGCTTGTGGAATGACTGGGCCTGGGTACCGCAGCAGATGTCTTCTGCATAAATGAACTTTCGTGACTCTGTTGTTGGCAAGTCACTGATGTAAAGGTTGAACACGGAGAAAGCACAGAGCCCTGGAGTAACCCACTGCTCTGTCATCTCCTCCAAGCACTCGTCTGCTCCCCCATATGGATGCTGAACTGCGTATCGCGGAGCTGGAGAAAGGAACAATTAAGGCCCCAAGCCTACATTGGGATCTGTGTTCACTGACCCTGCATTCCTACAAAGGCCTGTTAAAATCAAAGGGGTTAAAGTCAGAGTGGTCCCTGCTTGTGTGGTTTGGAGCCCTATTTAGGGAAAACAGTGACATTGTCAAATGCACAAATACAACCTGAGAAAATAGATTTTTCTTTGATCTCTGTTACATCAACCTAAAGTTCCAAACTCGCAATTGGATCCTTGCAGGTAGATCCTGTACCCATGAGGAGACCCTTGGTCTACCCATCTGGAAACAACTGCAGGTTCAGGGCCTCAGGTGTCCCATTAATATTAGCAGGAACACCATTTTCAGACAGAAGCATGATTTTCAAGTTGACACTACCCAGTTAAGATGGAGCAGCATTACCCACAGCAATGACATTCATGGATTTTAGCACTTTAATTGTCTTTGCAGCGGGTCAAGTCAGTGCCTTGCACAGTATCCTCAGACAGCATTAACCTCTTACTTTCTAAGGCCGCAGTGATCAGGTCTGATTATCAGCCAGCCATTATAAGATGGAATGTTACAGAGCAGTAGTTATGGTACATGTTATCATTCTGTATCTTGACAGCTACTGTTACCTGTTACATTAGATTCTCACAGATAAATCCGAGTATAAGGGCTGGTCTACACTACGGGGGGAGATCGATCTAAGTTACGCAACTTCAGCCATGTGAATAATGTAGCTTAAGTCGACGTACTTAGATCTACTTACCATGGTGTCTTCACTGCGCTGTGTCGACGGGAGACGCTCTCCCATTGATTCCCCTTGCGCTTCCCATTGAAGTGGAGTCCACGCTAGAGTGATCGCTGGTCCATTTATCGTGTCTAGACTAGACATGATAAATTGACCCTCGCTGGATTGACCACTGCCCATTGCTCCGGCAGCTAGTGTAGACATGCCCTAAGAGACACAGGACCTGATCATGCAAGGGATCAATACAGAGCCTCATGGAAGCCCTGGGCATGCCCATATGCAGAGGTATGGCAGAATTCCGGCCTCATGCAATATAATTACTTGCAGTGGTGAGCTGGAGCCAGTTTGCATCAGGTTGCTAGAACCGGTTGTTAAATTTAGAAGCCCTTTTAGAACCGGTTGTTCCGCGAGGGACAACCGGTTCTAAAAGGACTTCTAAATTTAACTGGCCAAAAGTGGCGCCTTAGGTGCCGACTCCATGGGTGCTCCAGCCCTGGAGCACCCAAGGGGAAAATTTGGTGGGTGCAGAGCACCCACCGGCAGCTCCCCACCCACATGCAGCCCCAGCTCACCTCCACTCTGCCTCCACCTCCTCCCCTGAACGCGTCGCCCCGCTCTGCTTCTCCGCCCCCCCAGGCTTCCCGCGAATCAGCTGTTCACGCGGGAAGCCTGGACGGGCTGAGAAGCAGGCAGTGGCTTTGCACTCAGGCCCAGGGAGGTGGAGGTGAGGTGGGGCGGGGGGGCGCGAGCAGGGCCACCCGCACCGCACCAGGTAACCCGTGGGGGGCTCGCAGGGGAACCGCTCCCTGCCCCAGCTCACCTCCGCCACCCTGGGCCTGAGCGGGAAGCCACCACCTGCTTCTCAGCCCTCCCAGGCTTCCCGCCAAACAGCTGATTCGTGGTAAGCCGGGGCGGGGGGGGTGGAGAAACAGAGCAGGGCAGTGCGTTCAGGGGTGGAGATGGAGGTGAGATGAGCTGGGGTCGGGCGCGGGGAGCTGCCGGTGGGTGCTCTGCACCCACCAAATATTCCCCATGGGTGCTCCAGCCCCAGAGCACCCATGGAGTCGGCGCCTAAGGGGCCACTTTTGATGTGATCAGTGGGGGAAGCGCCTGCTCCCCCCAGCTATGCTCCCCCGCCCCTAGGAGCCAGAGGGACCTGCTTGATGTTTTCTGGGAGCTGCCCCAGGTAAGCACCGCAGGGACTCCCCACCTTGCCCCCCGGTAGGCCCCTCTGGCTCTTAGGGGTGGGATGGGCACCTACTATGGTGGCCCACAAGACCCTCCTGCCCGGTTCTGGGGGCAGTCAGGGGACAGGGGAGGATGGGGCAGGGGTCCTGGGGGGGCGTCAAGGAACGCGGGGGGTTGGATGGGGCAGGAGTCCCGGGGGGTGGGCAGCGACCCCCTCGTGGGGTGAGGAGGGAACCCGTTGTTAAGATTTTGGCAGCTTATCACTGATTACTTGCAATAGTTACTGTCGTTATTGTAGGGGTTGATTTTATCAGAAGGGCAGCAATTGCTAGGATTGCTATACATTAGCACCAGTGCACAGACGAGCAAGTTCTACCGACTCTGGACCCCCAGGGCCAGCAGCCCCAGGACACCTGGCCCCGCCCCTCTAAGTCGGGGAGGCGGGGCTCTCTGTGGGCGGGCTGTACCATTGCGCTGCGAGTCTGCGGGGGGCGAGTTGCGGTGAGCCGGCTCCTCCCATCACCCCTGCACTGTGAGACCGGATTGGTTGATCCCGCCCAGCCAGGCTCTTTCGCGTTCTAACATCTGGCCTCCTTCGGCTTCCGTCCTTTCGCTCGAGCCGCTGGCGACATGGTGAGTGGATTCTGTGGCCGGGGCCCCTCGCAGCTCTAATCCGGAGCCATCCGCGGGGAGAGGCGGCCCTGGCGGCCGGGCGGGTCCGGAGGCCCGGCCGCTCCCCCCGAAGCACCGCTGTTCCCTCGCGCGGGCCGGGAACGGGGGCGCCGAGACTCCGCGGGGCCGACGCCGGGGCTAGGCCGCGCCGGGTGCCTGGGTCCCCGCTGGGTCCGGGCTCTGAGGGGCGGTAAGCGCGGGAGAGGGGCGGGCTGGACTGGGCCTCGGGGGAGGCGGGCCCGGCTTTGAGGGGGCAGCCGGCTGGGCCCGGGGAAAGGGGCCGGGGACGGGCCCGGGGCCCGGCTTTGAGGGGGCAGCCGGCTGGGCCCGGGAAAAGGGGCCGGGGACGGGCCCGGGGCCCGGCTTTGAGGGGGCAGCCGGCTGGGCCCGGGGAAAGGGGACGGGGACGGGCCCGGGGCCCGGCTTTGAGGGGGCAGCCGGCTGGGCCCAGGGAAAGGGGCCGGGGACGGGCCCGGGGCCCGGCTTTGAGGGGGCAGCCGGCTGGGCCCGGGGAAAGGGGACGGGGACGGGCCCGGGGCCCGGCTTTGAGGGGGCAGCCGGCTGGGCCCAGGGAAAGGGGACGGGGACGGGCCCGGGGCCCGGCTTTGAGGGGGCAGCCGGCTGGGCCCGGGGAAAGGGGACGGGGACAGGCCCGGGGCCCGGCTTTGAGGGGGCAGCCGGCTGGGCCCGGGGGGAGCTCTGGGAGGCGGTCCGGCCGGGGTCTGAGCGGGGCGCTCTCGCTCTTCTTGGCAGGCTAAGATCAAGGCCCGTGACCTGCGAGGGAAGAAGAAGGAGGAGCTGCTGAAGCAACTGGATGACCTAAAGGTGGAGCTGTCCCAGCTGCGGGTGGCCAAGGTGACGGGCGGAGCCGCCTCCAAGCTGTCCAAGATGTAAGTCCGAGCTCTGCCTCCCGCTTAGGGGCCTGGCCGTGAGCCTCTGGGGGGCAGTGGGGGCTGTGAAGCTGCAGTGCTGTAACTGCATTGCGCCTATCGGATCTCACAGTGCTGTGCTTCAAGATGGGGAATCTCCAGGGCCCCTGGCCCAGGGTTACATTAGGCTACAGGTGCTTCAGCTCTCATCCAACCCTAGGCATAGGCTATGCTGTGTGGGCACACGCTAGCCTGTTGCAGGGCGAAGGGAGCATTACTTCTTTCAACTGATATTGCTGTAGCAGTTTCTTCACCTAACAGGCTGCTTCTCGGTGATGTGGCACATTTGAGATATATGATGTAGCAATACCATCCTTGTCCTGAGAGGAGGTAGCATTGAAGAGGAGGAAACAAATGTGGACTAGACAGGAGAAGGGGAGTTAAGTGTTTGGGTAGAGGGGAAGCTCCAGGGTAGTAAGATTCTAATTGTTAAAAAAGAGTAAAATAATTACTGTGCCTTGAATATAGTAAGAAATAATTCTCAAGTAGTGCCTCCATTATCCAGATTCTATAGTTCCTCTTACATATTTTGCAAAGTACTTGCTAGTTTTAAGCCTGTGTTTTGAGACACGTTTCTTTACTCTCTGCAGCCGGGTTGTCCGCAAATCCATTGCCAGAGTGCTGACTGTCATCAACCAGACCCAGAAAGAGAACCTGAGGAAATTTTACAAAGTAAGTCCGAACTTTGTACTTCGTTAGGCCCTACCCTACATTCCTTTCTGGCCATTTTCAGATACGTGGATAGAGTTGTGAGGCAAGAGACCCAACTAGCTGCAAGAATAATTCTTCAAATGAGATCTTGGGAAAAGTGTAACATTAATCTCATGTTATAATGGTCCCTTCTCAAAATACTGTTTATTGCAAGACTAACACCCAGCACTGCTCTGAATTGAGTAGATGCAGTGTGAATCTGTTCTTGCTAAAGGATTCTTCTACTGGACAGCATGTAACTCTGTTATCTGGCTTTGTGTGCTTTCCAGTAGGCACAGGTGTAAGTGCTTTGTTGGAAAATACATTCGTAAAGATTGGCAGTCTTGAGGGATCAAGTCAGTGAGAACATTGGAACGCTTTTTCCCCTCAGGCAGGGTGTTATTTCTCATGGGCCACATTCTTTGCTGTACACCAGGATTATCTGGAGCAGGTGACCAAGTGAATACTTCCAGAGGTCCTGGCAGACTCCTGGGATTAATAAAATCAGGAATCACCCAACTTTAGGCTGCAGTCCTGTCTGGTAAAATGGCTGGTAGTGACTGAGAGTTGGTACCCTCACAGGTGTTGAGTAGCGTAAAGCCATTTCCTAGTGGACAAAGTATATGTCCTACACATGAACAGCATAGGGAAATTTTAGCTCCTGCTCTCCGAGCAGTACCAACAGGCAGGACAGCTTTATGTACTTGTACACACCCAGATCCTTTGCAGATTACCCTTGCCACTGCATCCACACTGCTCAGTAAAGTCTGCTTAAAAAAAAACACAACTGCTTTTGAAGTTCATTTATTATTTTTCTGCAAACAGGGCAAAAAGTACAAGCCTCTTGACCTACGGCCGAAGAAGACTCGTGCCATGCGCCGCAGATTAAATAAGTACGAAGAAAGTTTGAAGACCAAAAAACAGCAGCGGAAAGAGCGGCTGTACCCAGTCCGGAAGTTTGCTGTTAAGGCATAAACCCTTTGCATACTATGGATCTGTCACTTATATTGGCTAGTTTTTCTCATTAAACATCAAGTTGTTTGGAAACTGACAGGCCTAGATACTTGTTTCATAGTATGGATTTAGTTCAGAACTCACGATAACACTTTATGGAGAGAAATGATTCTGTTAGAGATCATGGGAGCCTTATGCTGGTGTAGCTTGGAAGATGCTAAAGTTAATTTCTGTCACCATTTGCATTATAAAACTGTTTAGTTTTCTGTAGTGTCCTCTTTAAAGAACATGCTAATGTTTTAGGCAAACGTGAGTCTTTGCAAATATCTGAATCCACTAAGCTTTTAAGTTTTGGGGCAGAAGTATTTAACTTCTGACTTCTCAAAGTGAATTAGTGTGTGTCTACTAGTTCGAGAAGCTTTTTCTATTTTAAGCTTTTCTCAAGTGTCAGTCACTGCAGGATCTGATCACTGTACAGGTAAATTAGCATAGTGAGGTTCCTTCTCTCTGCCTCTTTTTGAGCAGTGACTCTACAGCTGGAACTCCTGACTGTTGTTGCTCAGATGAACCCCAGTATATCCAGTAAAAATGTCTATACAGCCATTGATGGTGTTATGTCATTCTAAACCATCTGGCATACAATTCATGCTTAAAAATTACTAGCATTGATAGTAATGCTTAGGCTATTATGTGGAGATTCACCTCACTTTCAACAGGTGTTCAAGTGTGGCTTGAAAGCTCATTGCAATTGGCCTCCTTCTGAATAGTAGTCATGACTGAACTACAGGTATTGAAGGGTATGTGCCGTTTAGGAAAGACCACTGTAAAGGTTGGGGAGTAGCATTGTATATCAGTGAGGTGGTAGAACGTAAAGAAATAAGAAGCGATGGAATGGATAAGACAGAGTCCATCTGGGCAGAAATCACGTTGGGGAAGAAAACTACTAGAGCCTTTCCTGTGATAGTGCTTGGGGTTGCTATAGACCTCCGGGATCTAATTTGGATATGGATAGAGGCCTCTTTAATGTTTTTAATGAAGTAAATACTAATGGAAACTGCATGATCATGAGAGACTAACTTCCCAGATATAGGCTGGAGGACAAGTGCTAGTAATAACAATAGGGCTCAGATTTTCCTAGATGCAATAGCTGAATCAAGTAGTTGCTGAACCGACAAGAGGGAATGCCATTTTAGATTTGGTTTTGGTGAGTAGTGAGGACCTCATAGAAGAAATGGTTGTAGGGGACAACCTTGATTCAAGTGATCATGAGCCAATTCAGTTCAAACTGAACGGAAGGATAAACAAAAATAAATCTGCGACTAGGGTTTTTGATTTCAAAAGGGCTGACTTTCAAAAATTAAGGAAATTAGTTAGGGAAGTGGATTGGACTGAAGAATTTATGGATCTAAAGGCAGAGGAGGCCTGGGATTACTTTAAATCAAAGCTGCAGAAGCTGTCGGAAGCCTGCATCCCAAGAAAAGGGAAAAAATTCATAGGCAGGAGTCGTAGACCAAGCTGGATGAGCAAGCATCTCAGAGTGGTGATTAAGAAAATGCAGAAAGCATACAGGGAGTGGAAGATGGGAGGGATCAGCAAGGAAAGCTACCTTATTGAGGTCAGAACATGTAGGGATAAAGTGAGACAGGCTAAAAGTCAAGTAGAGTTGGACCTTGCAAAGGGAATTAAAACCAATAGTAAAAGGTTCTATAGCCATATAAATAAGAAGAAAACAAAGAAAGAAGAGGGACCACTAAACACTGAGGATGGAGTGGAGGTTAAGGATAATCTAGGCATGGCCCAATATCTAAACAAATACTTTGCCTCAGTCTTTAATGAGGATCTTAGGGATAATGGTAGCATGACAGATGGGAATGAGGCTATGGAGGTAGATATTACCATATCCGAAGTAGAAGCAAAACTCAAACAGCTTAATGAAACTAAATCAGGGGGCCCGGATAATCTTCATCCAAGAATTGGCACACACAATTGCAAGCCCATTAGCAAGAATTTTTAATGAATCTGTAAACTCAGGGGTTGTACCATATAACTGGAGAATTGTTAACATAGTTCCTATTTTTAAGAAAGGAAAAAAGGTGATCCGGGTCAAACTAACAGGGCTGTAGTTACATCTGTAGTATGAAAGGTCTTGGAAAAGAATTTGAAGGAGAAAGTAGTTAAGGACATTGAGGTCAATGGTAAATGGGACAAAATACAACATGGTTTTAAAAAAGGTAGATCGTGCCAAACTCCTTCTTTGAGACAGTAACAGATTTTTTAGACAAAGGAAACGCAGGGGATCTAAATTACCTAGATTTCAGTAAGGCATTTGATACAGTGCCACATGGGGAATTATTAGTTAAATTGGAAAAGATGGGGGAATCAATATGAAAATTGAAAGGTGGATAAGGAATTGGTTAACAGGGAGACTACAGCGGATCCCACTGAAAGGTGACCTGTCAGGCTGGAGGGAGGTTACCAGTGGAGTTCCTCAAGGATCAGTTTTGGGACCAATCTTATTTAAACTTTTTATTTCTGAGCTCGGTACAAAAAGCGGGAGTGTGCTAATAAAGTTTGAGGATGACACGAAGCTGGGAGGTATTGCCAATTCAGAGAAGGCCCGGGATATCATACAGGAGGATCTAGATGATCTTGTAAACTGGAGTAATCAGATGAAATTTAATAGTGAGAAGTGTAAGGTCATGCATTTAGAGATTAATAACAGGAATTTTAGTTATAAGCTGGGGAAGCATCAATTAGAAGTAACGGAGGAGGAGAAAGACCTTGGAGTATTGGTTGACCACAGGATGACTATGAGCCGCCAATGTGATATGGCCGTGAAAAAAGCTAATGCGGCCTTGGGATGCATCAGGTGAGGTATTTCCAGTAGAGATAAGGAGGAGTTAGTACCGTTCTACAAGGCACCGGTGAGATCTCATCTGGAATACTGTCTGCAGTTCTTGTCTCCCATGTTTAAGAAGGATGAATTCAAACTGGAACAGGTACAGAGAAGGGCTACTAGGATGATCCGAGGAATGGAAAACATGTCTTATGAAAGGGGACTTAAGGAGTTTGGCTTGTTGAGCCTAACCAAAAGAAGGTTGAGGGGAGACATGATTGCTCTCTATAAATATATCAGAGGGATAAATACCAGAGAGGGAGAGGAATTACATAAGCTCAGTACCAATGTGGATACAAGAACAAATGGATATAAACTGGCCAACAGGAAGTTTAGACTTGAAATTAGACGAAGGTTTCTAACCATCAGAGAAGTGAAGTTCTGGAACAGCCTTCCAAGGGAAGCAGTGGGGGCAAAAGACCTATCTGGCTTCAGGATTAAACTCGATAAGTTTATGGAGGAGATGGTATGATGGGATAACATGATTTTGGCAATTAATTGATCTTTTAACTATTCATGGTAAATAGGACCAATGTTAGATGGGGGGGATCTGAGTTGCTACAGAGAATTCTTTCCTGGGTATCTGGCTGGTGAGTCTTGCCCACATGCTCAGGGTTCAGCTGATCTCCATATTTGGGGTCGGGAAGGAATTTTCCCCCAGGGCAGATTGGAAGAGGCCCTGGGGTTTTTTTTGTCTTCCTCTGCAGCATGGGGCACGGGTCACTTTCTGGAGGAATCTCCGCACCTTGAAGTCTTTAAACCATGATTCGAGGACTTCAATAGCTCAGAGAGAAGTGAGAGGTTCATTGCAGGAGTGGTGGGTGAGATTCTGTGGCCTGCATTGTGCAGGAGGTCAGACTAGATGAATATAATGGTCCCTTCTGACCTTAATGTTTGAGATCTCACCTCTGAGATCTTGGGCTTCTTTAGCCATCCTTTTCCTCTCCCTTTCCGTATGCTGCTTAACCCTCTGCAGATGATAAAAGCTGAATTCCCTTGTTAACTGGCTAAGCACCCAGTCCTTAATCAACTAAGTCCCAGTTTAGCCCATGGGTGAAGTTTACAGAGCGGTGGGTCAGCCTTATGCTACTCCCACTCTGTCATAAGGGCTGATCCACCTCCTACTGAATTCAGGGAGAAGATTCTCCTTAATGCATGCTGCTCTCAGTAGTTCTGAAGGATTCATAGGCCGAAATAAATTTTAACGAGGGTAAAGGCTTGTCTAGGGTGTGCTAAAATCCATGCCAAAGTTACAACACTGTCCCCCAGCACTGCATTATGGTATCACCCTGTTAGGTGGATCCAGCTGCTCTATTGTTTAATATGGGAAGGAGACCTGCCATAATAGCTGCTAATCTCATATCTGAGCGGGGGGGGTTCATTTTGCCTTATTGTACTGTGCCTGGGCCAGGGTACTTGTTTTATAAAGCATCCTGCATGTGCACAATAAAATGTTAATGATAAACCATAACAGCAAAGTAATCTAGAGAGGAGTCTAGTAGCTCTTACCAGCATTCCTGATACAGCAAAGCAAACACAGCTAATGTTGCCCTGATGTCCTACTAGGGGTTTGTCTTGATGTGTGTAGGCAAATTCCAGACTAATTGTATAATCCCTGGAACCAATTGCCTATCAATAAAAGAAAATATCACAAGTTCATGCTGGTATTGCAAATGAAAATCTAAACATTTCTGGATGCAGTGCAAGCCTCAGAATGGTGCACTTTTGGCAAAATGGCTTGGACATGAAGGTTGTCAGATCCTCTAGCAATGAGCACAGCATAAAGGCCTACCTGGATAGAATCTTCTATTTGAAGAGTCTCATCATGTTATAAATCACTAGCATATCATTCACATATCAGTAGCTAGAAGATGATGACAGGAAATTGAGGTCTAGTTACCAGATACTGAGCATTCAGCGAAAAGTCACAACTTTGGATATCATGCCCCGCGAAGAGCCTCGGGCCTAACTGGAGGGAAAAAAAGTGAACAGCAGTAGGCTAGCTTCCCCTCCCCTGGGGGTTTTCTGGTCCTCGCAAATTCCTGCAGCTTTACAAGGAGTTAAATAGCACCTCATGCTACACTTTCAAAGATGTTCCTTATGCCTCTGGGAAACTGACATCAGAACAGGTCAGAGGATGTTCAGCAGGGCCTCTAGTGGGTCTTCTAGTCCAACCCTATACTGTGAGGGGATTTTGTTGCTGTGCAGGGGACTTACATTAGCTTTCAGTGCATTAAGCAGCCATTTAAATTAGCAGAAGAAACAATATTAATGCTCTGAATTGAAGGGGCAGGAAGATGCTGTTTCCTTCCTTGGGCACAGGAAAAAGTACTCACCACTACTTTAACACCATCTGCAAAAAATGAAACATCTTCCCTGGCTTTTGGGTGTTTTAAACATGCAAGAGTCAGCAGGAGCGCCTGCTTCTTTTCTTTTTGCTTCACCTGAGTGTCCCACAGGATAGCCATGTGGTCCCAGGCCCTGACAGAACCTGCTTGGAATCAAGGCTGAAGCATACAGTCTCCACCCTTGCAGTGACCCAGAAAATACCAAGTGGGTAACAGAGTGTGAAATGTAACAAACCAGACAGTGTCACATTAATGAAGAGAAGGGGCTGTGAATGGCCCTAGCACAGAGATACAGTTGAGGCTGCTGACAGCTTTGTATTAGCGCGACAGTGTTGCGTTAATTAACCATGCTAGTACCATGTGAAATCTAAAGCCCTACAGTGTATGAGGCAGCTGTGTGCCCCCTTGCTGTCTAATGATGGAGTGCATCTGAGCAGAAAGAAAAGGAGGACTTGTGGCACCTTAGAGACTAACCAATTTATTTGAGCATAAGCTTTCGTGAGCTACAGCTCACTTCATCGGATGCATACCATGGAAACTGCAGCAGACATTATATACACACAGAGATCATGAAACAATACCTCCTCCCACCCCACTGTCCTGCTGGTAACAGCTTATCTAAAGTGATTATCAAGTTGGGCCATTTCCAGCACAAATCCAGGTTTTCTCACCCTCCACCCCCCCACACACAAACTCACTCTCCTGCTGGTAATAGCCCATCCAAAGTGACAACTCTCTTCACAATGTGCATGATAATCAAGGTGGGCCATTTCCTGCACAAATCCAGGTTCTATCACCCCCCTCCAAAAACCACACACACAAACTCACTCTCCTGCTGGTAATAGCTCATCCAAAGTGACCACTCTCTTCACAATGTGCATGATAATCAAGGTGGGCCATTTCCAGCACAAATCCAGGCTTTCTCACCACCCCCCCTTTTTCCCAGGGACACACACACATACACAAACTCACTCTCCTGCTGGCAATAGCTCATCCAAACTGACCACTCTCCAAGTTTAAATCCACTCTCTAAGTTTAAAACCAAGTTTAACCAGAACGTTGGGGGGGCGGGGGGAGGAAAAAACAAGGGGAAATAGGCTACCGTGCATAATGACTTAGCCACTCCCCGTCTCTATTTAAGCCTAAATTAATAGTATCCAATTTGCAAATGAATTCCAATTCAGCAGTTTCTCGCTGGAGTCTGGATTTGAAGTTTTTTTGCTTTAAGATAGCGACCTTCACGTCTGTGATTGCGTGACCAGAGAGATTGAAGTGTTCTCCGACTGGTTTATGAATGTTATAATTCTTGACATCAGATTTGTGTCCATTTATTCTTTTATGTAGAGACTGTCCAGTTTGACCAATGTAAATGGCAGAGGGGCATTGCTGGCACATGATGGCATATATCACATTGGTGGATGTGCAGGTGAACGAGCCTCTGATAGTGTGGCTGATGTTATTAGGCCCTGTGATGGTGTCCCCTGAATAGATATGTGGGCACAGTTGGCAACGGGCTTTGTTGCAAGGATAAGTTCCTGGGTTAGTGGTTCTGTTGTGTGGTATGTGGTTGTTGGTGAGTATTTGCTTCAGGTTGCGGGGCTGTCTGTAGGCAAGGACTGGCCTGTCTCCCAAAATTTGTGAGAGTGTTGGGTCATCCTTTAGGATAGATTGTAGATCCTTAATAATGCGTTGGAGGGGTTTTAGTTGGGGGCTGAAGGTGATGGCTAGTGGCGTTCTGTTATTTTCTTTGTTAGGCCTGTCCTGTAGTAGGTGACTTCTGGGAACTCTTCTGGCTCTATCAATCTGTTTCTTCACTTCTGCAGGTGGGTATTGTAGTTGTAAGAAAGCTTGACAGAGATCTTGTAGGTGTTTGTCTCTGTCTGAGGGGTTGGAGCAAATGCGGTTGTATCGCAGAGCTTGGCTGTAGACGATGGATCGTGTGGTGTGGTCAGGGTGAAAGCTGGAGGCATGTAGGTAGGAATAGCGGTCAGTAGGTTTCCGGTATAGGGTGGTGTTTATGTGACCATTGTTTATTAGCACTGTAGTGTCCAGGAAGTGGATCTCTTGTGTGGACTGGACCAGGCTGAGGTTGATGGTGGGATGGAAGTTGTTGAAATCATGATGGAATTCCTCAAGGGCTTCTTTTCCATGGGTCCAGATGATGACGATGTCATCAATATAGCGCAAGTAGAGTAGGGGCTTTAGGGGACGAGAGCTGAGGAAGCGTTGTTCTAAATCAGCCATAAAAATGTTGGCATACTGTGGGGCCATGCGGGTACCCATAGCAGTGCCGCTGATCTGAAGGTATACATTGTCCCCAAATGTAAAATAGTTAGGGGTAAGCACAAAGTCACAAAGTTCAGCCACCAGGTTAGCCGTGACATTATCGGGGATAGTGTTCTTGACGGCTTGTAGTCCATCTTTGTGTGGAATGTTGGTGTAGAGGGCTTCTACATCCATAGTGGCCAGGATGGTGTTATCAGGAAGACCACTCCAGCTGCCCTAGGGCTTTGCTTTCCAGATCTCTGTCCTGACAAACGTGTATGTTCACATGGATGGAAGGATTCCCCTGCCTGTCTGCTGCAACACTCCTCCCTTTCTTGGCTCTGCTAAGCCATCCCTAGCAGGGCTGGCATTCATTCCTGGCTCAGAGAACATCCTCACATTTTGTCTTTGCCTTTGAAAGTGTTTTCAAAACAGGTTTGCAGGGAGAAGCCCTCTTCCCATCTCCCTAGAAGAACTTTCCCCCTTCTTTGAATGCTTTGTTTCCCACACTCCCCAACCTACATCCATCACTGCAAAACATTCTGAGAGATTCCCCCACATCTTAGCCTGGGCTGGCAGGACTGGCTGGTTTGGTGGGAGAGCCAATTTTGCTCAGCTGTCAGTCTTTGCTGTCCCCACAGCCTGCTCCCTGTGTTGGGGTGGGGCTCGCTGCTGTTTCTCAGCATACGCAGTAGCCTCTTTCAGGAGGCCCAGAGCTGATCTGGGGCAGCTCATGTTTGGAAATGGTTCTTGTTGCTGTGTACAGAGGCAGCCTGGCTGTCTCCGTAGTTACAGGGGAGCGAGTTTGCATTCCTCTACAAACTGGCTGGTAGATTAGCAACTCCAGGTTGCCTTCCCCTTTCATTTTAGAAAAACACCTTCAGGGTTTTGATTCCCAGGGAAAGCTACCAGTTAGAGAATGTCATACAGACAACTCCTGGTTGCACATTAGTCTGCACAAAACATAAATAGGTCTTCATTCTTGGAGCAGTTCTAACAGCTGTTTCCAGGATCTGGTGAATGTACATATTCAGAACCTCCATACGTCTGAGAGTGAATCAGTTCGATCACATTAATCCTTTGCAGTAGCGAATGGATGAAAGTCTGGCCCTGCTGAAGTCGATGGCAGAATTCCCATTAAACCTACTGCTTGTAAAGCACTCAGATCCCTGGTTTGAAGGTGCATGGTTTGGTGGATTAAGTACAGCACCAGGAGACTGGCTTCACCAGGGACTTAGTGTGTAGCTGTGGGCAGGTAATTTTGCCTCACTGCTCCTCAACTTACCTATGTGTAGGATGAGGCTAATGCTGGCTGCAGCAGGGAGCCATCTCTGGGCACCCCCTCATCGCCCTGCAGGCACCCTGCCCCCAGTTTTCTCAGGGCCTGGGAAAAAATTCACCTCCGGGCCAGAGCACTTTAAACCAAGCTTCCCCCTTCCCTGTACTTTTATGGGGTATAATTTATTCATGTTACAGCAAATCAATTTTCTCCTTTGCCTCTCAAGTCCAGCTCCCTGTTCACAGGGGTTCAGGGATCCTATAGCCCTCTTTCTAGAGTCTATGGAAAAGAATTCCCAGGGGCTTCTACCCCTTAGGCCAGGAGCCCCACAGCCCTCCTCGTGGGGTCTCTGCTTAAAATTCAGGTCAGCTGCAACCCTCACTCAGCTTCTCCAGGTTGTCCCCTTTCAACCCAAAGAACTGCTCAGTGTAAGCTCAAAAGTGCCTCTCACCCACCAAAGCTGGTCAAATAAAAGATGTGACCACCTCCTCGACTCTCTATATAGTTAGGACCAATATGATAGCACTGCACCCACCCCTTTCCACTCTGTTCTCTTCCCCCTTTTGGGGGGCCTCCTTCTCTTTTATCTCCATGTTTGGATTGGTTTAACAACATGACCCCTCTGTCATGTGGCTATGCCAATTTTCCTCACCTGGGAGGAGGCCTGAACGAGTCACAGGTGGGGCTGGATCCATTATCTCTTAAAAGGCCAGTCAGTTGGCAGCTGGGTTTGTTAGCATGTAGTGCTTTGGTAAGATCATACTGCATGGGAATGCAGGGCTGTTATTCTGTTGCTTTTTAGACAAATAAGTATGCAGCAAAGCTGTCAGCTAGGGAGGGCCATAGGAAGATAGTGTCTGGTTAGGTAGTGATCTTGGAAGTTAAAGGGATTTGAAATGGTACAGCTGACAGAGAGGCACGGGCAGCTCATTCTAGGTATTTTGGGTTTTCTTCCCCCGATATCCTCCTGGGATCTCCATCCATCCTCAGATCCTTCCTTCTGTGATAGGCTGTGAGTGACCATGTAGTAAATCCCCTGGTCCTCCAAATAGCTCTGTAGAGAATTGCATCAGGAGCCTAATTAACTGCAGTTTAAGGAGAAGACACTAGAGAGCATTACAGCCTCAAATATTCTGTAACCTGCAACTGAAGCTAACTTGAGTTTTCCCCTTCTGGCTAGATCCAGCTCTGAATCTGGAGGTGTTAAGGGATGGATCTCTACCTGGCTTCAGGTGAGATGTACAATACATCATTCCAAAAGCCTGTTTTTTCTTCCAAAAGCACTGCCTGGGAAAGGAATTTCGATCCTAGGAAGTGGATTTTCTTTTCTCAGAATTTCAGTTACTAACCACAGGAAGTTTGCTGAGAACCAAGGTCAAAACTCACGCACACAGTGTTTGAGCTGGTATTTTAGCAATATACTAACCATGTCAAGCTGTGCCGAGCATGTTACCTCTTCAACAGGAGGATCTCAAAATGCTTTACAAGTAGCACTGAATTCCCAATCCCACAGTACTTGTCCTACTACACTGATAGGGAGTGTGACTTGTCAGGCAAAGCAGCAGGTCTCCAGGAAAGCAGTGGACAGAACCCAGGAGTCCTGACTCTGAGTTACAGGACCGGCTCTAGGCACCAGCAAAGCAAGCATGTGCTTGGGACGGCGCAATTCCAGGGGCGGCATTCTGGCCTTTTTTTTTCTTGGCTTGGGCAGTTGCGCTCTCAGAGGTTGGGGCGGCAAAAAGTCTAGAGCCGGCCCTGCCTAGTTAGGTGCTGAGAGCATCTTTCTCCCTCCTAACAATGTTCACACTAGTCTGTAAGCTCTGAAGCCATGGAGTGATTGAGGACACACTGAGTATCTTTGTAGCCTGGGGCATTCTCACAAAAGTGATCAAGGATTGGGCCCTTGACCTGGGCAACCCAGAGTGTTTTACAAGCACTGCTCTAAGCATGAAACAGAGTTGTGCCATATCCTGGCTCCCACTTCCCCAGGGAGTCACCTAGCAGATTTCACTGCTGGGAAACTGCCAGAAACTCATCCTATGTTTGTCCTTTCCTCATTTTCTTCCCATTGCTCCTAGTGACCTTTTACTAGAGCACCCTGAATGTCCCCCCTTCCCCTTGGTGCCTACATGCTTCAGACACTTACAGATGACTGACGTACCCAAATAACCATCTTACTAAAGATAAATAAATGGGGAGCTAACAGAAGCCTTTTCCCGCACAGGGTGAGTCTCTCTGTTCCAGATGGGCAGATATTCAGAGATCTTCCTGATGTTGTTCACATGAGCAAATTGCTGATGGGACCCAGGATTTGCACGAAGGTTTTCCAAGCATGAAGCAGGTTATTTTATCGCTGTAACTGAAGACATTCCATAGCATTAAAGCAGATTTCCTGGGGAATCACAACTTCAATAAATAAGCTATTTCCAGGGTGATCCGATTAGGAATCCAAAGAGAGGCGGGCTGACTGCCCCAGCTAGAGGCTGTCTGTGACTGTCACCACAATAGGGCTGTGATCGTAAGCCTTGCAATTGACTCTCTGCAAATGCAGGTTCTCCTCTGCACCCGCACACACCCAGGAATGAACCTGTGCAGGAATGAACCTGTCTTCATTACAGCTTCTGCTTTACTTCTGCTCCACGCAGGGGAGTTTGCACTTGTTAAAGCAATGAACAGCAGCTCTTTGAACGTTTCCCACACTGTTATCCTTCGGGATTCCCTTGTTCTGGGCGTTTGCCTCAGAGCAGGCTGGGTGTCTTCTCAGAATTTGATTTCTTCAGATCAAGAATAGCTCAGCTGAAGTCCCACCATATGAAATTGCCCTTCCTGACCCTGTGCAGGACCCAGTGGGTCCACACTTTCTAGGAGCGGGTGTGGTGTAGATTTGTCCCCATAAGCTTCACCCAGGGCCCCTCGGTGTCTCAGCATTAGCACTGAAGCTGGGGAGGGAAGTTAGAGAACAATGGGCCTCCACTCTCTCCTAGGAGAGAGGCCCTTTAATCTGGTATGGACTCTCCTGCCCTGTCCCCATCCTCAGTTCCTCAGTTGAGCTCTTTTCCAGACAGTCCCAGGGCTAGGCCTGCTCTGACCCACACCCTGCAGCTAGTCTGGGTGTAGAAGGGTGTCAGGCCCGGTGCACTGGCCATCGCAAGGGAGAAGTGCAATGCGTGTGGGGAAGCTGGGTGCCAACCAGCACTGGGGGTGTGAGGATTAACTCCTTCCTGTGTGCACAGGACTGTTAGCAGGTGCAGTAGAAATAGCAAAAGCATTATTCCTAGTAACAAGTGGACATAAGCTGGAGCAGCAAACTGTAAGCTGTGTTCTCCATGGTGAGTTCCGACCACACTGTGTCTGCAGACAGTCGTGTTCAGAACATTGCAACATGATGTTTGCTAATATTATCCCATTTTCTGTCAAAAAACAAAAAGTCTAAGGGTGCTTCCCTGCATGGGAGAGGCTGGAGACACCCAGCCTGGCTGCCTGACCCCCAGCTGCATCTCTAAAGAGTAGTCAAATCCTCTGCGAGAGGCCAGATGGAAGCTCTTTCCTCCCACATATTTACAGGTCACCCTGAGAGGCTCCCACTGCTCTGCTGACGGCCTCGCTCTCCCCTCCACTCTGTGGGTTTCCCCATGGCCAGGCTGCCTGAGCCTGCCTTGCAGTGCTGATTGATGACATATCTAGCAGCTTGGTGAAGGAAGAGCTTGAGTCCCACTGCTGCCTCCCTGTGCTCTCTGATGTCTGTTGGCACTTGGGCTGAATGCCCCAACAAGTAACAATGGAGTCTGGGGGAAACACAACCTAAAACCACCTACCACCCCATTTTCACCCCACACGGGGGCAGGAAGTTCTGGAGCAATGGTCCTCCAGTGTCTCCCAGGAGAGAGGCCCTTTAATCTGGTCTGTTACCCTCCTACCCATCCTGCACATAATGTAGGATTCACTGTACTCAGTTCCCCACCTCAGTGGTCTTCTAGCTGGCCTGATAATGCAGGAACCCAAGTGAGAAATCAGATCACTGCGATGTGTGAGTTACTCTCAGCTCTTATTGCTGACTGCACAAAATGTGGGCAAGGGAGAAAGCGTCAGCATCTGAACGCATATAACTAGCATCTAATTTGCCTCCCAGAGCAGCGTAGCTGACAACCAATCACTGTGTTGTTAATGTACACAGTGCTGCGAAGGGTAAATGTCACGTCTTGCTTGCCATGCAGCCATTGAGTCACAGGTCTGCCAAGGGCAGCAGTCCGGTCACTTTCCTGAATGGCTCATTTTGTTCGAAGGGCTTGTCAAGCAGATTGTTGGGGGAGGATTTGTCCCATGCACCATTTGAGTCCTGCTGGTGCCATGAATACAATCCGTGTTCTGCCACTAACTTACTGCTCAGCCTGTGCTGTGGCTCCCGCCATCTATGCAGAGCACAGGCCTTCGGCTCCCCTTACACAAAGGCTGCTGAGTGATTTAGTTAATTCCCTGTCAGACTAGGAAGTGCTTAATGAAAAGCTGCACATCCAAGATGCTATGAAAAATCCTCTTTTTTAGGGCCTCGGGGTGAGTGTGGGGTCTAATGGTTAGAATGGGGGTGGGGAAGGAAGGGGCTGGAAGCATTCCCTCCCTGCCTTTGGTTTGTTATGAAACCCTCGGCAAGTCACTTAACTTTCCTCTGGCTCAGCTGCAGTAGGGATAACGCTATAGGTGTTCCGTGGGGCTGGATGAACGTCTGCAAGACACTTTGAGATCCTTGGGTAAAGGCAAGGGTGAAGTTATCTGAGGCCCTGATTTTTGCCTTTACTCTTCCAGTCTACAGAGCCCTCTGTGGGAACCACCCCACGGATGTTGGAAAGCAGTGCACGCGTGCACACACACCCTCTCTCTACCTTTCCAGGTATATGAACAGCTGCCCCAGAGCTTCATACAGACCCACCATCTCCTGCTGCTAGCAAGTGAATCTCACTGGTGAAACCAGCTTCTCCAGTCTGCGGCTCCCCTGCGCGGCTGCATTGTTAAGCGTGAGCGGCATGTGTGCTCTGTCTGGACTCAGGCTCTGACCCAGAGAGGCAAACCAGACACTAAATGCACTGGAGATAGAAGATGGAGTTAGCCGAGGGCCGTGCAGGCTTATTTCTTTCTAAATCCGGGTACAGAGTCACTGCTTAGGCTGGTGGCTTGATGTTACTGGCTCCATGGAGGCAGCAGTGTCTGGTACGGAAGGATTCAGGGCTCCGGCGGGGCGCAGGGCAGGAGTGAGAGGGCCAAGGAGTGACAGAACAGGACCAGGTGTGTGGGCTGCCACCCTGCATCGCTCTGCCCAGCCTTCGAAAAAGTACCAGTGCTGTAGGCAGTGACCTGGCTCAAGGAAGGACTAGTCAGGGCCTGTAGTGCCCCAAAATGGCGGCAAGTCCTGCTGTGTCCATCCCGTGCCAGGCAATGCAACAGATACTCTGTAGGAAGGAAGTTTGTGAGCAGCCCCCAGCAGCTTACCTAGTGCAGCTGCCCCTGGTTGGCTTGTGCCTGCTCCCTGCCACATTGATTTGAATGAGCCGTTTCTAGTCAGCTCAGGGCTTGGTGCTCAGCCCTCAGAATGCTTCTTGGCTGCAGACACTGTCAGCGCTCCAGCTGCCAGGGAGTCATGGGGAAGCCAGCCCAAGGAATCACATGGATAATAGTAAAATCACAGCCTTCCTGCATGGATCCAGGGTCTCAATAGCACAGGGTTCCTGTTTGATGAATTAGGAGGAAAACAAGCCTGGAGTTCCTGGAAGCCAGCGTAGCAGCTCCTGGCAGCGGTGATGATCTTGGGCTGTGGAACCCTTCCTACAGGCCCATGGAATGGATTCAGTGACGCGAGGGCAGCATCCGTCAACACCATGTGTTGCTAGCTGGGGCCGAGCCCAGGGGTCCCTTAGAGCGGGAAGGTTCCAAATTTGGGTGGGTTTATTATTTACCAGCTAACCTCAAAACCCCAGGCCCCTCTCAGCCCTTCTCTTCCAAGGAGTTTCCTTGCTAATGGATTTCTGGAAAACACCAGGCTTGGAAAAGGCAACTAGGTCCCAGGGGAGAGAACCAAACTGCAGAGTGACTGCAACCCTGCAAGCTGCAGGCAGCCTAGGCAGATCCTGTACCAGCAAACATACCACATCCAGGGAGAAGAAACTGGAAGCACAGAGACAACCTGAGGAACCTACCTGAGCAGCCACGCCCATCCCCTCCTTAGTACTTTTCATAATGCAAAACTTTCGTGCCACCAAACTGTGGTGTTGCTCCAGGGAATGGATTGACCTTGACAAGCATGAATGAGAGCTGCAAGCTACTCACCTTAGAAGGAAAGACTTGCTGAAGCAGGGCATTTGTCTGCACCAAGAGCACTGCACAATGGCTCTGCTTAGGAGGGGAACGGACAGCTGCGTTCTCCAGCGGCAATGACATGGGTACTTTGGCTGGCCAGGAAGCGGTGGGTTAGACTAGAATTTGGCCTGGACACCACGGACAGTACCCCATTAAATGGCCACAGTCTCTGTTTTATGAGTCATCTGAAAGACAGCTCCTCCATCAGCATTCCACCGGGGCATCCCCGATCCCACTGCTAACCAGGCCTAAGTTTGTTCAGCTGAGAAGAGCTAATGAGCTCACAGCCAGAAGGGGCTTTAGACCCAAGGGGCCCGAGTGAATAAGCTTGCAGCTCCTCCACTTACTAAGGAACCCACGTGTACTACCAAACCCTGCCCAGTCTTTTCCGGGCCAGAGGATGACGCTTTCCCCTGTCGCCCCCTCCTCGCTGTGCCGTGATCCAGTCCGCTCCAGCGTAGCCAGGCTCTGAGTCATGTCCTTTCACAATGTAGAAACCAAACATTTTCAGTTTCTGTTTGGTGTCATGAATTGAAAAGTCCTCATGGCTTCTTTGCTGGCCCCTACCCCTGCCTGTGGCAATCCCAGCCCATCACAATTAGTACGGTCACGTTTCAATGAGCAGAGCAGACAAAGCTCCCCCAACCCTGCAGATGCACCCGACATTCCAAATGACGTGAGTTTGCTGGTCTCCCCCAGTCATTTGTGGTGACTGGTTTTGCTTTGGCTTTGACGCCCCCGGCCTGGATTCCATCAGTGGGTCACTTTCCCAAGTATTCCGTTCACAGAACAGGAAACAACGTGGCCTGCTGAGCGCGGCGCTCTGTCCCCATGCTAGCGACGGGTAGGGCACATATAGAGGTTGCTGAGTCGTCTGAAGCCCTGGCTAACAGCTCAAGCCGGAGGAAGTTGTTTCTGAAATCAGCTGTCCCAGGTCCAATCCCTGCTGCCACCAACCTGTGCAGTGTAGCACGAACAAGCCTCGGGTACTTGTCTCTCATTATCCTCCCTGGCAGTGGGTGAGGCTGGATTCAGGGTGTCTGGTGCACCATGCTCCCTCAGGAGCAAGTCCCAACAGCTGGAAAAGTTTTGCGTCCCGTGGTGTTTTTTTAATTCTGGCCGATTTGTGTTTGAATTCCCTTGGCTGCATAATGCAGGACAGAAGCCGCCCTGTTGGGGGAAAGAGACACTTGTTGAGTTGTCACCATTGCTGCGAGGATCCTGCTGCCTGGGCAGCACCCTGGCAAGGGAGTGAATGAGTGCCTCTCTCGGGCCAGGGTTTGAAAGAGGAGAGGGTCACCTGGCCTTTGAAAGTGCAGAGTATGGCCACCGTGTGGCATTCGCAGCCCCAGATGCCTAACGCACTGACCAGGAACCCACCGCACAGCTCTTCTTGCTGAGGCTGCTAATCAAATCTCAGCTCGTGTTTCAAGGCGAGCTCCTGCCAGGACCAGAGGGCGCCTCTGTGTTCAGAGCAGAAAAGGGATGTTTCCCACAGGTGGGGTCGCGGCAGCCCTGCACGGAGTGGGGGCTTGGCTGGCCATTGCCCGGCACGTACCTGGCTGTTCCCACCGGCGTGTGGGGAAATGGTGGTAACAGCTGTTAACAGTTGGAGGCAGGAGAGATGCTGAGCACTTCATGTTTCTGACTGGCCTGGGTTAATGCCATTTGTTAGCTCAGCTGCAACCTCCATGGTTAATCCGAGGGCAACTTTCTTCCCTTCCTGGAGCCCTGCTATTCCCTCCCCTTTGCCCATCCCATGCCAGGCCAGCTGCCGCTCCCTCCAGCCTGGAACCCACCAGGGCTGCCCTGAAGCTGGGCAGCGTGGTCATTGCAGGCCACCACCAGGTACCTCTCTCTTTAATGTTTTGCAATGCTCCTGTCAATCTCAGACAGGGGCTCCTTGGGGCAGTGGCCACATCTAGCTTTGTGTGCAAAGCACCCGGCCCCCTGTGTAGTGCAGGCTGCATCAGGGGCTACTGTGGGGAATGCCTGAGTGCTAGCTGCCACTCCGCCAGGTCAGCGGCATGCTCTGTGACCATGGGCAAGCCCCTCTGTGCCTCCCTTCCGCCACCTGTATATGGATGATAAAACCCTCAGCTAGCTCCCAGGAGCTGAGAGGCTTGGGGAGACAGGGCTCCTTCAAGTGCTTTAAGCAGGAGCCCCATGACTGCTGTGCTGTGTATGAGAACATAGGCAGATCAAGAGCTGGAAAGGACCCTCCCACTCCAAGGCAGCTGCTATATTCACAGCTCAGAGTGCCCGGGCTGCTTTGCTGATGGCAAAGGGGGGCAGAGCTGGCTGGGAAGATGCTCCTGCCAACAAGGAAAACGGTGGGCTCAGCTGTTTTATCCATAACATGGTCCTACTTGGTGCACGGCTCCCACTGCCCTTCCCAATAGAGGCAGGTGCCAAGGGACAGGCTGGACAGTACTTGGTACCTTGATTCCCAGAGAGACAAGCCTGGGGGCAGCAGGGGAGTTAGCACTGGCAAAGCTACATCCCCTTTCCTTCTCTGTGGCACTATGTAGATCTGGACTCTCCACTGTTCGCGGTGGGAGGGGTGTCGGAGGGGAGGTTACGGCTTACACGCTCTTCCTGGCAATAGTCCACTGTACAAGAGAGCTGGCCGTGCTGAGGAGCTGGTGCTGGGGCCCAGGAACAGGACCGAGCTGATCACTGGCTCAGCTGTGTGAGCTGGGTTGGCAGAGACCATTTGTTGCCATCTGGTGCTACTTCTAGCCAGCATGAAATGGCTTTGCTGGGGCTCCATCCAGGAATCACTGGCTGCCCCTTCACTGGCAGGCTCAGCTGCAGCCCAGGCTTGCATGGCCCTTGGTGCCCCCGTGGGGTGGGGTCCCTGGCCAGGCAGTGTGGGAGGTGGGTGCTGTTTGAGCACAGAGGGTTTGCGACTCCATGGCCGGCAAGCTGGCCGCTTTCCCCAGCACTACACTGGGTGCTGGGGCACATGTCTGACAAGGAGCAGAGATGTCCTTGGGGGAGGCTCTTAATAACAATTGCAGCTGTACCCCTGGGGAGCACTTTGCTGCTCTCTCAGACAGCCTACTCCCCTCCGTTTTGCATTACATGTCTCACACAGGCTGAGGTTTGCAGAAACCCTCATTAGCTCCCCCCACCCCGTTAAACTGGTGACAAGAACAGAATATGGAGGGTCCGATATTTTCCAGATCCGCTTTCAGCCATACTCAGAAGCAAAAAGTTTGCATTCCTTGCTGTGCTCTGAGCACTAAGTTAATCTTCCTGGGAAGATGGTTGCATGCAGGAGTCTCAGCAGCAGCCTCTTCATTTGCAGCCTGGTCTCTTCCTGCACAGTCAGAGAATGCAGGATCCCTGCCGTACCCTTCCTAGCACTCAAGTCCTATGGCTGGAGCCAGAGCAGATCTACCTTTGCTCTGAGTCTTGTCATAAGCAGCTCAGGGCAGAGACCAACATGTGGGGGAGCACCTTTTGTCGCTATCCCATCCCTTCTTGTATGTTGTTGAGATGGCCAATGTGATCTAAAATATTGTCTGGGGAAGTGGGGAACAGCTGGCTGTCTCCAGCAGACGTGGGGACTCAGCCCACAGCACCCCCCCACTCCCAGCACTGACTGGCTTTGCTTTTGCAAGGGAGGATCTGTTTCAAAGTGTGGGAAAGCGGCCGTGAAGCGCCGGCTCTCCAGTCGGCAGTACGGATGGCCTCTCAGCATGGCAGGCCCCTCCGAAAGGAAAACATTTAAGCAGGTGCTTTCCTGGGCTCCCTGCCCAACCTGGCACAGCAGGCTCCAGAGTCAGAGCCAAGCTGTCACTCACACAGGGAACAAATGCTAATAACAGCTTCAGCTTGATCCTGGTTGTCATCTGAGTTGGGCTTCCAGAAATGAGGTTTGGGGACTGGCCCACTGGTGGCTTTCTGGGCCATGGGCCTGGATTGCAACAGCTATAAAACAGGGTACAACAAGCCCTGAGGGACTCATCCAGTTGAACCCCTCCTGCTTTTCTCAGGGACCTCAGCTCACATGACATGACAGCACCAAGGCGTTTGGATTAACCCTTGGGGCACAGGCTGCAGTCACTGGGGGCTTGTGTGCATGGTTTGGCTGCAGCTTCCCAAAGGGTGAGGCCAGCACCGTCCTTGACTCACCGGATGGTGGGAGCCCTGGCCCTGCAGCTACGTCCCTCAGACTGAGAGCAGTGCATGGGGATAGAGCTCACCGAAGTGGGTTCCTCTTGCTGTCTGGAAACAAGAGGGGCCTCTCTGCCGGCTAGTGGAGTGGGGTTGGAGCAGCCAGTGCAGGGCTCTTGCAGGGCTAAATCCTCCACACGCAGGGCATTGGCCCAGCAGTACTGCCGCTTCATGGCTATCAGTGGCAGTGACAGACTCTGCCCTGGCATACACCTCAGCTAATCAGGAAACAGGTTAATGGGGCTGCTGGAAGCCACTGAGCTCCATTTGTCTTTCAAAACGGGCTTAAAACTGAGCTCCTGATCCCTGTGCTCATTGCAGATCCTGAGGCATTTTCACAGGAAAGAGGCCACAAGCCCTACTGCAGGTAGCTCCATTCTGCCTCCTGAGGGGTCCCTGCCTTGGGGCGTGGCTCAGAGTGGAATTCCTGGAACAGAACCAGATTAATACACCACTCAGGCGTTAAGTATGGGCCCAATCCTGCCTTTTACTGGGCCCCTCCTGGGTCCTGTCAAGCATCTCAGGTCCTGTTGATGCCGGTGGAAGATGTGGGCACTTGGCGCTGTGCAGGTTGGGACCCGATAGCACCAAGCCAGGAAGAGATTTCTGACCCCGCTTCTGAATGGAATCATCTGAGGCACAGCCAGGGCCTGGCTGCTTCCAGACATTTGCCTTCAGCCACTCACAATCCCACGTCCAGCTCCCCACACACCCATTTCCTTTGCATAGTCCGCCTCTCTGGGACTGACTGTCTCTGGGAAGTTAGGGCCCAGCCTTCATCTCGGTGGAGAGCAGGAATGACCGATAGTAACAAATCCCCATGCAATATTCCCAGAGTGACATGTGCGTGGATCGGGATGAGTTCTCAGTCCTCTGTAACACAGCATCCTGCCAGCCACGTCCAGTAAGGGTGTTGGCTCCACACTCCAGGGAGAGAGGATGGCGATTCTCTGTGGAAATCTGCAGTTGTGCGTCTTATGTCTGCCTCCCTTAGTTCTCTGGGGATGGCGACAGGCACCATCCCCTCCCGGCTCCCCCCAGAAAAATCCCAGCGAACAAGGCTGACAAAGTCACCAGGACCTGAGACAGATTCGGAGGAAGGCCAAGTGCCCTGTTCTCTGGGACTCGGGACCTCGAGGCTGTCTGAGGGCTGGGGATGCCCCAGCTTCAGGCCACCGCTGGCAGCTCACTTTTGCTCGGCTGCCTTGAAGCACGTCACCTGGGCAGGGCCAGGTGCAGACACGTGAGTAGTTCCAGCAATTAGCAAGCTGGGCAATGACTTGGTGCCCTCCCAGTCTCTCAGCTGGAACCCCCCCAAATCCTCCTCTGCAGCCTAGCCAGCAGAGACCCAGGTGCGTTGCACAGAAGCTACTGACAAGCAGTGAGCAGGCTTTCAAAGGGTGTCCCTGGGTCAACCCCGGAGAGGCCCCCAGGGGAACGGTAGGTCCAGCTCACAGGTCTTGGTCCCTGCTGACCCCCTGTGCCGGGCCCAGGGTGGCGGATGTAACACGAGCACAGTGATGGCTGCACTGATCAAATATTTGCAACGTTTCCAAGGTCCTCAGGAGAAACTCAGACCAGCTGGCAGCAGCCCACCGCCCCCAGTGCTACCAGTCAGCCGTCCTGAGACCGGGCCTGGGCCCGCCAGGCAGAGGCGCATGTGGTTTGCCAAGTTGTATTTTTCTGGAGTCAGCCAGCATTCATTTCCCGAAAGATGCCTCAGCCGCTGATCCCAAGCGAAGGTCGCCCAGTTCCTGCCGGACCCCACGGGGGTGGGGATTAACTCTCGTTTAAGTATAATGTTTGGGCAGAGAACAATGGTGCCCTGTATGTGACAGAGACAACAAGAAACCCCATCAGAGGGAGGTGTGGTGGCTGTGGCAGGCAAGAGAAACCCCAGGGAGGGAGCAGGGCTTCCAGCACATGGCAGAGTACAGCAATGTCCTGGGGCTCCCAGGCAAGGCTCGGCAGGGAGGGGAGGAGGAACAGCCTTTGTCCTGCAATACTGAGATCAGGCACGTCCTTCGGCCCTTCGTTGCCCTGTGTGTGCTGCATGCCGCGTGGAGGTGGTGCTGGCTCTCTGGCTAACACAGAGGGCAATGAAAGCCTTCACACAGCAGCTTCCTTCACTTGGATTTGCAGGAGCCCCTTTCCTTGCCTGCCTTGCTTCTGCCGGGCTGGGGGGAGATGGCACTGGCCGGGAGGAGGGGCTTGGGCCCCTCCCGCATGGGGAAAAGGCAGATGGTGCCGGAGAACTGGCCACAGGCTGGGCTTAGAGGAGACAGGACTGGAAGCCTGGATGGCAGCCCCAGGGCAGCAGCAGCAAGAGGCGTATCCTGAGCCTGGTGAGGGATGCAGGCCTGGGGGGACTTTCGAAAACTCCAGCCTAAAACAATTGTCTGAGGTATTTTGGGTGTGGAGAACAGAGAGCCATGAGGGGCGTTGGCTTCATCGGTGCCACGGCAGCCACATGTCAGGTAAGCTGTGGCAGAGATACGGTGAGGCCTGACGGGGTGACTGGCTGGGATGGCAGGCCGGGGAGGGGGCAGGGCTGTCACAGATGGGGCAGAGGCACTGTGGGGACGGCCAGCTGTGCTGGTGCACAGGAGGAGCGTGGGGAGAGATATTCCGGCCAGGACTCCTGCTGGAGAGAGCCGGGAAAGTGCTGCTCTGGGGCAGGAGGACACTTGCCCTTGTTTATTCACAGCCACGGGCGAGCCCAGCACGTTATAGCCACACACGCCATGGTCCTTGCCCTGAGGGACTTGCAGGCTGAGGGACGGTTTCTGTAGGACATTGAGCTGAGCCCATGAATAGTGCAGACATTGGGCAACATCTGTTCCCTGCCTCTCCCTGCAGCTTGCCAGGCTCCCCTGGCCTGTGACCCCATGGCTTGGGATACGGGAGGACGATTACCCTGTGCTCTGCTTGGCTGAGGTTGCTTTAGCTCCACTCAGGCATTTGTGGTTCGCCTCTAATCATGGGAGGAAATATAATTCTTCCTCCCTTACTTTTAACGGTGGGTCCCGGAATAAGAGGCTCCTAAGAAGGGTTATGCTGGTGCAGCAGATGGGGAGGAACAGCAGCAATAAGCAGGAAGGGCTGCTACTGAAACTATCCATGACAACAGCCAGCCTGGGAGGCACCCTAGGGTTTGAGGTGCCACTGTCCGAGATGACTCGGAGAGTGCCCGGCTCGTAAATGGCCTTGTGAACAGCCAAACCTCTCAAGGCAGATGGCCCAGTGATGGCAGCGGATGACGCTGAGCCTGGCTGTAAGGCAAGTTCTTCCCTTGAAAGCGCAAGGCACCGTCCACGCCGCAGCCTGAGGCTGCCAACCTCCCCGCGCCTTGTCACTAGCTGGTTGTTTCGCAGCAGGCCCCTGAACCGAAGGAAACTCTGCGAATGGAGGGCTGGGAATGAGCGAGTTGCTCTCGCTGCCCTGCTGGCTGCACAACCGTAAGCCATTCCAGACGCTGGGACCCTCTGTGCACCGCAGTTGGATTCCGTTGCAACGATCCTTTCCGTCCCTTTATCACTGGGACTTGCCAAGCCACCCTGGGTGGGGGGCGGGGGGAGCGCCCAAACCTGGGGATATCACCTCTTCCCTGTACCTGTGCTCTGGGGAAGCCACCCCTGCCTGCTGGGTGTGTGGTGCTAGCAAATGCTGAGGTTCAGGGCTGCAGCGGGAGGTGTCCTAGCAGCCCCAGTCACCACCTGCACTCGGTCAGCCAATGACCCAAGAACAGCACCAGTGGTTTCCTCCCCCTGGGCCCTGTGGCAAGGGGACCTATGTGGAGACAGCATCAGAGCTGGGGAACAAAAGAGCAAGGAGTCTGGTGGCTTCGCCCACACCTCAGAGCAGGTCACTCTCACACTGCGGAAGATGCACATAGAAGATAACAGCCTACTACTGAGGCAGCTGCTGTTACTGGCCACACCTTTCTAAGTAAGGGTACATTCATAAATAGTTTAACAGGGTTAATAAATGATTATTTGATGTTCAGTCAATTGTTATAGAATCCAACAGATGAAGAAATTGCTCCTAACCCATCAATAGCCCCTTCCACTGAGGGACTTACAGCCATCTAGCATGCACACCCTTTGTGTCTGTAGCATGGTAATCATCTAGTAACCTTTATCAACTATGAATACATGTCCCCTTAATACAAAGCGTGGCCATGTTACCCCTTTAGCTCTGTGCCTTCGTGCTGACGGTCCCAGATCCACCCTTGCTGATAGCCCCACAGTGACACATCCTCAGTGCAATAGAGCCACCCACCCGCAGAGGTGTTCACTCTAGGACTGTGCCTAAGGCCCCCAAACCTCAGAGGGCCCTTGGAAAGCAGACTCTCCCATGGCCACCCGATGGGCGATTGACCGACGGTTTGGCACCCCGGGGAAGTGGGTGCTGATGTCTTCAGAGTCCCAAAGCTGAGGAGCTAAAGAAATGCTTTTGTAGGTAGGAGGAAGAGCCTGGCCTTAGGCCGTGGCCAGCGCTTCCCCCTGCCCAGAACTCATCAGTCTCTTGTGTCCAGCACCCTGAATCCTAACTCAGAACCTCTGGGAAGAGGAGCGGAGCTTAGCAATGCAGAGAGGCTGAACGCGCTTGAAGTTCATGTCCCAGACTCTAATGAAGCCACTGCCTTCTTGGCAGGACATTCCTAATTAGTGAGGATTTGGTATGCGGTGCAGGGAAAGAGAGTGCCCGGCCCCTGGGACTGGGGCTTTCCTCCTTGAACTTTCTCTTTGGGCTCTATCTGCCTTGAATATTTGATACCATTCCAGAGGCAGAGTGTGCTTGCTTTGGAATTTACCCCTTGCAGGCTGATACCACAAGTCAAGGCTAATCTCAACCTCCCGCTGACACCCTCGCCTCTCTGTAAGCCATTAAAACACAGAGCAGCGCCACTCCCACTGAGTCCGACAGATGGTGAGCAGCAAACCCTGGACAGGATAGGATTGTCCCGTTCGCTCTTTTCGTCACTCTCCCCCTAACCTTCTCCAAATCTTTTTCATATTTGTCCAAATTCAGAACACCCAGCCTGTCCAGTTCAGAGAGGATTCTCCCAACAGAGGAGAGGGCAAAGATATGTGTCTGTCAACCCCTTTGCATAGCCGGAGTTAGTGCTTTCAAGCTGCTTGGGACCTCAGTAAATACTTCTCCTCATTGGGACACTGCCCCCCAGCCCCAAGATCTGCTGCTATCAAATGCGCCAATATTAATTATTATTATTATTTATTCTTTGTATTGTGATAGCATCTCAGAACTCCAGTTATGGGCCAGGACCCCACTGTGCTAGGGACTGTGTGCTGCTTGTCATAGATCTCCTGCGGGCTGTGGATAATCTGCTTGTCAGATCACTCAGTGATGCCACCAAGAAAGAAAACACTGCCAGTGTTTGTTACGGTGGGGAGGGCTGGACTTATGGTTTGTGCAGCATCTTCAGAAGCTTCCTCACCCTCCAGGAACGATACTTACTCTAGGTGCATGTTGTATCCTTTGAGATGAACACAGAGCTGGTGAAAGACATCGCACTACCAACCCTGGAGACTAAAACCTTCTGCTTAGCCCCAGAAGGGGTGCAGCACGGGAAGAAGCAAGGCCAGCACCCTCCACACCAGGGGTCTCACCCTTTTTCTTTCTGAGCCTCCCTCGCAACATGCTATAAAAACTCCACAGACCAGCTGGGCCACAGCAACTGGTTTTCTGCATATAAAAGCCAGGGCCGGCATTAGGGGGAAGCAAGCCGGGCAATTGCTCGGGGCCCCACACCACCGAGGGCACCGCAAAGCTATGCTGCTCGAGCTTTGGCTTCAGCCCCAGGCGGCCGGGCTCAAGGCAGCGTGGGCTTTCTGCCCTGAGCCAAATGAGTCTAATTCCAGCCCTGCTTGGTGGACCCCCTGAAACCTGCTTACGGCCCCCCAGGGGGTCTTGGACCCCTAGTTGAAAACTATTGCTCCACACCACACCCTTCCTGTGTGCCCCTGTCCTGTCCCGGAAGGAAGACCTCTGGCAGGGGAGGTGGGGGATGGACAGTCCCGTCTCCATGGCCCATTCAGTCTTTGGCTTCTCTGCTTAGACTTCCAACAGGGTAGGACTTGGTCCTTATCTCCAAGCCACTCGCCAGCCCGCGCCCAGGTTACCTACAAGATCAGCTAAAGCTCCCAGATGAAGATGGTTCAGCTCAGCTCCTCAGGCCCAGTGGAGCTCTCTACACTAAGGGTAAAGCTTGTCTGTGCAGGAGGCAGGGCTATCTCTGGGGCCGGGCCCAGGCTGTGGGGTGGACTCCCCTGGGACTAAGTGATAAGGTCAGAGGAAGGCTGGGTCAGAGCAGGGGGGTTGAACCCAGGTTTCCAGTTCTCAGGGTCCAGACCACTGGTCCTCTCTCCTCTCGCATGTGCCTTTGCTATCTTCATAGATAGCTTTGGGGATGAGGCTTGTGACACTGGCAGGCCAGGTGCCAGCTCATACCAAGGTCCCCAAGTGCCAACTGGACACTGATAGATACATACCTGGAATCTCTCTGCCTTTGGCCCCCACACTGGCTGCCTTGGGCCCTCCAGCCACCTGTGCTGAGGGGACCCTGGCCCCACTCTTGGGAGGCCAGTGGCTGTTGGCATCTGGAGCTGTGGTGGGCACAGAGGAGGGCGCAGCCAGGCACTTCCTGCATATTCCCCTCGCTGCCGCGTTTCATGGGCTGCCAGGGCTGAGCCCGTTAGTCAGTTTCAATCCAGTCGGGGGGAGTTGGCTGCCTCATGCAAATCTGGGGCCTGACCACAGGAACCTGTTCAAGGTCAGCAGATGAAAGAGGCCCCCGAGACGGCCTGCAGCACTGGGCCCCCTTGGAAACAGGCTCATGCACACAAGCAGATGACGAGGGGCTGCCGCTTCCCCGACGCCTTTCCTCCCCAGGTAGAGGGACACCTCCCACCATCGCCTGGTGGGAAAACCTCCCCCGATCCCGGGAGAGCTTGGCCTGGGCGAGGGCTGTACAGCAGCTCCCAGTCCCCCTCTGTGGGGCAATGGTTGCTCTCCTATGCCAGCATTTCGATCACTCCAGACAGGGAGCTCTGAGCAGCTGCAGGGCCCTGGGGGCCATGGAACCATGTCCCACATTTGGCCTCCCCCGCCTCTGGCCATTAGCCGCGGCCTTGCGTGATCCTGCCTGCAGAGACAAGGCACGGGCTGCTCATCTCTGTCGCCATGGCTCCGGGAGCGCGAAGGGTCCCTTGGCTGCCTCGCTGGCTGCCCGGACAGCGGGACACACACTGAGCAGGAAGTGCCGGCTGCTCTCCTCTACCAGCAAGTGGTGTTGTTGGTCAGTTTTCGCATCCTGAGCCTCGCCCTGGGTTTTCAGTTGCTGCTTAATCAGCATTACAAAGAAATGTCTGCACTGCCAAAGAAAAACCTTGGCCCAGGTTTGCTGTCTCAGCACCTGAGAGCACCAGCGGGTGGGCGCAAGGAGCTGGGGGCAGGAATCGGCAGGCAGGCCTTTGTCATCTCTTTGAACCCAGCTCAGAGAGGCAGTGTCTGGGAGTCCTTCCCTGTCCCCCCACCCATGCGAGAGCGCCCAGGGCCCCCGGCTGTGCAGTGACTCCAGGGGGGCGCAGGCCAGGTCTTAGTGAGCACGAGCTCACATTGAAAAAGCCATTGGCAGTTGCTGCAGAGAGGCCAGGGGTGGAATGAGTCCTGGACATGGGCCTCTCCCTGGGGAAGATACATCCAGGTCAGAGCACAGGGATTCTGCCCGGGGCTGCGTGTATGTAGCTGGCATTCACACGGCTACATACTGGGATGTACTGAACCCACCCCGTGAACAGAAGGGTCAGCCCCAGAGAGCCCATCTCCGATCAGTGCTGCTGCCATTGGCGGCATGGCTTGTGGGAGGGGCACAGCCAGGTGGCAGCTGTACCAGGAACAAGCAAAAGCAACACAATAACCCAGAACAGTCCTGTCAAGGGACCCAGTTGCTTCTCAGGGTTATAATTCCAAGGGTAACTCACAACTGCAGTAAACGTTTCCTGAGCAGCACTGCTCAAAGGCCGTGCTGCCGAGGACTCTTCGTTTGCTGATACTTACTTGCTTTTCAAAGAGCTTCGCCATGTTTGTCAAACCCACCAGCTGGCAGGAGCTTAATTAAAGTTAGTAGAGATTGGGAGAGTGCAAAGTAATGGAGCACAAAACTCGGAGATCCATGGAGCTTGTGGAAAGCTGCCCAGGTGTAAATCCAGCCCTGGGGCATAGGTGGGCTCTGCTATGGGGAAAGCTGTGCCACACGGTGTGACGAAGTGGGACTGTTCTTAATGTTTCCTCTGAATAGTGTGGGGGTGCCTCAGTTTCCCCTAGGCAGTTCTTAAGTATCTAGGGGGTGGAGTAAGGGTGTATGATCGTTGCAGAGCCCTAGAGGGCAGGTGTGTGCAGGAGTCTGGACACAGAGAATGGCCACCACCCTGTTTCCTGGCAACTGATGGCCTGGGCCCTCCCCCCCCTGCAAGGTGAGAGCTGCAGGGTTGGAGAACAAAGGAATCAGGTGACCACCTGGCCCAGGAAAGGAACAAAGCCCAGAGGAGGAGGGGCTGGAGGGGATTTTCAGTTTGGGGCTGGCTGGGACATGGAGTGAAGTGCAGACGTGGTTGTCTGGCTCGCTGGCCCCCCAAAATGGACCCAGCTGAGGGGTCCCGTTCTCTGCACCTGCAAGCTCTGTTTTAGACCATGTTCCTGTCATCTAATAAACCTTCTGTTTTACTGGCTGGCTGAGAGTCACGTCTGACTGTGAAGTTGGGGTGCAGGACCCTCTGGCTTCCCCAGGAGCCCCGCCTGAGCGGACTCGCTGGGGGGAAGCGCACGGAGGGGCAGAGGATGCTGAATGCTCCGAGGTCAGACCCAGGAAGGTGGAAGCTGTGTGAGCTGTGTGTCCTGAAGACAGGCTGCTCACAGAAAGGCGACTGCCCCAGAGTCCTGACTGGCTTCATGGGGAGCAGTTCCAGAGCATCGCCCAGGGACTCCGTGACAACTGGTGTTAGCGGTGGGATGTACTGCACCCCCTGGATGGTGCTTCCTGCAGTAAGTGACTGGGGAGCAGTAACACGAAGGGGGATTGCCGAGGACCAGGCCTGCTGAAGGCTCAGAGAGGAGCAGTTTCGGGGGGCGGTTAACCCCTGGGAGTGTGTGACCAGCGAGAAGGACTGTGCAGTAATGGGGTCCCCCTGGGGACTGCAGTGAGCAGTCTCAGGGGCGGAGGAGCCTGCAGCTTGGCCCCGGGGAGAGAGAAGGACTTTTGCAGTAACAGGGTTCCCCTGGGGATTGCAGCGAGCGGTCCAAGGGGCGGAGGAGTCTGCAGCTCGACCCTGGCAAAGAGGGGGTGACCTCGAGAAGGGCTGGCACACGAGGGGTTCTCCCTGGAAACCGTGGGGAGCTGAGAACACACGGGCCTGTGAGTCCACAACAACTTGGGAGGAGCGGAGTGATGGCCTGTCACCGTCTCCTTAAGAAGGACATTGTAGCCCTGTGCAAAAAGAGAGGGTTGAGCGTTGGAAAGTTCACCAAAGCAGAGTTAATCGTGCAGCTGGAGGAGGATGACCACTCTAAGGAACAGATTCCTGACCCCAACTGGGGCTATAGCAGGATCTGGGAGCAGCTGGAGTGGGAGCCAGGCATTGCCAAGACTCCTGTCCCCGACCAGACGGGGGTCTTCACGATCGGGTTCCCCATCCGGAGATTGGAGACGGACGGGATTGGAGCTGAGTCTGAGAGAGCAAGAGGACCGTGGGAGACAGCGAGAGCCCGAGAAAGAGCTGCAGAAGCAGCAGCAGCATGAACTGGCGGTGGGGGAGCGGAGAGGCCTAGGGGACCTCCCCGGGGTGAGTGGGGATAGATCCCGGGGTGCCAGTTCCGCAGGGAACCTCGAGACTAAATTGCTGCCCCTGGTTAAGGAGGGTGGGGGTGTGGATGCCCACCTCACTGCCTTTGAGCAGGCTGGCGATTTGAACCAAGGGGACCCTGCGGAAAAGCCCCGGTGTCTAGCTCCCTTGCTGGGTCCCAAGGCCATAGACTCCGTCAGCCAGATGGGTGGGGATGTGGACAGGCTCCCACTCCTGACCCCAACCTATATGTCTGTGTGGAGTTTCCTGGGGCCAGGCCCCTCGGACCTCCAGTGGGAGCAGAAGGTGATGGGCAATGGGGAGACATTCTTGGGGTGGCCAAAGGGCATGGGCTGCATAAACCTTCCCACATGCGGCCTGCGAGTGCTATCGACCACCCCTGACCTAAGGGAGGGCGTGAAACTGGAAGGGCCTGGTGTAACTCCTACCAAGGAATGGGAGAGATGCTGGGGCATCCATGGGAACGTTGGTGGCTTCGAACTTCCCCAGGTCACCGGCTAAAGTGACCCTGCTCAGTTCGATCTTGAAGGGGCGAGAGATGTGACGAAGTGGGACTGTTCTTAATGTTTCCTCTGAATAGTGTTGGGGTGCCTCAGTTTCCCCTAGGCAGTTCTTAAGTATCTAGGGGGTGGAGTAAGGGTGTATGATCGTTGCAGAGCCCTAGAGGGCAGGTGTGTGCAGGAGTCTGGACACAGAGAATGGCCAACACCCTGTTTCCTGGCAACTGATGGCCTGGGCCCTCCCCCCCCTGCAAGGTGAGAGCTGAAGGGTTGGAGAACAAAGGAATCAGGTGACCACCTGGCCCAGGAAAGGAACAAAGCCCAGAGGAGGAGGGGCTGGAGGGGGTTTTCAGTTTGGGGCTGGCTGGGACATGGAGTGAAGTGCAGACGTGGTTGTCTGGCTCACTGCCCCCCCAAAATGGACCCAGCTGAGGGGTCCCGTTCTCTGCACCTGCAAGCTCTGTTTTAGACCATGTTCCTGTCGTCTAATAAACCTTCTGTTTTACTGGCTGGCTGAGAGTCACGTCTGACTACGAAGTTGGGGTGCAGGACCCTCTGGCCCCCCCAGGACCCCGCCTGAGCGGACTCGCTGGGGGGAAGCGCACAGAGGGGCAGAGGATGCTGAATGCTCCGAGGTCAGACCCAGGAAGGCGGAAGCTGTGTGAGTTGTGTGTCCTTGAAGACAGGCTGCTCACAGAAAGGCGACTGCCCCAGAGTCCTGACTGGCTTCATGGGGAGCAGTTCCAGAGCATCACCCAGGGACTCCGTGACACACGGCAATTGCAGTGTAGGCACAAGACCAGCAGTGTCTGCATCAGGCCTGAGCTGAGATGCTCCCTTGGCATGTTAGAGTTGGGCAGGCTTGTGGGGGTTGGAGCATTTTCTCTTACCAACAATAGAAAGAGAGAAGCTGTCACAAAATCTCCTGGCTGGAGAAGTTTCCCCAGCCAGCTGTGTGGACATCCCTAAGAGCTGCAGGTAAATCTCACCTTGCCCCAGCCAGTATCTTGCACTGTTGACTTTAGACAGTCCAGACTCCAGCTACTGCCAATTGCACGAAGACAAGGGAGTGGCTGGTTATACTCCCTGGAGCTGCCCCCAAGGGACAGGCTGAGGCTGATCCAGCATTTCTCTGCTTAGAAGAAGGGACCAATTGTCTTGCTGGGAACAGGGAACATCGGATGGACTTTGCTTCTAGCAGCTTGTGCGCTGCATAGGGATTTACCAAACCTACTCCCAGTGGCAGCTGTTACATATTGGGACAGGGGGGAAGGAGTCCCAGCAAGTCTACTGCTGACCTCCAGACTTGGCACAGAGGGCGTGGGGCATAGATTCAAGTGGTGCCAACAAATGAAGGTCCAGGCAACCCATGTCCCGAATAGCTTGTGAATCACATGGATCAGGGCAGACCTGCACATGCTCCATGATGACTAGCCTATACCCCTTCTAAGAGCCCTCTGTTAAGGCTTTGCATGGCTCTGATAGACTATTGTCCTCAGGACACCAACTGACACGCTAGCCATTCTCAAAATGTTGGCCTCAATTCTGGGAAGCGAGATAGGCCAGCCAGGAGCTTGAGTAGTAACAACTGCTGTCAGCGTGAGCGGCTGGCAGGCCAAGTTTAACCAGAAGGGAGCTGGCAGAGTAGATGGTGTGAGTCCTGCATATTTCAGGAGGCATCAGTACAGGCCCCCAAGAGAGGAGTAAATAAGGGACAAGAGAGAGAGAAAAATAGATCAACGTGACAGCTGATGCTGCAGGCTCTGACTTGGAAACATGTTCCCAGCACGGGTGAAATACCTGGTGCCCTGCCTGTTCCAGCAGAACACACAGACTGAGGGAACTTTTCCCATTCCCCCCTTCTCCAGGTGGGGAGACCAAATCCACAGCTTTGGCTACAAGCTAAGGGAGTGTCTGAGGCCCCAGTTAGTGACACAGTAACAAAGCAGAGCTTCCCCCTGGCTCCCAAATGACCCACTGTCTCACCCAGTTTCTTGTAGGCATGTTTGTTCTCCAAACTTAGCTCCAAACAGTGAAAACACAGGTCCACAACTCACCCAGGGACAGCTCCCAGGGTTTCCCCCCTTTAGTTCTCAGTTGCCTTTTGCCTCCCATCCCAGCAGGGGACCCAGGTAGTCCTAGCTCTCCAGGGGGGCTCCCTATTCCCAGGGAGCAGGCTCTGAACGCCCCATAGCCACGTTCTCGGCCCTTTCCCATACCGGCTGTCAGCCTGACTCACCCAAACAGCTCCTCGCTGGGTCTCTCTTTGTCCCATTAATGCCCCAGGTGCAGCCCCACCCCTTTCGTTAGCCCCACTGGGGGCACTGTTGTGGCACAGGGGAGCTGGACCTACCCCAGTCACAGGGGCAGGCAGAGGGGCTCCCCCACCAACCTGGGGAGGCTGTTCCATCCCTGGCGGCCAGAGGTTCTCCCCTGATATTCAGTCCCCATTTCCCTTTTCTCTTTCCGGCCCGGGATCCCTCGTTAGACCGCCTTGTATAAGCCAAAGCAATTGCTGGCTCTCTCCTTGCTGCTGACCCCGTCAGGTCTCTGTCAGCTGGGAGCCTGCCCGTCACGGCAAGGCTACAGGTGCCCAGATGGTTGTGTGCTGGTTTCAGAGGACTGACTCGCTCTCCCCACACCCACATTTCCCATGAAAAGCTGGGACGTCGGCTCCAGCTGTGCACAGAGACATGCTGGCAGTGAGCAGGCCCAGTGCTGGATGCCTTGTTCCCTGCCGTGTCAAAGGGGCTTCATCTGGCCCCCTCCCACCTCTCCCTGAATCCGGCTGGGGATCTTGCCTTTGATCTGAGCCCCGGCTGCGCTGCCAGACTTGTGCAAATGAGCCCTGGCTGCACAGTCAGCGCAGCCGGTGTCCTGCTGGCACGAGACCCTCCCTGCCGCTCTCCTGGGAGATCTTCTCTATCTGGAGGAGGGAGGGCAGGAAAAGCCTGTCGCTGTCACGGCCTAGTCTGGCTTCATCCCGTAACCTGGGAGGTGCTCACTAGCACTGCACGCCCTGCCCTCAGCACAGATCCTGCCTCTCACCAGCTCTCCTCAGGCCAGGCCCACTCGGATCAGAACTGAGCCTGGCATGCTGGGACGGAAGCCTGGGCCTGCCATGCTGAAGGTGAGGGCAGACGCAGGCATTGAGCCCAAACTCTGGCCTCACTCCGATCTGGATCCAAACACCCCCTTTACGAGAGATTCGACCCCTCACTGCAGGGCTAGGCTTGGCAAGTGCCTTTCGGCTGCACCCTCGCTACCAAGAGGATGTGAGAGTTTGTCTTGGCAGCTGCACCCCCTCTGTTGAGGAAAGCCAGGGCTGTGTTCATCAGGCAGGATGCGGCTAATCTCCTGTACAGCCTTTGCAGCTCTAGACACTTCTCAGTGTCCCAGAGCTGACAAGCCCTTCCCCCGAGAGCCAGCGCTCCCAGACCTGGCCACGCTGGCTGAGCTGTGTTGGGCCTGGAGAGAGGCTTTTGCAAAACGTTCACAAGCAGCCGCTCATCTTGGGTGCTTCCATTTTCAGGGGGGCCATATTTAAACCCTGGGGATGAGATCCTCAGCCCTTCACTGGCCCTTTCATGCTGGGTAAAAGAGCTGCAGTGGCATAAAGGGGCCCTAAAATATCAGCTCTGTTGAGGGAGCATTTCCCTGGATCAGGGGCTGCAGAAGAAGGCAGCTGTAGGATGGCATTACAAGGACGCCCTTGCAAGCCCTGGTGTAGGGGCTGTGCTAGGAGTAGGAGGGCTGTGCTGGGGTGGGGGCACAGACCAGCCCTATGGAGATTCCTGGCAATGATGAAGTCCACAGGCATCTGTGTTACTCCAGGGACCTAAGTTGGAGCAACTCAGGGTCAGCTGGGCACAATGATGGCTTAAAGCCATGGTAGCCTCCTGCAGCACCTCTAATGCATTCGCATCAGCAAAGATATCCTGTTGCTCTGGGACCAGTACTGAGATTCTTAGCACTGGGAGAGTAGCCAGTAGCTTTCACGCCCTCTGCTTACCAGGTGGTCTGTTTCTGTTTCCATGTCTCTAAGTGCTTTGTGAGGTATGTGAGGCTCAGGAACTCTTTTCATGATCTTTTCCCTTTGGAGCCCAAGAGTGGGAGTAGCAAAAAGAGAAGGGAGGTGTTATAACAAAACCATTGCACCAGCTCCTGCTGCTGCAGAGCAGAAACCAGGAATTCTCAGCAGGCACAGCTCTTCCCTTGCAAACTCAGTAACAAACCGTAGAACTCAGACTCCGCACCCTTAATCCGCAGAAGGGCTCTGGCTCCAATTTCACCCTCCTCCTGGCACAGGATCAGATGGCTTTGCTCTGTAGCTCATGACATGGAGGTCCTTCCTCCAGAGTCTGTACTGGTGATAAGCACAGAGCAGGTTGCAGCAATGGGATTCTGTGTCATGAGAGACAATAGAGTCATTATAGCGCTGAGCCCATGTAAAGAGCTTTTTCATCTTCAAAGCGCACAGTGTTCACTAATTAATCCTCATAAGATAGGCAGAAGTTATTACTAACTCCATGTTATAGATGGGGAAACTGAGGCAAAAGTCACCTGCTTAAGTTTATACTGCAAGTCAGTGCTGGGGCTAAAAGCCAGGGGTTCCTGACTCCCAGCCCTCTGCTCAGACCACACCTCTCTGAACTGCAGCTCCCTGCAAACATAGGGGGAGATCAAAGGCCTCTGATGAGCAACTCTGCACTAGCCAAGCCTCATCCTGATACCCCTTCAGTTAGTAACAGAGCTGATGCTGGGAATTGGGATAGCATCCGTGGCAGAGCAGTGTTTGACACTAATGGCCCATCAATGGTTAAAGCAACCAGACTTTAGATCCAAATAAGTTGTGGAGCAAGAAACCAGATCGTGATGATTGGGAGAATGGGCTGACAGCAATGGAGTGTGCCTTGCACCTGGTAAAGAATGTGAACCAATCACTCCTTGATCTGCGCAAGTTGGCAACTGACAAGAACGACCCTCATTTGTGTGACTTCATTGAGCCCCACTCCCGCCAGGGTCTGCACAGAGCTGCTGTTTCAATCCGTCAGCTCAGCGACCTGCAAACATTCTGCCCTCGTTAGCACGGAGCTGCACACGGGCTGGGGGCAGTACAGAGGATTTCAGAGTCACACCGCACCGTCGCGGCAGCCAAACCACAGCAGGCCTCTGCCGTCCCTGGAGCATCCTGCTGAGCTGGGCAGAGGGGCTGGGAGCTGTGTGCGTACCACCGGTATCCAGTGGCTGCTCTGCTGCTCAGCACGGCAGGCCCAGGAGCCCGGCTTTTGTTCACATAATGGGACTGGACAAGACGCTTGAGCCCACCCCAGATCTCAGTGTAGCCCTTCGTTTTGGCAGGTTTAAGCAGTAACTCAGCAGCTGCAGAAGTCTCACCCCGGACGCTGCCAGTGAGTGCACGAGGGGGCCCCATCCCAGTCCCAGTCCATGTAACATGCCCATCCCCTGCACACGCCCTGTCACCCAGCACACTGACTAGATCCACATTCTCTGCCTGATGGGTTCAAAGACCCCGTACGTCCCGCTCGCTGTGTTCGGGCTGCCCAGCACTTACCCATCCAGCTCTGCCACACAATGCCTGCTGTCTCTCCCCAGGTACCTCCACACACTGCACTGAGCGCTGGGGCGGGGCTGCACCTGACCCCGCTGCCTCAGTGGGGCCCTGTGAAAAACTCCCTTAGGATTTAATAGAGAACAAGATCTCCACTATCACACCATTATGTTTCTACAGGGCACAGCTCAATTCCTGTCTGTTAGAGTGAAAGCAGCCCCCTGTGGCTGGTTGTGCAGTGGGGAGACTCGGGGAGCCACTAACCCATGGATTAGCTGCCCTGGGATGCTGGGAAGCATGGCTCGCTGCGACCCTTGGACGGGTTATTTGGGAGCGGGAAGAGGCTATGTAATTAGAGACCACAGAGTTGCACAGGACTGGGAGCTGGTGGCTGGGCATCCTGCTCCTTGTTTGTTTGCTGTCAGGCTTGGCCCAAGTCCTGGGTTCTCCTCTTGCTGCTAATTAGAATTAAGAGTCAAATATGATTCCTCAGTAATGAGAAAAAGAAAAGGAAACAATTAACCTTCTGCTTCTCCCCAAGGCCGGTCTTCTCAAGGAGGCTTTTCCAGAGCATGGACTAAAACCGCTGCAAACAGATGTAAGGCCAAGGACCGGCTTCCTGGGAGCTGTGTGTCTGGCAATTCCACCACACGGATCACTGTCAGAAAGGACCTCAGCTGTAGCTCACGAAAGCTCATGCTCAAATAAATTGGTTAGTCTCTAAGGTGCCACAAGTCCTCCTTTTCTTTCAGCTAAGGATTGACGTTTCACCTCCAGCTTGAATTGCCCAGGCTCTCAGCAGCAGCTTTTGGGCTTCACCACCATGTTCTGACACTATCTATAGCTCTCTCTGCATCCCAGTATCACTCGAATTGGGAGGCCATTCTTGTCTGTGTGCAATGAGTTCTCTGGGTCACTGTCCAGTTCCCAGCGGCAGGCAGCCCACATCAGAAAACCCACCACACAGCTGCTCCTCTTCTAGGAGGCAACAGATTGAACGGGCCACGGAGCTCAACACAGGGGTGGGGCTTGGCTTAGCTTGCAGCTTGCCCTGCGGCTGCCAGAGCTGTCCCCACCTATGGATGAACAGAGGGTACGCACACTCCAGGCCTGTCACTCCGGCACCTTTCACAGATGCTGAACTTCCAGTGACAAAAGCCTATTCCCCGGCTCCGGACTTGGGGGTTCCTGGTGGAGTAGCCAGGGTGCTGGGGGCGCATCGCGTCTCTGCTGACATCACAGCAAGCACAGGCAGGGGGAGTACTCCAGTTCTGTCTCCATGCCCGTGACTTGCTCTTTATGTCTGAGACATTTGATGGGGAGAAGCAGGCTCGCTGATTGGGCCTGCCAGCTGAGAGCGGGGCAGGGGTCTGCTAGGCTAATTGCTGGGCTGGGATTCCATGGCAGGGCTCCTGGCTCCTGCAGAAAGCCTGTGTTATTGCCCCATTACTCTCCCCAGGGGCGGACGGCTCTTGTCTGGCCACGGAGGGCTGCATTGTTTGTACCAGGCAATTGGGGTCACGAGAGAGGTGCCCCTCCTCCTTAGGGGCTGCTGCAGAGCAGTGGGAGGTGCTTCCCCGTGGCGGAGAACCCATCTCTCTAAGGCCCCCAAATGCTCCAGCAGACTTCGCTGCCCAGAGCTGGAGAGGCTGGAGCTGGGGAATGCCTGGCTTTTCTGAAGGAGCTGCTGCTCCTAAAATGACCTTTTAATTCTAACGCTTGATCCAGACCAGAGCATCGTCTGTGGTGCAGGGACAGGGCCCAGGGACAGGGCCCAGTGATGGCACCTCCCACAGCATCCAGCCACCACCACACAGCCAGGGGAGACAAGGGCACGCTGTCCGAACCTGCCGGACCAGCCTTGCAGCTCCCAGCCCAGCGAGATGACCACAAACAAATGCCACGGCCACAGGCAGTTGAGAGAAGCATATGGGGGAGGAGGAGACTGAAGTCTGGCAGCCCTGCCAGCTTTCCTGCCTCACTGACAGACTAGCCTGGCCTGAAGCCAACGGGCCTGGGATCGGTCTCGTTTCTCCCCTTTGTCAAAATGAGCGGAGGTTCCTTGCTGTGTGTGCTCTTCTCCCATGGCTCTCGGGGAAGAGCCCACCAGGGCCGGCGGAACCTGCCTGGGCAGAAGGGAGGGTAGGACAATCCCCGAAGGGAGCTGGCAGGGGCAGGGACCCTGTCAGGGAGGCCTGGCCCACAGGGGAGAGCCTGCCGCAGCAGGACTCCTGGAGTGGGACAGCCGGGAGTGAGAGGAGCCTGCAGGGGTGGAGTGGCCCTTCTGGGCCCCTGTGACGGCCTGGTTCCAGTTTGGCTTTTCCTGTGAGTGCAGGAAGTGCTCAGCTCCCACGTGGAAGTGGCCATTTGTGTCAGGCGGGAGGTGCTGGGCTGACAGCCCAGGAAAGAGCAACTTTCCTCTGACTGGCCACAGGAGAGGCTCTGCAGCCCTCCTGCAACCCTCAGCTGGAGGGAGTGGGCTCGATCCCCAGCCTCTCTGCTGGGGGGCAGCGGTGCTAGCTGGGGGGTGCTTTTGTGACAGGGACCCTTCTCCCATTGGACTGAGACCAAACACTCCCCACTGGCCACTGGATGCTCGCCAGGCAGTCTGTGTGAAGCAGCTGTCTCAGCGGGGTGTTGCGTTCCCCTCCCCACCCCACCTGCCTCCTCACAGTTGGGGAACTAGAGAGGTTTCCATTGTGACCAGAAGCCAGCAAACCTGGCCCGCAGGGGGAGCGAATTTGAGCCACGGGCCCCTTGCTGAGATGCCCTGCCCCACTCCCCATCTGCTCCCATCTAGAGACAGCTCAAGTGTCCCAACTGCCGGCAGCTGGCAGCTCAGAGCAGGAGGGGAGAGGCGTCTGTCCGAGCCAGGAGGGGTCTCTCCTCCTCCCCAGTGAGGGCGAGGGATACCTGGCTTCTCTTCCTTCTGGGGCAAGAGGCAGGGCATGCTCCGGTGGGGGTAGCGGGGGCTGCAGAGTGAGCAGAGCTTGGTGAACACCCAGCAGCCTGGGCTCGGGGCTGGTTCCGTTTGTTGCAGATTCACAGACCTTAGTGCTCTTTGCCTGTCAGAGCCAGCGTGGGGGGAGGTGGGGTCATACTAGCCCTCAGAGGGCCCAGGGCACTGGAGAGTGGTGGTGGGAGCTGGGACAGCTTCACAGCCCTGGAGCTGTCCCCCAAACCCACCCGCCACGGCCGAGGGCAGCTCCCTGAAAGCCTCCCACATCCCCACCGTGGCCCCTTGTGCATCTGGCCACAGGAACAGCTCATGCACCCCGCTTCTCTGCTCCCATGGCGCTCCACTCAGCCAGCAAGAGCCCAGGTGTCCCAGCCCCAGCCAGCCACGGCATCATCCCTGCCCCAGGCATCATGCAGCCTCCTGGTGATGGGGGACCTGGGCTGAGGGGAGCAAAGCAACCATGGGAAACACAAAGAGAAAGGGAAAAATAAAAGGAAAAGAAGAACAGGAGGGAAGGGAGGTAACAGAGGGAGAAAGGGGAGATGGTAGCAACTGACGTGGCCAGGAATGAGTGTGGGGGGCAGGCAGTCACCCTTCTCAAGGCACTGCAGGGTGTCTGTGGGACACACGAGCAGGGCAGGGGCAGGGCTGCTCTGACACAGCCTGTGGCCCTGGCCGGCTGTGCTAAGACATGCCTGAGAACATGCCACAGAAGGAGGCATGAAAAGAGCATTTGGGCGCCACAGCCCCCGGTGGGAGGAGAGGGTGCAGACTCCAAAGGAGCCTCGCGTAATTGTCAAAGCTGCTACCTCAGTCCTCAGGCAGCGTCCCGTCCTACATAGCTGTTTAATGCCTGGCGAGTCAGGCCAGGCCGCCAGCACGGCCTACCACAGGAGCAGGGTCCACAGGGCAAGCTCAGAGTTAACTGCAGGGGAGCTCACACCCTGTCCAGCTGCTGTTCTGCTTCCCTCCAGGTTTTATGTTCCCGCTGCCCAGATTCGTCAGGACTGTGGCATCTGGTGTCTGTCAGTCCTGCAGACAACAGACCCGTGTCTCTGAATGCGGCGAATGACCACACGGAGAGTAACATTGCAGCAGGAGTTCCCACCCCACAGCTCTGGAGAAACCGAAACAAAAGGGAATGAGGGGGCAGAGGCAGCTCAGAGTCGGACCCCAGGGACTGCAAGTCGGATCCAGGTCCGTGGGTGGGGCGCATCAGAGCAGCCTTTTAAAGGCACTTCTCTGGATCCAATCGGTGGGGTGTAATTCCCTGACATATAATAGTGAAGAAAGGGGATCAGGATGACTTTAGGTTGGGAAAAAGCCCTGAAGTGGTGGGGGGTCTTGGAAGCTCAGAGGGCCCTACACAATAACCCAACTGGGAAACAAAAGCCCCTTTGTTTTTGGTTGCTGGTGGTGTTTTGTCAATCAGGAGCCAAAATAACTGCTGCTGCTGGGCATTCAGTGGTGTCTTAGTAGGCAAAAGAGAGGCAGCTAGTGAATAGGGCTGGTTTTACAATTCCCCACACCCTAAAGAAACCCTCTGCTCCTGCTGCTTTTTATTGTGGTCTCAGCAGCCCGGCCCTGTCCCTGCAGAGACACCTCCGATAAAATGCAAGCTGCAGACAGCCTTGCACCCTAACCCCTGTGCAAAGTCAGCTCCATCCCACCCCCGGGCACACAGCACCCAGTTACTGGGACAGCCTCCTACACACAACACAGAGAGGAGGCAACAAGATCCCCACGTGGGCAGGCTCCCAAAAGGACAGCGCTGTGCCTCCCTGAGCTGAGTTAAGGGGGCAGCTCAGGTACGGGAGGGAAAAATCCGACATTAGCAGGCCCATCCCCATCACTGGCCCATGGCCACAGACAGGGCAGGTCCTCTCACGGGGCAGTGACTTTCCTCGGTACACCAGTGGGCCACTGGTCCCTAGCATATGAGATCACTGGAGTAGTAGCAGGGGTGAATTTATCCCAGTTTGTGTGTCCTCCCTGTGTTAAATTCTTAAGAGTAGGACCTCCCTTCTTGTTCAAACACGAGGCTCCTACCTCCCGTGATCGGAGCTATGCACTGTTTGTAGTATGCAATGTCCATCAGGGCAGGCACAGGGCCTTGTTTAGTGTGTTGTTGTCAAATGACATCTTGGAGGATCACTGTGTTTAAGTGAAAAGCATTTTGATGTGTGCAAGAGCATCCGAATGTGGGACTCAGGACGGGAGAGCATAATGCTGAATGTCAGAGCTTCAGGTTTCATAGGCTCAGTAACATTTACACCTGGAAGGGATGCTGTCTCCTCTTCACCTCGCCAGCGCAGGAATGTTCCCTATGGGACATTCTCCCGGGTCTGTCGCCAGACTCCAGGATGAGTTTCTACCACTTAGAAATGTTCAAACATAAACAAGCTCTTGAATTTATCCTTGTAGACCAGCTTTGCTTGCCCAGGTTCCCAGGACGCAGTTCACTGGTACCCTGATTCCTTATGGAGCAAACCATCCCTGAACTGCTGGTGGGGGTACTGATGAAAATGCTATAGAAGAGCTGGTATTGTTACTGTCACTACTATTGTGTAATTGATCGCACTGTCAGGAAGTGTCTCCTGCTTCCCTTTCTTCATCTCAGCTCGCTGCTCCCCTGTGAGAATGTCTGGGGTGGATCTGAGTTCAGGGAAGTGCAGTAGGGAGTGGAGGAGCAGGTGATGGGAGAGAGGAAATGTAAAGTCAGAAAGGAAAGGTGTCTCTGTTTGAAAGCCAGGCAGAATGAGGAATGAGACGAGATGGCTAGCAAATGCATTCTCTGTACCACAAGAGAGCCATCAGCAGCTGTCACTGGTTGTAGTTTCCCAGTAATGCCGTGAGGAATGCTGAGTTTGATCTGAACCCCAAGAGGCAGGCACACAAAGCAATTGTTTAGGCTATTTGTGGTTTTAATTGCACGTAGATTAACATGGAAAAAGCAGAAGATGGAAATAGATGTGGGAAGGGTCAGAGTTTGTTTGTTATGAGATGTCTGGGACTGGAGTTTGGATCCAGCAGGTCTGCAGCTACTGTGCAGTGTTTTGCCTGCGGTTTGTGTTACACACAGTTTACGTATGAGGCTTGGTGGACATGATGCTGGATTAGCTCCCTCTAAATGGACCCGCAGCGCTGGGGAAATCCCAAACAGTTCTCAGCTCAAATCTGCTAAAATAGTTCATGTGACTAATTTCAGAGTAACAGCCATGTTAGTCTGTATTCGCAAAAAGAAAAGGAGGACTTGTGGCACCTTAGAGACTAACCAATTTATCTGAGCATAAACTTTTGATGAAGTGAGCTGTAGCTCACGAAAGCTTATGCTCAAATAAACTGGTTAGTCTCTAAGGTGCCACAAGTCCTCCTTTTCTTCATGTGACTAAGTAGCTCCTAATGAAGGGTTCGCGTCCCCTCTGGCTCTGTCCACGGAGCCCTGGCTGTGTTAATGGTAGCCATGCTGTCCCACAGGAGGCTGTTCCACAGTCATAGTTAGGAGTTATTGCGTTATAGCCCTGTGCAACTTTTCTTTAATTCGTGTAATCCCATGACTCCCAGCTATGCTCCTTTCCTCCCCCGAAGTGGTTCCTTTCCCTCATTGGACTTCATGCTCTTCCAGAGGCTAGATATTCTAGAGGAAGCACAGGCAGGAATGTCTGTGAGGGGAGGGCTCCTGCCTCATACTGAGAATGAGGGGCGATCAGCAGGTTATCTCAAGTGCTTATATACGAATGCACAAAGCCTTGGAAACAAGCAGGGAGAACTGGAGGTCCTGGTGATGTCAAGGAATTATGACGTGATTGGAATAACAGAGACTTGGTGGGATAACTCACATGACTGGAGTACTGTCATGGATGGTTATAAACTGTTCAGGAAGGACAGGCAGGGCAGAAAAGGTGGGGGAGTAGCACTGTATGTAAGGGAGCAGTATGACTGCTCAGAGCTCCGGTACGAAACTGTAGAAAAACCTGAGTGTCTCTGGATTAAGCTTAGAAGTGTGAGCAACAGGAGTGATGTAGTGGTGGGAGTCTGCTATAGAACACTGGACCAGGGGGAGGAGGTGGATGAGGCTTTCTTCCGGCAGCTCGCGGAAGCTACTAGATCGCATGCCCTGGTTCTCATGGGTGACTTTAATTTTCCTGATATCTGCTGGGAGAGCAGTACAGCGGTGCACAGACAATCCAGGAAGTTTTTGGAAAGCGTAGGGGACAATTTCCTGGTGCAAGTGCTAGAGGAGCCAACTAGGGGGGGAGCTTTTCTTGACCTGCTGCTCACAAACTGGGAAGAATTAGTAGGGGAAGCAAAAGTGGATGGGAATCTGGGAGGCAGTGACCATGAGTTGGTTGAGTTCAGGATCCTGACACAGGGAAGAAAGGTAAGCAGCAGGATACAGACCCTGGACTTCAGGAAAGCAGACTTCGACTCCCTCAGGGAACAGATGGGTAGGATCCCCTGGGGGACTAATATGAAGGGGAAAGGAGTCCAGGAGAGCTGGCTGTAGTTCAAGGAATCCCTGTTGAGGTTACAGGGACAAACCATCCCGATGTGTCGAAAGAATAGTAAGTATGGCAGGCGACCAGCTTGGCTTAACGGTGAAATCCTAGCAGATCTTAAGCATAAAAAAGAAGCGTACAAGAAGTGGAAGGTTGGACATATGACCAGGGAAGAGTATAAAAATATTGCTCGGGCATGTAGGAATGAAATTAGGAGGGCCAAATCGCACCTGGAGCTGCAGCTAGCGAGAGATGTTAAGAGTAACAAGAAGGGTTTCTTCAGGTATGTTGGCAACAAGAAGAAAGCCAAGGAAAGTGTGGGCCCCTTAATGAATGAGGGAGGCAACCTAGTGACGGAGGATGTGGAAAAAGCTAATGTACTCAATGCTTTTTTTGCCTCTGTCTTCACGAACAAGGTCAGCTCCCAGACTGCTGCGCTGGGCATCACAACATGGGGAATAGATGGCCAGCCCTCTGTGGAGAAAGAGGTGGTTAGGGACTATTTAGAAAAACTGGACGTGCACAAGTCCATGGGGCCGGATGAGTTGCATCCGAGAGTGCTAAAGGAACTGGCGGCTGTGATTGCAGAGCCATTGGCCATTATCTTTGAAAACTCGTGGCGAACGGGGGAAGTCCCGGATGACTGGAAAAAGGCTAATGTAGTGCCAATCTTTAAAAAAGGGAAGAAGGAGGATCCTGGGAACTACAGGCCAGTCAGCCTCACTTCAGTCCCCGGAAAAATCATGGAGCAGGTCCTCAAAGAATCAATCCTGAAGCACTTACATGAGAGGAAAGTGATCAGGAACAGTCAGCATGGATTCACCAAGGGAAGGTCATGCCTGACTAATCTAATCGCCTTCTATGATGAGATTAGTGGTTCTGTGGATGAAGGGAAAGCAGTGGATGTATTGTATCTTGACTTTAGCAAAGCTTTTGACACGGTCTCCCACAGTATTCTTGTCAGCAAGTTAAGGAAGTATGGGCTGGATGAATGCACTATAAGGTGGGTAGAAAGTTGGCTAGATTGTCGGGCTCAACGTGTAGTGATCAATGGCTCCATGTCTAGTTGGCAGCCGGTGTCAAGTGGAGTGCCCCAGGGGTCGGTCCTGGGGCCGGTTTTGTTCAATATCTTCATAAATGATCTGGAGGATGGTGTGGATTGCACCCTCAGCAAATTTGCGGATGATACTAAACTGGGAGGAGTGGTAGATACGCTGGAGGGCAGGGATAGGATACAGAGGGACCTAGACAAATTGGAGGATTGGGCCAAAAGAAATCTGATGAGGTTCAATAAGGATAAGTGCAGGGTCCTGCACTTAGGACGGAAGAACCCAATGCACAGCTACAGACTAGGGACCGAATGGCTAGGCAGCAGTTCTGCGGAAAAGGACCTAGGGGTGACAGTGGACGAGAAGCTGGATATGAGTCAGCAGTGTGCCCTTGTTGCCAAGAAGGCCAATGGCATTTTGGGATGTATAAGTAGGGGCATAGTGAGCAGATCGAGGGACGTGATCGTCCCCCTCTATTCGACATTGGTGAGGTGTCATCTGGAGTACTGTGTCCAGTTTTGGGCCCCACACTACAAGAAGGATGTGGATAAATTGGAGAGAGTCCAGCGAAGGGCAACAAAAATGATTAGGGGTCTGGAACACATGAGTTATGAGGAGAGACTGAGGGAACTGGGATTGTTTAGTCTGCAGAAGAGAAGAATGAGGGGGGATTTGATAGCTGCTTTCAACTACCTGAGAGGTAGTTCCAGAGAGGATGGTTCTAGACTATTCTCAGTGGTGGAAGAGGACAGGACAAGGATTAATGGTCTCAAGTTGCAGTGGGGGAGGTTTAGGTTGGATATTAGGAAAAACTTTTTCACTAGGAGGGTGGTGAAACACTGGAATGCGTTGCCTAGGGAGGTGGTGGAATCTCCTTCCTTAGAAGTTTTTAAGGTCAGGCTTGACAAAGCCCTGGCTGGGATGATTTAATTGGGTATGGGTCCTGCTTTTGAGCAGGGGGTTGGACTAGATGACCTCCTGAGGTCCCTTCCAACCCTGATATTCTATGATTCTATGATTTAGAGATGAAGAAACATCTTTTGTGAAAGTTTTAAAAAGAAAAATGTGCCTGGTGCTTGGATCCATCCTCCAAAGCCCGGATGAGACTTGAGAGCGGAGAGAATCTTCTCCCTTTCCTTCTCAGTCCGTTGCGTACTTGGGGAGGATGTGATTGTTCAGTTCCCAGTACATGCCCAAGTTCCCAGCTCCCCGGCTATGTCCCCAGGGATGCTGAATTGGAAGTTTGCTCTTAGCTTTGCTAATAACAGTCTGTCTCAGAGATGGAAAATGATTTCATTTCAATTACACTCGCCTTTTATTTATTTTCTTTTCCTTTTCTCTCCCTCCTGGCCTGGAGCACTGGTTTTCATTTCCTCCATTTATTCTGAAATGGGATGTAATACCCAGACTTGCTGCTGGGCCAGGAACAAGGCTTGAGCTTTCTAGCGGGTGCTAACATTTCCCATGGAGAATGTTGTGTGAGCGACTCCTCCCGTGGCCTCCCTCCCGCACCAGCGTGAAGGAGATGTGCACGCTGACATCTTACACTGTAGTAAGCCCCATCAGACAAGTAAAGTGGCACTTAACTGGGGAGCTGCATAAAGAAGGTTGAGATCCACAGGTGATGTCGGCACTCAGTTCCCAAACGCAGGATACAAAGACTCTCCTGGTATCGCGGATCTGGCTATATCATGAGGCCACTAGCAAAGAGGAGGAGAATCGCTGGTTGTGCGATTCATAGGCACTTCAAGAAGATTTTATGTCTGATAACTAGAGATGGGTCAGTTGTCCCAGTTCCCTACTCTGAACACCCCTGGACCTCTGGCTCTCTGTGCCCTTTCTAGGAGCAATGATAAGGGTCAGGTTGGTGGAGACAATGCAAAGCTCCAGCCAAGGAATTTTCTCATGGCCTTTTGTGAATTCCCTACACAGTTTGCCCAGACCCTGCCCACGCAAGCACAAACAAAGATTTTCCTTTTCATTTATACCCAGAGTTTACAGTTTTCAATTTTTTTTCCCACTCTGCTCCCCAGATCCCGTGACTGAGTCGTGAATCAACAGATCTGAGAGTAGAAGAATGGAATAATTATAAGCATGTCATGACTCTAACCTGCTGAAGGGAAATAAAATTCAACTGAAAACAAACTAGATGCTTCATTGGTTCTGCTTTCATCTCTAATTCCCCCAGTGCTTGATGGTAATGTGGTACCGTGCATTCAGGGCCTGCCGAAGTGGTTATGGCATTAATCCTGGCTGAGTGGTTCCCTGAGTTAAGGCTCAGGAAGGCTTTGAGTCCCTGGGTGGCTGGAATTCGTCACAGATCCTGCGTTGCTTAGAACGGAAGCATTCTCTGTGGGTAATGACTGGAGCCATCTCCCTTTTTCCAGCATGTTCCACAATTTACATGTGATTGTTTGAAGGGAAAGGAAGTGACTTTCCAGTTGTTTAGTCATTAAAAGTGTTCTCAAATTATCAAGCAAGAGAAACAAAATCATCAGAGAAAAATGCTAGCTCCTGAGAAGCGCTGTGTGTGAAGCTTCTGTAGCAGAACCAGATGCCGGGCATAATTCACCAGGTTCTGGTGCAAATCACAAGCTTGTGACCAGGTCATGAGCTCAACAGAGTTCCCGGAGAAAGGCCAAGGACCAAGCCGCCCTGGGAGACTGAACTCCTCTCTTCCCCAGTTGCAAGACTGAGACACCTAGGTGGGGCAGCAGGTGGGAGAGTGGGATGAGACGCGCCACCAGTGTCTTGTCCGGTCAGCCTGACACCACCCAGCGGCACTGAATTTACACAGCAACCACAAGACAGGAAAGGACCAAACAACTGTGACAGTCATTTCCCGTGCTGCTGCCGAGGGCCACATGTACAGGGAGCTAGTATAATTCCAAATCACCGGAGACCTGATGTGATGAGCAGCTCTCAGGTTATGTCTTACCTCCCCTCTAGGGCTCCTGGCTTTCACACGTTGTTCATCTTTGGACTGTCTGGCAATTAGCTTCAAAGCTTTCCTGGCCCAGCATTTTCTATGAGGTAAAGACAAATCAGAGAAATGGCCCAAGTAGAGGCCTGGCCAATCTGTGCTCGTGGGCAAGCTGCACAGACTCAGCTCAGATGACCGCTGCCTGGGCACATTTATTTGTTCACAGCTCAATGGCCCAAGTGTGTTTGGGGTTTAAATCCTGGTTCTTGGCCTCGCTCAGTAGTGGGAGTCTCCCTGGAGGTGACAAATATCCTGTCTAAAGCGTGGAAAAGCCAAACAATGCCAGACCCGAAAGCCCACATGGGTACCCCTTTCCCAGGCATACGATCGTTTGCAACGGGAAAGCTGAAAAGCATTTCCAGGGAGGCTGTTGCCCTTAACATCATGGTAGTGGAGCTGCTCTATGGATGGGGAAGTCATGAAAATAAAGCACATCAGCATTGCTGCGGAATCAGCCTGCCACCCTATCCAAGAGCTTCTGGGGAAGAGACAACACTTGACCCAGCTGTTGCTCTGTGCCATGCCCTGGAGACAGCCACACTTGCTTGTGAAAAACCTGGAATCACCACAGCAAACTCCAGCCGTGTCTGATATTAAGGGGAAGGCACATGCCTGTTACTGGCTCCTTGGGGCAGGGACTGTCTTTGATCTGTGTCTGTACAGCACCTCTGGCCGTGGGTCCTGGGCCCTGACTGGGACTCCTGGGCGTTACTGAAATACAGATAATAAATAATAATGTTCCTGCTTTGTCTCTTGCTCCACCCCAGCCTTGTTTCCCTCTTTCCATCCCTCCCTCCATTGTCACTGGGAGCTGAGTCATTCTGGGCTCCCCTGAGTCCTTGAAACAGGTCGTGCAGCTGGAAGCCCCAGCGTCACTGGGACAGAAGAGTGACAGGGAAGCCAGGAGAGAGCAGCAGGGCACAGCTGGGCTCCCGGAGACAGCTTTAATGTGGTCACGGTGCAGCGGCAGCAGCAGAATGCAGGTGGTTTTTTTCTCTCTGTGTGAAATGACCAAGTGCAGGGGCCCAGGAGCTGAGCAGGGCTGGGGCATGCTGGAGATTTCAGTCTGAGACAGACACCGAACATGTCTCTGGCTCAGGCTAGAGAAGGCTGAAGGTGAGCAGTGCTCATGACAACTGAGGGCAGGGGGCCTTAGAGAGGGCAGGTCCTGAGTCGGGAAGTGTCTGAAATGTTGCTGGAGTTGTGCGTTTTGTAGGGATCACCTGAGAACACATCATAGCCAGGAGAGCTGGAGAGGGCCTGACAGGTCCTCGCAGTCCAGACCCAGTTCCGGATTGTTCCCTGGAGTATGTTTTACCCAGTGTAATTGTAAATGTCTTCTCTTCACGAGGCCTCTCTTTATGGGGTGTGGGGCTTTTAAACACTGGTTCTGTGTTCAGACAACGCTGAGCGCAATGGGGTCCTGGCCCTGACTGGGGATCCCAAATGCTATTGCAATGCAAACACATAAATAAGAATCAATAAGTGGCCCAGCATCAGTGTGCATGTTGGGGTAACCCCAGGCTGAGCTGGGGCCATGTTTCACTAAGAGAGTCCTTTTCTCCCACCCTTTCGGGATGTCACCCTTCTCTGTTAATCAGCAGGCAGCGTTTGATAGTCCGTGACCGGATTACCCACGAACACCTGTCTGAAGCAATCAGCACAGAGCAGAAGGAAGGGTGGGAGTTGTATGAGATCCGTGCTGATTCTGAGCACATTAAATGGAAGTTCAGCCGAACCAGTGATGGGCCTGTTTGGGAGGCCAGCTAATTTACACAGCTACAGAACGTTTACAGAAACTTGTACCAAGCCAGCCCCTGCACGGTTCCTCACCGATCACTGAGAGAGTGCATTTCTGGGGGAGTAGGTCTCCTGCCTTGGGAAAGCAAAGAGAATGGCCCATGAATACACACCATTCACTAGGAAAGGCCCAGTCCCCTGTCACATCTTTTCCATTGCATGGCGCGTACTCCTAGACAGTAACTGCTTTTATATAGATTGCTCTGTAGCTCTGGGGCTTTCTACAAGTGGCTTGTTGCTTTTGACTCACTCCCAGTGAAATCAGGGACCCATTAGCCCCTGGCACTAGAAACCCCCTGTTTTCAGGGGCATATAATTGAGCCATTGAATAATAATCTGCAGGAACCCATCCTCTGAGCTGTCAACATGTCATTGTGAAGCTCAACTCCTCATGCTATCTGAAGTCCACTCATTGCTTCCGGGGTGTGAAGTCATTTGTTGAAGGGATCCTGTCACACAGCTCAGGGTCCAAAATGATTTTTCAGCAGCTAACACTGAAACTGTGTCTTGATCATTTTAAAAGCATTTCCATAAAAATGTTTCATTTAATCTTTCACCGTGCAGTGTGGGAAGCCCAGGCCAAGGAGCCTGTGCTGGGGCATGAGAACCAGAGCAGGAAAGGGACTGCAAACTGACCAGTCCCCTTTCACTGCTCTAGTGAGCAAATGGTGCAAAGCGCAGCCCTCCCGGTGAGACCTTCTGTCGTGTCCGGGGATTACTAGGCACTCTAGGAAGGAAGGAGCTTTATAAATATCTGCATTTGGAACGGTGGCAGCACCTCTTGAAGCATTAATTGTTCTATTAACAGACTTTGGAATGAACCCCAGCTCCCTGTGGGTTTATGGGAAAGTTGCTGCACCCCTCCTTTCCTCTCTGATTTGATTCCCCCTCCTCCCAGTGGTCAGGGAAGGGCATGGAGCTACGAGCCTGGGAACTGCTGACATAGCAGCAGCTCAGGGCCGGTAGGTGAAGAAATGGATTCGGTGGGATTACCTGGACAGGTGCTATTCACAGAGGTTATATGTGTACTGGTGGCTGCGCTGGAAAGCAGGCTAATTACTGATGCTGAAGGAGACTGCCTCAGCTGCAGCCCAGTCTGTTGGAAGTTTACAATGTGAGAGCTGAGGAGGTTGGCATGATAGACCAGTCGGAACCGCGCGGGGGCTGTAACTTTGAAAATCACGTCCATTTAGAAATCACAATTTCTGGAGTCACCTAGAGAGCACACCAAAAATACTGCCCTTCTCCATCCCCTTCCAGCTCTGTACCAAAGTGCTGGCACCTTCATTCATTAATCTTACCACCACCCCTGCGATGTAAATCAGGGTTTTATTCCTAGATGAGGAAACTGAGGCACGGAGAGAACAAGCAATTTAACCAACATCATCTTGAATGAGCAACAGAGCAGTGCATAGAAGCCTGAGCCTGTCTTCTAGACAACGGTCTTGAGGTTTTTTGGAGATAAGCCCTTGCTTGTCCCAGTCCCCTCTGTTCTGCAAATGTCAGCAGAGCGGAGGCTCTTGTAAAATGTGTCATATTCCCCAGTTGTGACCTCAGGAACTCGGCACACATGGGCTTTTTGGATGTTTCTGGCTTTGAACGTTGACTCTGCTGTTCCGACTCCGAAGGGTGTCATCCCTTCGGGGCTTGCCCTGTGCTCAGGCTGCATATGCTGGGAATGCATTAGTAATTTAATATGTCCGTGAGATTTATTTGGCAGGGCTGCTTCCAAACGAATATACTGTGAGCAAACAAATGCTGGCTAGAGAGCTGGAGCCTGCAGAGCGGTGCGTGGGGGAAATTTGGAGAGCATTACGCACCACGCTCCCGGAGAGCCAGTGAGCTGGAAAAGCGCTCTGAGCGACGGTTCCTTGGTGTGGGCGAGGTGAAGCCGTCTGCCTTCAGCCCGGGGGTCTCCAGTTGCCGGGGGATTTGCAGATCCCCTAGATGGTACCGGGATTCAGTCTTTACAAGCCATGTGTCTGCCTGCCTCCCGAGCAATGGGGAGCAGCCCCTGGGAGTTCTGCTGCACACTTTCCTCAGGCCCAGGCAATCGAACCTCTGACTGAGGGCCTCTGTGACCCTGTGCGTGCAATGCTGCATTGCGCACGTGCAGACTCTGCAGCGGGCACCTGGCGAGACTCGCGGAGGTGGCAGGAGAATAGTGCCTCCAAGAAGCGAGAACATTGGGGCTGCTTGTTTCACCTTTCACTGCGGGTGCGAGTGGAGGGGCGGGGGCAGAGGCCTCTCAGGATCTGGGCACACTGGCTAAGCCAGCTGGAGCAAAGGCCCTGCCGGCACGGTGCTGCAGCTGGCTGCCCTCCCCCTGTCTGAGTGGCGCCGCACCCCGCAGTGGGAAGGCAGCGCTGTCCCAGCTGTGCTGCTCGCTCCTGGAGCTCAGGCATGGGCTGTGTGCTCAGCAGGGTGCAGGGCAATGAGGAGAGATGGGGCCTGGCCTCACAGATCTCCCAGTCCGAGGTGAGAAACCCAGCCATGCACACAGGGCCCAATTCCCAGTTCACAGTGGAGTCCGGTCCACTGGGACATCTCCACTGAGCCTAGCCTACCCGAGTGTGAAGGGGAAGTGAGTCAGGCCCCTGGTGAGCGCTGACACGTCTCTCCCAAGAGGCCAGGTGTACAGGCATCAGGGACAGAGAGCGTGTCAAGGGGTGATCTTCATTCACAGCTGTTTCTGTGGGATCACAGGAGAGAGATGCCCCATCCTCTCCCAGGAGCTGGCGGCAGCCTCCGGGCTGGTGAGAAGGGATTCCCGGACAGGGCTCTCTAAGGGATTATTGTGTCCATGAGGCGCGGCAGGGTATGTTGCTGCAAATGGTTTTCTTTTGAATGGTGCCATTCCCCCCGAGAGTGCTGTGTGCCATGCCACTGCACGACACTCAGGCAGTGGGCTGGACCAGCTCATTTGCACCGCTCAGCATTTCCTCCCCTCGCCAGGCTGGTCCGGCTAGTCCCTCTGGAGGCTAATGGTGGCTCCTTCAGCCAGAGCTGCCCGTCTGGCTATGTGTTTTGCTGGGCGGGCTGCACAGGACCCCACCATGGCAGGGCCTGGGGAATGCAAATAGAGACAGCCCGAGCTCAGCCGGGGCCTTACTTCATTTCCGATGTTTTTCTTTCCGAGAGAGGACTGAAGAATGTTCCTAACCCTAATTCTATGCCTGGATTCATCCCAGCAAGGCAGCGCAAAGCAAAACGCCAGCCCCTGCTGAAGAACAACAAAGCCCTGGAATTAGAGATGTGCTGGGAGTTTGTTTTAGTGCAAAAAAAAAAAGTCAGAAATATGTATTGTTTAAACAGGGATTTGTTGGGGATATTTAGATAAAATCCTGGCACAGTCCCAGCCTGGGGAGAAACAAAGCAGCCCCCTTTCTTCTCCTGAAGGACCTGTGATAGGAGTCAAAGCTACAATTTTGCCTTAAAAAACAGGGAGAGGAAAGCGGATGGAGACAGTGGTAACGGTCTGTTTCTTGTGCCCATCACAAGTGTCGAAGCATCAGTGACCAGGACGCCTGAGTATTCTTCCCTGCATGGGGCCTCGTTGGGCAAGTCCCTGCAGTGCTTTGTCCCTCACTGTCCTCATCCGACCTGCCTCCCAGGGCTGCCCTGAGGGGTACCTAGCGAATGCTTGTGAAGGGTCTGAACTGCTGAGACGGAGGGTGCCATAGGGCACTGTGATGGTGCAACGCATGGCGGTTTAGCACCTGTCCTACCGAGCCTCACACGCTGCTCGCTAGGGAGTCACTTCCAGGGTCAAGGGAAGAGAGGCTTTCATGGAAGGTTTAGAAAGGGAAAACGTCTCCGCATTTTTCAGTCGTGTCAGCAGCTGCCATCTCCCCAGTGAGCTGACAGCATTTCTGCGTTAAGTCTGGTGCAGATGTGGAACAGCTCCAACAGGAAGTGATATTTCAAACCACACGTAAAGTCGGCTCTGCCTACCTGGCTTTGGCGAGGCGATTCTCCGTCGTGGGGATATAGGCTTAATTAAGCCTTCAGCCGTCTGGTGCTGATGAGCACGGACTAATAGAATGAATGTGGATATCAAACATATTTGCAAAACTGTATCGTTGGCGGTGCAGGGTTGATCAGCCGAGCAGTCTGCAGAGCAGCTGCCGCCAGCCTGAGCGGTATAGTTTAGCCTGGGTGTGCAGCTCTGGCCAGGGACCTCGGCGGCTTACCCACAAAGCAGCACAACGCACACGAAACGGCAATTTCTATTTTACGCTGGCTGCCAGTCCTCCAGCACGCCGGGTCTGGTATGTACATGGACACCAGCCTAGCGGTCAAGGCCTTTTCTGCAGAGACCCAGGCCTCTCGCGCTGGAGCTACAAGAGAACGTGCCTTGAAGATGTCATTTGTACCCGGGCTGAGCGTCGCCTCCCACCCACCCAATGGTGAAGACGCCTGGCATGCTGTCCGGCAGGAGCGGGGCGAGCACAGGGCCACCCAGGCACCAGGCTGATACATGAATCCAGAGCCGGGGGGATAAGGGCGTCTGTCTTTCTGTGAGCGCTGCTTATTGTGCTGAAAACCAAATTGCTGGAGAAAGACTTTAAGCGCCCTCTGGATGTCCTGTCCTGCTGGAGAATACAGGCCACTTCCTCCCCCAAGGACCAGTGCTTGGCACCTGCCCACATGGCAGTGTTGGTGCCATTTTAGTCACGTTTCTAGCACTCAGGGTCACCTGCTGTGAGGAGAGCTTGGTATCGGGCTGGAACTAGGGGTGCAGGGGGAGGTGCCGCACTCCCTGGCTTGGCGGTGTTTCCATCATACACAGGGTTTACAGTTTGGTTCAATGGCTCTCAGCCCCCACACTGTACAAATTGTTCCAGCCCCCCTGCTTGGTCATAACCCAGCTCTCCTGACCTGGCCATTCCTGCCCAGAAGTTTGTGCTGATCGGGCAGCTCCTTCCCTTTGCTTATTATTGTTCCCCTTGTTTCACACACTTGTAATTCTGCTTCCACTGCCTCCCGAGCTGAAGCAGGTTGCTAAAGCACACACACACACACACAGACATACGTGCATGCGTGCACATACATACATGTAGGAGGGGGTCAGCCAGGACTCTGGTTTCTTCTCTTTTTCCAGATTAAAGGGAGATTAGATTTCCCCAGATCCCAGCTGTTACTCGTCATGTTGCAAATCAGATCTGGAAACGGCAAAACTCTTTTTTTCAGGAACTCTGACAGAGGCGGCATGAATCCTGACTCCACAGAACCTCTGGCACCAGAGAAGTCATCTGCCTTATGGATTTTCCTGTACTATGGAGCATTTAGGAGGTGTCAGGCCAGGACTGCAAACCGCTTTTCAGCCTTTCCAAATCGCCAGCTGCTGGCTGCTGAGCCTTGCGTGAATGTATCAGGCAGGCTGAGGAGAAGGAGGCTGCTTACGATCTGAGTGGGCATTCCAGTTGAAACTGTTGAATTCAGTTGAATTCCAGTTGGCAACTGGCGACTAGAGACCCAAGGAACAGGTTTGTTTGGCTTGGTGGGTTCCCCAAATGAGGCCAGCAGAGTCCAGCTGATGGATTTAATGGAATCTGCTGTAGACAGGGACAAAGCTGCTGCCTACCCACCAGACCCTGGCAATCAGCACCAAGGCCACACACGTTCGGTGTTCACCTGTCTGGGCCCCACCTTTGTGCATGCTGAGCATTGTCCGGCTCACCGCGTTGGCTCAGTGTTTACTGTGCGAAGGCTAGGCCAGTCCCTCATTTGCACACCTACACTAACCCCCCCGGAGGAACAGGGCTCTTTACACACGCTGCCAGAGCTGGCATCCCTCCCATGCTGCAGCGAGCTGCTGCCTCGTCTCCCAGCAGGCAGTTACATTCCCCAGAGTACAGACCCTCTCCGATGGGGCGACAGCCGCATCTGATGGGTCTCGTCTCATTTAGAAGGTTTGATTGTGCAGTGCACAAAGGAGACTCCCCCAGGCACCACGTGCTCTCCAGCAAAACCTTGCCTGTCTTCAGGCAAAACAACAATGGCTTTGCTGTGCACAACCACCCCAGAGTGTTACCACCATGGAACGGTTACACAACCCCTCTCTGTCTCTGAGTCTCGCCCTCTCTTTTCACTTCTCCCGCTAGTCGCACTGAGGCGCTGAGGTTTCTTTCATAAGATGATCTGGTGAAGCAATGAGGTCATGCGTGTCCGTGTTTCCTCTCAGTTTATGAGACCACGGCTTGAAAAGAAGTCCTCTGCACTGAGCTGCAGGCGGGCCCTGCTCTCAGTGGGTTGTAACTAGAACGGGGCTAAGGCACCAGGTTTGGATCTGGAGCCAAAGCTCCCCAGAGTTCAGGGTTGGGGCCAGGCAATGGACAAACGCTGCACATCCCACCAGGAGTGTGCTGGCCACAGTGTCCAAATGCTCCGAGGGCAAACTAGCTCCGGGGCCCCAGAGAGAATCTGTTGGTGTAACTTCCCCTTTCCCTGGGCAGGACAGAGTTTGACCCTCAGGGTGCCATGAGCAGGGAATGGCTTGTCCTGCCTCAAGGAGAGGTCAGCCATGTCATTTCCGCATGCGCAGCCTGACCAAAGCATTTGAGCGTCTGAGCTGTCCGAACCTGGCCTGAATGGAAAGTGGATGTGACGGGACCTTTGCACTCACCAGGCCAAATACATGTGGCTGCAAAGACCCGATCCTGCAAGGTGCTGAGTGCCTCCTCAGCTACACTGATGCCAGGGAGAGAGGAGGGTGTTCCACACCTCAGCACCTGACAGGATGAGGTCCGAAGGGAGGAAATGAGGGTGCTGCTGTCTCCTGGCCCAGTAGCCTCCTGGCCTTAGCTTTGGTGCTGAAATGGCTCCCGGCTGGCCCTGTGGTGGGGTCACTAGCCTGGAATCCCTGCTACAGACTGGGCACAGGAAGGAAATGCCAGGGGGAGAGGAGCCGGACTAGCTAAGCTGTCTCACAGAGGTGTCAGGGAAGGGAGGCCTCTGCTCCTCGCAAGGCCAGCGGAGAGGGCCGGGAGCATGGGGGTGATTGTAAAGAGCCAGGGACTGTGAGGGTGCTGGTGGCGGGAACTCAAACAAATGGCACAATGGACACATGACCAGCAGAGTCTGAGCCATTCTGGGGGGCAAAGAGGCAGGCATGGCGCACGCACAGTTAACTTCCACTTCCAGCCATTGTTTGACCTTTTGCTGCTAAACTGAGGGCCCCAGTATTAAATATCTGTAGCCCGTGTAGGTCCTTCTACACTGTGATCGTGTCACCCCTTCACCTTCTCTTTGTTACGCTAAATAGACTGAGCTCCTCGACTCTACCCCTGTAAGGCAGGTTTTCTAATCCGTCAGTCGCTCTCCTGGCTCCTCTCGGAACCCACCGTCCTGCCAGCACTGGACACAGGATTCCAGCAGAGGTTGCACCAGTGCCAAATACAGAGTAAAAGAACCTCTTGACGCCTCCTCGAGATTCCCCTGTTGAGGCATCTGCGGATCACGTTAGCCCTTCTGGCCATGGTGCTGCACTGGGAAGGCATGGTCAGCTGTTCACCCACCACGGCCTCCAGGTCTTTCTCCGAGTCACTGCATCCCAGGACAGTGGGACCCGTCCTGTAAGTATGGCCGGCATTCTTTTCTCCTGGACATGTACATTTACATTTAACTGTATTAAAAAACATGTAGTTTGCTTGCCCCAAGCTTACCAAGGGGTCTAGATCGCTCTGCACCAGTGACCTCTCTTCCTCGGTATTTATCACTCCCCCAAGTATTGTGTCATTTGCAAACTTTGTCAGCAACGATATTGTTTCCTTCCAGGTCATTGATAAGTATGTTAAATAGTGTAGGGACAAGGTTGGATCCCCACTGGAAACAGACCCACTCAGTGACAATTCCCCATTTACTGTTACCTTTTGAGCCCTATCAGTCAGCCAGCTTTTAACCCACTGAATGTGTGCCAGGTTCATTTTATATCATTCTCATTTTTTAATCAAAATGTCGTGTGGTACCAAGTCAGGCGCCTTACAGCAATCCAAGCGTATTATGTCATCACTATTACCATTAAAAGAAAAGGAGGACTTGTGGCACCTTAGAGACTAACCAATTTATTTGAGCATAAGCTTTCGTGAGCTATAGCTCACTTTATTGGATGCATACTGTGGAAAGTATCCATGTATGCATCCGACGTATGCATCCGATGAAGTGAGCTGTAGCTCACGAAAGCTCATGCTCAAATAAATTGGTTAGTCTCTAAGGTGCCACAAGTCCTCCTTTTCTTTTTGCGAATACAGACTAACACGGCTGTTACTCTGAACTATTACCGTTATCACCCAAACGCGCAGCCGCAGCAAAAACAGGTGTCAAGGGCTCTAGCTTCCTGTAGGACTCTGGGGAGGGCGTCTTAGAGACACGCTCCCCCCTGGTGAAGTGCAGGGGTAGCCGGCCCCTCCCATTGCAAGGTGAGAACAGGCATGTGCTGGGGAAGCCGGGGCTGGGGCCAGTGCAGAGATTTGTGTTCCATGCTTGCGGCCGAGGGAATATATTTGTTTAGAATGATTTTACAATTCAATCAGCAGAGGGAGGCAGCCCAGGCTAGTGCAGGGATGCCCTGGGCATGGAGGGATTGTTTAAGATCCATGTGTTCTTTGGGAGGAGGTCCCAGTGGCAGGTGGGAATATGTCCTTGGGATCCAGTTCTCATGCGTTCACACCACAAGTCTTTACTGTGTGTCTCCATGAGATGCTCAGCCAAACCATTACCCTCGCCCTGGGCTCAAGCATTGTGCTGCTCATAATAGACAGCCTGCAGCACATGGATGGCTCTGTAGTCCCTCTCTTCTTCCATTGAGAGAACAGCCTGCATTCGCGGGCACCTACTATGGACAGGCCCCTGGGAGCAGGCAGCGCGAGCCCCTCTCCGTCGGAAAACAATATGGCAAGGCGCTTGCTGCTCGCCTGCAGCTGGAGCGTTCCCTGATTTATTAGGGTCAAGTTTCCCGGTAACCACTGTGACTGGGCTGTGGCTGCACAGTGACCCCCTCCCCACCAAATGGGGAATGAATCAGGAAGATTGGGTGGGTCACACAGGAATGCCCTGTAAAGACCGTGTGTCCTAGTGGCAGCAGGATCTGGAGATTCACCCCAAGGGCTGATGGCCCAGTCTAGGAATGAGCACAAGGCGTATGAGCTAATTAGAAACCCAAAGACAGGTGAATGTGTCTCTTTGGCTGCTGTGTTAAGCTGTGGGCGCTGCCTGGCGGGGAGGGCCATGTCTGTAGACATAGGACTGCACAACTCTCCAGGGGCAGAATGTAGCTGGGCCCCAGGGGCACAGGGCTCCCCAGTGGATCAGAGTCTGTGCTCCAAGAACCCATGCCGCTGCAGGGAGCTCTTATCAACAGAATTTGACTCCCGTTGTTCAGCTGCAGAGCTTGTCTTTGGCAAGGCCAGGCCAGGCCAGCACTGACCAGGACATGCCAGTAGTGTGGTGGGTCCCCAGACCAGTGCTCCTGGTGAAATGACAGACAAAAATTGGGTTTTTCATCCTGTTATTTTTTTATTATGGTTCACTTCTAAGAATGACTGGAAATCAAGCCAAGCACTCCCTGCTTCTAGCCACAGACCCCTCCCTCAACGGCTGGGAGCCTGTGAACGCAGAAAACGCCACCTGAACAACATACACGGCTTGCCATTTGCAGCCTTATTCCTTTTCCAGGCATCATTAATCTAAGTGGAGTTCACACCCAGCACAGCCAGCAATGGAGAGCCTTCATTTGCCAGGTGAGAGGGTTCTGGGTTGCTGCCCTGAGTGCATGTCAGTGGTAAGCTAAGGAGCTGCAGAAAGCAGAGATGGCTTCATCACATCTTCTAAACTAGCAGTTGATGGTTGCTGCTTATGCCGGGACTAAGTAACCCAAATAAACCCCTCTTGCCAGAGTGCTCTCAAACCCCTGCCCTTGGGGCATTAGGGTAAGGCCGATTTGCGGCACCTGTAAGTGGCACACTAAGGCATTTGTACGCCTGGGCAGCTACAACATTCAAGGAAATGCATTTTGACGGTGGTCCCAATGGGGTTGCCGTGGGACTCCAGGAGCAGCCTGGCTGAAAGAGCTGCTGGAAAAACTCTTCCCATTGAGAGGTGCAAGGGGGTATTGGAAGGGGTGCTGCACACCCCAGAATTGTGGAGGTCACCTGCCTCTAGTGCTCAGCACAGGAGAGCTTAGGTGTGATTGCAGCTCTGAGCTCTGAGCAGCCTCCCTATTCAACCAGCACCCCTGACACCCCTCTTCCTCCTCACGGCCTTCCCCAGCACTGCGGTGTGTGAGGCAAGAGCTGCTCTCCCCAGCCTCCACCTTCCTGGGGACAGAGCTGCTCAGGGACATCGGGGGGGGAAGCTTGTGGCTGACAAGAGCTGCCCGAGGCTCTGCTGTTGACTGACTCCAGCAGTGGGACCAGGAGACCTGGCAGCATCTGCCCCACCCAGATGTCCTGGGGACGCCCAGAATGGGGGAGAGTTTAGCAGGGCTCGGGCAAAACTCTCAGAGATTGTCCGAGTGCCTGGTGATGCTCCCACTCCACTCAGCTGGAGTATCAGGAATAGGCTGTGAACTCAGGCTGTGCCAGGGGGAGCAGAGAGATTACAAACCACACTCCGCTCTTTGCAATGGCGAGCAAAGGAAAACAGCCCGTGCTCTATGCTGGGAAGCGCAGTGAACCTTCTCCTTGCGAAAGGCGTTGCCGTGCAAACCTCTGTGTTAGTAATGGGCCAGCCCCAGGCAAGATCAAAGCCATCTGTGTCACAGGCTAATAGTGCTTTAGGAGCTGGGAGTCAGTGCCAATGTCTGCCCTTCTTGCCTCAGCCAGCTTTGGCTTGATAACCTTCCCCTGAGCTAGAAAAAAAAATGTAGCACCCGACTCAGAATTCGAACGTCTGTCTGGACCCTGCTGGTGAGCCTGGGCCTGGGTGTGGGAAATACCTGATGGTCCTGGAGCCCGGGCTGTGCTGGCCCCCTGGGCTTATGGCACAGAGTGGACCAGCCTCTCGTGCTTGCAAATTGCTATCGAACACAGTAGCAATGTCTGCTTACTGCACTTTGTTGTGGGGAAGGCCACATTGGCACCAAGCTTATCCCATGGACACCCAGCCATCGGGGATCACACAGATGGCCCAAAGCACACAGCGCTTGCCGGGGCAGTGGGGGACTGGCTGGGCATGCGGTGCTGCTCCCTCCTTCTCGCTGAGTTATGTTACAAAGCAGATACACAGACCTAAAAATATTCTCTCGACCACTGTCCCTGGGGAGTGCATGGTGGTGCTGGGCAGGGGCACTCAGCGTGGGCTCCGGCAGAGGGGCAGGGAGCAGTGCTGTATGCAATACCCACGAAAGGCCAGTTTGGCAAAGCCAGCTCTTACACACCCTTAGCAAAGTGTTCTGCCCTGGGCCGGTGACAGTGAGTTCTGAGGAGGGAATGCTGCCAGGAAGCTAAATTGGTTGTGGGCGCTGCCAGTCTGCTTGCTGGGTGAAGTGCTGGGACAGCTGGTTTGAGCTAGTCTCTAGCTTTGAGAGATTCTTCTGCTCCTGTAGCTGAATTCATCTAGTTGGCTGCTGTGTCTTTCATTCCCCTTTGGATCTCTACTGCAGGCAGCCATGTCACCAGGGGCTGACCACCAGCTGTTGGTGGGCTCTGGAGTAGACCATGTATCTAGCCATTCTCAGACAGGATTGAGGGAAGGCAACCAAGACTTAGAACCTGTAAGGGGAAGGGAAACAGTGGGACCGCAGGGGATGTTCTGCTACGAAGAATGCTGATGTTGCAAATTTTATGCACATGAAATATCGTGAAGGTAGCAGACAGGCTCTGGGCAGAGCGGGCACTGTGTGGGCTCCATGGCAAGTTCTCTGGGCCTGGGGCATGATGCCCGTGTCACCAAGTCACTCTGAGACCCGGTGCCTGCATTTCTGCTTGGTGGGCTGTAGCAGGTGCTGGTCACCCTGTGAACGTAACAAAGTGACTGGCAGCAGAAAGGGGAATAAAGGAAAAGGATCCTAATTCCTGCTAGCAACCCAAGATGGTCAAACCCCTGGGGTGACAGTTGCAGTGCAGAGCCAGAGGAAACCCCTCCCTCCCGCTGGGCGCTCAGAAATAGCTCAGTCCCTTCCACATTTACATGCAGTGAGAGCTCTGCTCACCCCACACTGGCTTGGGCAGTGGACAGATGTGGAGAAGGGAGCAACAACACTCAAAAACCTGGCACTTGGCACCATAAGCTACAGCTTTGTACAGGAATACATGGGGGGGGTCGCTATTTACAGGAGACAATGCAGAGTACAGATCAGCGGCCGGATGGCTGATACTTTAAATAAGACCTTGCCTTATGTGGACCAGCCTGGAAGTTCATGGGCACCCAGTTCCCAGCAAAGTTCCTAGTCCCTGATGTCAGCACCAGGGCTTACAGAAAGAGATCTCCTGGCCATTTAGGTTTGGTTGCATGAGACAAGCCATTTCAGCAAATGCCAAGATGGCTTTCAGGAATGAATCTAGGAGGCTGAAACACGCTGACCACTGAATGAAAAGGGCTTAAAGCCATGGGTTGGTGATGGAGGAGAATGGGTCCAATGCTTTGTGGGGACTGAGTGAATTAATACCACCAATGACTGTGCTTCTGGTGGATGGTGTATGGGAAATTCTTCCCCCTGCCTCCAAGCTAGGGCTGGAACATAGAGAAATGACGTCCCTGTTACCTCTACCCACCATGTAAAATCTGCATGCACAATACTTTAGCACTGGACTTAGACAAGAAGGGTGGAAAGCTGAGCCCAAGATGCTGAGCAAATGGCTGGTGTTAGAAACCTAGGGAGAGATCCCATTTGCACCTTCCCCCAGCTACCACCTGGCTCTGGAGGATCCAGGGAGAGGGGCTAAGGCTGATCTTAGGAGGGGAATGGGATTTGGCTGGTTGGAGATAGGGTGACCAGACAGCAAGTATGAAAAATCAGGACAGAGTGTTGGAAGTAATAGGTACCCATATAAGAAAAAGGCCCGAAAATCGGGACTGTCCCTATAAAATCAGGACATCTGGTCACCCTAGTTAGAGAGCTCTTTGGATTGGGTGCTGGGGCAGCACAGAGGTCTTCTCCTGCAAGGCACTGATCCTGGCCAAGGCCTGGCTGCACCAGGCCAGTTTGCCTGTTCTCCGGCAACGACTGACTCACAAAGGCAGTTAGAGGTCCGTGGCAGGGGGTGCGCAAGTGTGTGGATTTGTTTGCAGCCCAAGTGCAGAAGTGGTGTAAGGCACATGGAGGCGCCTTGCCCCTGGACACGCAGCTAAAAGTGCTTGATGTTGTAGGACCAACCTACGCCGAGACACAGGGCCCGCTGCTCAGACCACAAAGTGCAGTCTGTAGGTCACCTGGTGGCCGTTGTCCCAGGCATAGAGGACCTTCTCCTTGGGGTTGTAGTCAATCTGCGTGGTGAAGGAGTACTCGTTGAGGAAGGGCAGCTTGAGGTTGGCCTCAGTGCCCGTGTGGGTGTCGTAGGCATAGGAGATCTGCCCATCCTTCTGGCTGTACACATCCACGGCATACAGGATGCCACAGACAATGAAGCAGTTCCCATAGGAGTTGCGCTTGAGGCCTGTCTTCCAGGTGGTCTCCCTCTTCACGGAGAGGTCACTGGGGTCCAGCTTGCTCAGGACGATCACCTCCAGCTGGGAGTAGTCATAGTCCACTGCAGGGTAAATGACCCACAGCCCGCTCTCGTCGACTGCAAAGTCGATGTCTGAGTGACCCCTCCACTTCCAGGGCGTGGTGTCCTCGTACATCACGTTGGGCAGCAGGGCCCAGGCAGCCACGAAGCGCTGCTTCAGGTCGTACTTGATGATGTTCTTGGTGAAGGCGCGGTTGTAGTAAAACGCTCCCTGGTAGACCACATGGCCGGTCCCGATCCAGTTGTAAGGGAGCTTGTACAGGTTGCTCCAACGACCTGTGGTGAAAGTGAAAGTTCTTTAAGGAACAAAGACTAGGCACCTGAGCCAGGAATGGATCCTTACCTCCCACTGGCCATGTTTCCTCCCCCACATCCCCCTTCTGCACACTCATCTTCTGCACTGCCAGCTGACTGCTCCTACCAGAGGGGCCTGAGGTGCCAAGCTGCACTCACGTGTCTACATGCTTCTGTGAGCACCAGTCCTGCCTGGGTAGAGCCGGGAGGCAGAAATGGAAGCTGGGGCTGAGGACATGACTAGCTATTGTTGCTGAGCAGAAGGTGACTAGAAGAGGATTCTAGGAAGAGCAAACTACTTTCACCGAGGCAGTTCCAGACCCAGAGTATTCTATAAACCAAAGCCCATAAACCCGCCGGCCAAGTTCCAGCACAAGTTCCAGCATGCCTAATAGGCACTAACCTTGGGAAGGGAATAAACCAGCTTCTGTTCAAGCCGGAAGAACCTCGTGTTCAGGGTTGTGAGCCGTGCAGCATTGATACGGGCGGTAAGTCCTGCTACAGGCAGGCTCATCACTCGCTGCCTGGCGCAAAGGAGATACCTCCTGGGCAGATGGCCCAGGTGGCCCCTGCTCTGACCCAGGATGGCGATTCCCATGGTCCTAATGGGAGAGATTCCCTCTGGCTACTGACTCCGGCCCTGGGCAGGGTCGGAAAAGAGTCTGGGTCTGTTGGTGTTTCTCATCCTGGGCCACATCTGTGCTGGATGAACATGGACAGGTCTGGAGGCTGGGCTCAGAGAAGCCCCAGGATAGGTGGGGGATGGATAACAGGGACGGAAGGCTGGGGTTTCCTTAGGGGTCACAAGGTGAGCTAAAGAGCCACAACCGTGAGTCTCTCCCTGAGTTGACCTGGGCTGATGAAAGCTCCAGGTTCAGTTAGGGGCAGATGTGGGGCTCAGACTGAGTCCCATTTGTACGGCTCCTACTGCAGCCCTGCAATGGGATGGGAGCTGCTTCTCACTTTCCAGCCCTGGGAAATCAGCCCCGTTTCTCTGCATGCCTGCAGCATCCAGGCCTCATTCCTGGGACGTTCTCCCCAGCCAAGTGAACTTGTGTAACCCGACGTGCAGGTGCCAGGACCTGCCTGATCACCCAGGCGCTGCTCCAGTCTCACAGGCGCTGTCCAAGCCCCGAACTTTTGAAAGCACCAGTCTCTCTTTTATCTTGTTTCAACATGTAGACCGTGTGTACGGCTCCCGGCCGCTCTGACCTTCCTGTGCCGCTAACAGCACGGTTGTGCTGAACAGTCACCCTGCTCAGCTTCTCTAAGCTGGTTTCATCTGCTGTATGGGAAAAACATTTCGGTGTCTGCCTTGACATGCAAATGCAGCTCTGGGGACGCGGGGTCTGTCGAGTGGCAGCAATCCAGACGCCATCAGTGGGAAGAGGAATCCGATACGCTGGGCACAATTAATGTTTCCAGATGCGCTCTCTGCTGCGTGAGTCTTATTGCTGAGCCCGACCACAGACCATTTGCAGTTTGGGAACAGCCAGGGTAAGTGAGGATAGCTCCCCTCTGCCCAGCAATGCCTGGCTCCCAGCTCACCCCCGACTTTCCCAGCCAACTCCTGCCCCTCCCGAGCAGGGGGTGAGGGAAGAGTGTCAGCCGTTCTCCGATGGTCATTAGAGGTGCTCCATGAATTCACTGCAACCCAGCCTTGCCCCATTGTGTGTGCTCCCTGCAGCTGCCCTCACATGGGGGCTTTCAGGGGACTCCACATGCAAAGTCACCAGCCACCAGTCTCATGCCATTAGTAGTTATACTCATCCAGTCAGGAGACAGAAACAGCACCATGTGACCTGTTGAGCAGCTGTGTCGAGTGGCTGGGGCATGGGTCTGGGAGCCAGGAGCTCTAGCCCCAGCCCTGTCCCTGGCTTGCTGGATGACCTCGTGCAAGTCCTTTCTCCTCTCTGTAGCTCTGCCCACCCTCACTCCCTTGTCTGTGAGGCTGTGAGCTCTTTGGGGCGGGGTCAGCCTCTCACTCTGGTTTGTGCAGCACCTAACGCAGCGGGGCCCTGAACTCAGCTGGGGCCTCTGGGCGCTATCAGAATAAAACTGGAGTGACCGCCTGGCTCTAAGAACCAAGTGGGAATCCCGTAATCACAGCCTACCTCCAGAGGATATCCCCCACCCCCACAAAACAAACCCATCCCCAACTTGCTGAATAACTGGGGCAGCCAGGCTACCTGGGCACGTCATTCCCTGTGACTCTGGGGCGGAGTGTGGGGGAGCCCACGGCCGGCGCCCCCCAGAGCATCTCACCTTGCTTAAAGTTGTCGAGGCTCCTGAACTCCACCAGGTTGTTGCCATAGTAGTAATTGGTGACGTAGATCCTGTCGTCTCTGGCCGCGGGGTCCTTCATCCATGCCCCCTCGTTACGCCCGTAGCTGTGGTGTTCCACGGGGGGCTCCACAGACTTGATGGTGCCCTCACACTGCACCTCTTTCACTGCTGAGCCAACAAGAGGCGCTAACTGCCAGTCTCCGCGGGAGCAGGCCGTGCCCTGCTCCCCCAGCCCGCGCCCAGAGCAGCCAATCAGGCCCACCCCGCAAAAAGGCCTTTCCCTACCCTGGGAGGGGCTCCCCCACTTTTATCCTGCCTGCCGGCTTGTTTCAAAGGCCCAGACAGAGTTTCAAAACATCTGCTTCTAGGAGCTCCCCCGCCCCCGCAAGTCCAGAGATGCTGCCTTCTCCTCACCTTGTGCCTGGATTTCGTGCCGTCCGGCTGCCCCAGGGACCGAGCCCCTCTAGCCACAGGGCAGGTACAGCACGGGTGGCTTCCCTGCCCACCCCCTGCCTTCCCAGGGCCCCTCAGCCCCACCTCAGAGGGACCACAGCTCCAGCAGGCTCACCAGGGCCCACTCAGCTGCTCGCCAGTTGTGACATGTCCACAGAGCAAGTCCCCCAGCTGCAGTTTGGGCCTGGCCCTACGTACCCACCTGAGGGACTTGTGCGGTGCCCCCAACCCACCTTGGTTAGGCGCTTCCAGCCCCTCGGTGCCTTCAGCATTGTCCCCCATGGAGAGGACGGTGACTGGTGGGCTCTGGGTAGTGGTGCTGGGGGCCCGGGTGGTGCTGGGGGCCCGGGTGGAGTGGGCAGAGGTGGTCTCCACCTGCTCGCCGACTCTCCCCTGGGCCTCTGCAGCAGCATAAGACTCGGGGTTTCTCTCCTCCGGCCGGTCCATCCAAGGGCTCCCCTTCCCGGGGCTTTCTGAGGAAAGAAGCAGAGCCCTTCCTGCCGTTCCTTTCCTGCCATTCCCTTCCCTTGGCTTGGCACTCTCTGGCAAGGAGTGCCAGGAGGGTGGGCCGGGAGCTGTGCTGAGGAACAGGCCAGGACTGTGGGGAGTCTGTCTCCCCCCTCCTCCACCCCACCCCCAGTCCCTACTCTTCTTCCAGTGCTGAGCATCTGACTCCCTCCCTTGCCCACCCCATCCCGCCCCCTCCGAGGAAGCCCATGTCCCACCCCGCTGGGGAGCTGAGCGGAGGGAGTCCTGCCTCTCCCCTACATCTGCAGGATGGCTGTTCCCGCCTGAGGCCCCCGCTGCCTTGCTTCCACAGCACACTGGGGGGTGGGGGTGCCGAGGCAAGGCAGGAGGGCAGGGGAACCCAGATGCAGGGCCTGGGCTCCCCAGGTTGGATTTCTGCAGCATTTAACCAAATGCTCCCTCTTTTCTACCTTCTTTGTGAAACTAAACCAACTGCCCCAGCTCCAGGAAAACACTGTGGGGCTCAGAGAAGAGCTGGGCCCGCCCCGGGAGCTGTGTAAAAATGGGGGCAGCTGCCCTCTGAAATCCCTCACTCGTGCCACTGAGTGTGCAAACACGGTGTTTGAGAGAGGAGCAGGGAATGTAGCGCAGTCGGGGACAGGATCAGTGCCCAGGGAACAGATTTACCCAGAGGCTGGAGGCCAGGAAACTTCCCAGCAGCTGAATGTGGGATTCGCTTTTCAACCTTTTATGCCACTAAATGTAGGGTCGCTCCCCACAGCTTTTCGGATGCATTTTGGTCTTGTTCTGCTGCCCCTGTTATGCCAACCCTGGGCTCCTCACACACGCACACACTGAGCTCTGCTGTTGTCCCTCAGTACAGACCTGCAGCCCCTGTTATCCCATCCCTGGGCCCCCCTTGAGAAGACCCTGTGCCAGTCTCGGTCACTGAGGTGGTTTTGTGATGTGCCCAAATGCTGCAGCTCACGTTTTCCTGTGCCCTAAGACCAGGCCTTTAAGCCAAGTCCCAAGAGATAAACGCTGAGCGCCTGGCCCCCTGCACTTCCCTGCCCCACAGGAGAGAGCTGGGAGCAGTATGCAGCCCAGGCCCAGCAGGGATGTGCGGGTGGGGGGCAGGCGGGGCCGGGTGCTCACGGGAGTGGGGGACCATGCAGGTGGCTCTGAAGGGGGGGTAACCTGGCGGAATGTTGGGGAAGGGTCTGAGGCTCCTCAAGGATGGGCTGGCAGGGTGTCCCAGGAACACCCTCTGGCTTCCCCGGCCAGCGGACAGTCCTGTCCTCTCAACCACATGCCATGCTGGGCCTGTCGTGGTGCTTGTGCCCACTCCAAGGGGCCTGGGCACTTACCTCGGTTGCTGACCAGGCCCTCGGCCTCCTCCTGCTTGGCAGCCTTGTAGTAGGTGATGCCCCGGATCACCGTTTGCTGGTGGCCGGAGGGCCTGGGCTTGGGGGTGGGCTGCGATGTGCCCGGTCTGACCCTCAGGCTCTCCTTCTTGGGCTTCTCCGTTTTTGGCAGCTTTGCCTTGGGGACTCTCACAGCTGCCTTGTCCCCCAGGCTCTTGCGGGCGCTGGGGTACTTGCTCGCCTCCTTGCCTTTGCCCCCGGCCGTGTCCTAGGAGACAGAGCCAGGTTCAGAGGCACCTCTGTGGGCAGCAGTGATGCTGTGTCTGGCCAGCTCTTGCACCGAGTGGGGCCGATGGCTTGGGATCACAAAGCTCCTGCTGCAGAGAGAGGGGCTCCAGGCAGCGCAGCCAGCAGGAGCCCCGCTCTGGACACTCTGTGCACCAAGCCAGGGGCTCAGAAACCATGGTGATGGGCACGGGATGAACTCGGAACAGAACAGAGGACACCTGCAAGATGGCAGCGCCAGGGCAGCTAAGACAGGATGGAAAGGAGACCAGAGTATGTAACAGGCCTACTGCACGCTGGGCTTGGCCCATATCCAGGCTTGGCAGGCCCTGACTGACTCTATCAATGGGCCAAAGGGAGTTAATCATTTAGCACAGGTTCCCGCTGTGGGCAGCCAGGCTGTCACTGCACGGCAACGCAGCACCTCCTCCCGGCCCGCACTCCGCCCAGTCTGCAGCCCCCTCAGCTCTGCGGGCCAGCGCCGAGGGGACCAGGCTGGTGCCTGAGAGTGTGTGTGTGGTGAGGGGGGCAGGAAGGTACCTGGGCCTTGCTCTCAGGGACAGCGGCAGCGTCCTTCTGCAGCAGCTGGTAGCCCAGGTTGGAGATCTCTTTCTTGATGCTGATCATGATGTCAGAGTAGTTCTCATAGCGCTTCATCTGGTTGGTCAGGTGGACGACACTCTCCTTCACGAAGTCATTCTCCCTGCTCAGGTTGGTCTTGATGGTCTGAGCAAGAGGCGGGAAGGAAACAGGGCATGAGTAGCTGAGACCTGATAGGGCCTCCATCGTCCTTCGGTTCAGGCAAAAGGCTTCATGTTTCTCTACAAAGCAAGGGCATGAAGGAAGGAGGAAACCTATCCCGCTTCCAAGGGATGACAACATTGTCTACTGGCTGGGGCAGGTGGGGCTGGGAGCTACGACTCCTGGGTTGTGTTCCCAGCTCTGGAAGGGGGCTGGGAACGGGCTGGACAGGGAAGTACTGTCCTGCTCAAGTCCCAGCGCCCAGAGCCCAACGCGAACAGCCTCTCAGCTGGGAGAGGGATCCAGCGCAGCTAACCCTCTCAGCGATGCGTGGCGGTGACTTGGGAAGCATCACTTCTGCAGGCAGCTGAAGGATCTCTACGTAGGAGATTCCTTTCTCCTACTCCCTGCTCATAGTCACTCCTGCCCGACACCCATAATAGCCCCCAGCCTGTGCAATTGACCAGGCAGAGCACAACCTCCACCTGGATCCTTACCCTAGTGCCTATCCCTTCCCCCGCCCTTGGCTGTGTTTGTGTCAGTTTCACTGTGAGCTCTGGGGCAGGACCCACATTTCCCCCTGTGTTTGTGCAGTGCCCCCCATGGGCCATGGTAGTGGGGGGGAGGTAAGGAACTGGCCCGAGGAGTAGTTCTCATGGCCTCAGTGGATGTTTCCATCCCCAGCCAGAAGACAGGAGGAAGGCAGTTATCAGAGCTCATTTCCTGCTAGCTTGCAGTCTCTGTATTCCATGGTAGAGTGGCGGCTGGGCAGCAGAAGCAGGTGCTGGCTTTTGTGTTTGCTCATCTGGCTGCTTTGCTCTGGGATGGCTCAGAAACTGCAGTGCAAGGGGGCCACTCTTACCTCCTCCAGAGTATTCATTTGGGAGACCACCTTGTTGATGTATGAATGGACCTTCATCAAATCCATGCTGTACAGTGTTCCCTCCAGCAGGTCAACCATGGACTGGAGCTGTGAAGGAAAAACCTTGAAGCTGAATTCCAAGAGCAGCAGGGGACAATGGGGGCTGCAGTAAACAGGGACCCCAGAATGAAGGAAAATTCAGTGTGGCTTCCTGCAGACCAAAATCACACGAGTGGGCAGAGCAACCCAAATGACATAATGCAACAGGACTCAGTGTTGGGAGCACCATGGGACTGCTACGGTCCCAGCACACAATGCCACAGATGCAAAATAGATAGGCAGCAGCTTTGTGGGGCTGAGATGCAGTGTAGAATGTGAACCTGGTGCAGGAACCCATGCAGAGAGAATGATGCCCAGCTACAATATCCTCTGGGATTTTGCACTACCAATAATCCCAACCTGATTTTAATTTCATGCCACTTTTCTGTCTCTCCCTGTGCCCCCACCCTGCCCACATACACACACTTCCAGGGAAAGGGCCCCAGATTGTTACAGAACCGAGGCTTAAGGACTTAAGGGGACACGTGGGCTGAGGAATGATAGAGGGAGGGGACACCACGGGCACTGCTCCTAAGAGGTCTTTGCTGTCTCTAACTCCGATGAGTCTATAGTACCTTGGCCTGCTGGGAGCTGAGATCAGTCGTGTGCCCTGCAGTGCAGTTGCATAGGAGCTGGAAGCGTTGAAGGTGAAATGTATCCTTGGGTGGGGGTGAGCCCAGGCCTGGAAACTGCCCAGGGTGACTCATACCCTCATTGAGCGATCCTCTTGTCACTGCTGGCAACAGATGCCTATGGCCTGGACCCACTTTGGCCTTGGTCTGTCAGACCTTGCCCATGGGGTGCAGAGCAGCCCATGCTCCTCCCCGGCCGCCCCTTCCCCAGCTCTGAGGGCCGACCCCTTCGACGTGGAGCCCGGCGCGCCGAGCCGGCAGCCTGCACAGCTGCGTGGAGGGAGTGAGCAGGGCACACACTGCCTATTGTTAGCTGGTGACATTTAGCCACCAGAAGCTCTCGACCCTGCTCCGTCTCTCACGCACAAGGGTCACTAGAGCCGCGGCCTCCCGGGGAAGCCTGCAGGCCCCAGCACAGATCTGCTCTTGTCAGGGAGTCAGCGCTGCTGGGAGAACCTGCTGTCTCGTCTCTGGGGAGCAGGGATTCCTGTGCCGTGGAGTCACTGCCAGCTGCCGGCGCTCCCTCCCTCACCCCAGACCTCACGGATGCCACAATGCCCAGCCCTTCCTGTCTGACATTTGCCCCAGTGGGGCTGGGCTGTGAAGGGCCCTTTGTGCCGTGCTGCGGATGCGATCAGCCCATGATGGGTCTGGCTGGGATCGGGAGTCGGTCTCTTTTCTTTCCAGCCCCCAGGATTTGGCCCTCTTAAAAAATGTCCGTTTCCCACCAGGGCACTGCATGAGCCTCAAGAGCAGGAGCCCTGGAACCAGACTCTGGTGCTGGGGTCCTGAGGGTGAAACGCCTGGTGCAAGGGAGGGGGCTGCAGCCCACGTGTCGCTGGGGGTTCCATGCGCCCAGGGCCGACCATAGCGTTCAGGGACCCAGGTCAGCGCGTGGGAGCGACCCGTGCTCCTCCTGCTGCCAGGGAGGCGGCAGGGGCGGAGGCCAGCCTGTCAGCTGGCAGCAGCTCCAGGCAGAGGCTGATGTGCAAGACCGGCCTAAGCCCAGGTACCTTGAACAGCTCTGGTGCCTGCTTCTTCAGCTTCTCCATCTTCCATTCGTTCTCGCAGGGGTTGAGCGAGGAGGGTGGGGCCGTGCAGGAGCACTTGCAGTCTGTCCCCGAGCTCACTGTCTCCACCGTGTAGAAATCCTCCACCCGCATGCTGCCATCCTTGATGCGGCTGCAGGCATCCTTGCTGAGAGGCCGCAGGATGCACTTGCAGCGGCAGTCAGAGCCCTCGGACGTCATCCGCACTTGGTCCATGTCACCAAACACCTGGGGAAGGGCAAGAAGCAGGCGTGTACGGACAGGTGGGACTTGGCCTGTCCTGAGCCACATCTTAGGCTCTGGGGTGCATGTGGGACACTGGGGGAGGGGTCAGGAAGGAATTCCTGCCGGCATCCCAAGCTCTTTGGGGTTCACCTTCTACCAAAGAGCCACTTGCCAGCCAGGTGCCCTGCATATCCCTTGTGACCCCTGCTGGGACTTCCCCAGGAAAGTCTCTGCTCACTGGTGCACCAACGTGGAGTCCTAAAGACCCCAACCACAAGCACAAACAAAGGCCCAAAGCCCCTGCTGGAATAGTTGCCATAATCACCCTCTCGGCCACCGCCGGGGATGGACCCTGGCTCATCTAGAGCTCAGGTATGATCTCTACAGCCTGAGCTAACGGACTGGCCATCCCATGGGTCCATTCCAGGGCCCAGGTTAGCCCTGGGGTAGACAGCCTCCTTTCCCAGGTGGCTTCTCTGGGAGGCGGGTTTCATGGGAATGCTTACTCTGTTGCAGCATGTTCCCGGGGGTCAGGGAGCCTGTTCATTACTCTCGCCGGCTCAGCTCAACCCCTTTCCTTGTATTTGTTAAACGCTGATAGGTTGGGGGGCAGGGGAGCACAAAGGAGCTTGCACCTCTCCTTCCCCTGCTGACACCGTCCTGGGCCTTCCTCCTCTGACTGATACCAGGGCGCCTGGCTGGGCATGAGGAACAGGGATTTTCAAAGTGGCCTAACTCCCAGTCTGGGCACAGCAGTCCCTTAGGCTCCAACAGAACCCCAGCCTTAGCCCTGAATGTTCCCTAGCCCTGGGCCTAGGGAGGTGGCCGATGCCCGGTCAGTCAGCGACAGCCGCCTTGGGCAGGGCGGAGAGGACTCGTTCCTAGGCAGCTGCTCAGAGCTAAGGAGCGAGCTGGCATTATTCACTATTGCTGCTGAGCTCTGTGACACAAAGACCGAGTCCCTGCCTGGAGGCTCCAGCCTAGGAGACTGGCAAATAAGCCGCTGAGAGGCTCTGAGCAAGGAGTCAATGGTTACTTCCCCTCCCCCATCTCCTCTGCTGGGGGTGTTTCGAATGCCCCAAGCAGTGCCCGGACAACTGCTGGGCGAGCTCAGAAAGCTAGAAGAGGAGAGGAAGGCGCGTAAGGACAGAAGGGTCCCCAGCGGATCGTCTCATCTGCCCTCCTGCCCAGCACAGGTCACCCTCCGCTCACGGCCGCCATTGGCAGCTGCTTGGTTTAATTTACGAGGGACTAATAGCAGCAGCAATTAATGTGTTTACAAAGCATCCCCTGCAAAAGCACGTGGGCTGCTGCCCAGCACCCCTAACCCATGCCCCAGGAAGGAACCCACACGCAGCGGAAGCAGCTCATTTATACTGCTCAGAAAAGCCACCGAGAGGCTCATCGGGCCAGGACACTTGAGAAGCACTGCTCTAGGGCACGAAGGTCTTGTCATCTCCCAGGAAGGAGCTCCTTGTGCACCAGGCCAGCAGGAATGGGGGGCTCAGACTGGCACCCCGAGGGCTTCCCAGCAGTTCAAGTGCTGTACCTATTGGCATATAAATGTACGTCCCCTTCTGAATCAGAGGCCAATGCCCTCTCCCCAGAGCCTGCCTGTGTCTCTCAGCCGTGGCTGAGCTGCGCTGCACAGCGGTGAACTCCCGCCTTTGGCAGCTTGTCCTTACCCTACAACCACAGCCGGTGGGTGGCCCTTGGCTGCACGTAGGGTTCTGACGGCCTTGCTTTGGCCAACTCTGCTTCGCTAGCTGGGGGATGGGGCAAGGCTGCGGCCATGTTCCCCTCTCGTTTGCATGCCAGTGGACGTCATGTCTCACAGTGTCATCCCGGGCACGTGTGCGGCTGTGGTAGAGACGATTCCCACACACCGTGATCTAAAGCAAGGACCTTTAATCTCCTTTCATGCCCTGGATCTCACAAGATGTGGCCCTCTGTCTGCCTAGCCTGGCTGACAACATGGCACATCATCTCTGACCCGGAGAGGGAAATCCACCTGCCCCCGTGTCCCAGTTCCATGGGTCACAGGCGTTAAAACCACACAGCACCACCCCTTGTGGCTATGTGTGCGGTTTATGGTTAGCGTTTATTTGACCTACTTCTGTGAAGCTTTTGCTAGCCTACTCTAGGATTTAGCTAACTGGGCAGCATGTGCAGAAAGAGTCTGAATTCCCATATATAAGGATACTGATTTTCCGCTTCTATCGCACCTTTCATATCGAATGATTCCAAAGCCCTTGACAAACTTAAACCAATATAAACTACACACAGGAAACGGTTTATTTGCCACTAAAATGCAACCACCACTGGGATGGAAATCAGCTCCTGTTTGAGAGCAAACAGCTTCATGCTACCGTTTAAGGCAGGAAGTCGAAGATCATACTGCTTCCAGCCAAGGTCCTGACTGATTCTGTTCAGTGAAGATCTCAGAGTACTTTTTGGCCAGATTTCCAATTTGAGTAACACACTGTCTCTCTGATTTCCCCCTGCTATTTCAATTGGAAACAATATTCTTCATCACTTCCTCTCCTAAACTATAGTGTCGTACTGTGCGCTGCTGAACAGCTGCTATGCTTCACCCCAGAAGTGGCTGCATTTCAGTGGTGGGTGAAGTGATTCCAGTTTGCAGTCTGCCATTCTATATGATTTGTAAAGCACTCGGGAGGTTTGGGAGTTAGCAGGTGCTTTAGAGACATTAGGGGATATTACTGCCCTTGGAGAGATCCAGTCAGACTCTCATTACTCCCAGTTCCCTGTCTGTAATTTGCTTTAGGAAATGGACGTTCAGTATGTGTCACCTATTAATTATTAGCACTAAGCTGTGTGTCCTCCACATTCCTCACCCCCTTGCCACTTACATGGGAATGCAGACTCCAAAGGTTTCCAATGTGGCACCTCTCTGAGGAGCATGCGGGGCCAACAGACCCTGTCAGATCCCTCTGCCCTTCCTCGGTCCCAGCCTTGCCTCCCTGGCTGAAAACCTGAGCTAGCTGCCAGTAGTTGAGAGCAATGTGTGCGCACACACGATCACACAGGGCTTGGGGTTTGCGGCCTAATCAGCCACATTCAAGCTTCTTCCAATTACTGGCCTGGAAAAGCTCCTCACATGATCTGTAGGAGGTGGAACAAACTGCTGCCCTCGCTGGCTAGCTGTGACACTGGAAGAGGATGTAGAGCGGGCGGTTTAGCTTGAAAGCATTCAGTGCAACAGGACCATGTTTAAAGTCTGGTTCTGCTCAAGCCAGTGATCCAGAAAACATGGCATGTCAGTGCGCCAGGTTTATCCCCCATCAGCGGCCCCTCAGCTTCTGACAGGTATTCCCAGCTGCCGGCTCAGCCCGAGTGGTGGAGCCTCGACTGACCTAACCCCTCTGCTGCACACCCTGGGCCCAGCCGTACGGGTTCAGGAGGCAGGAGGGAGCTGGCACACCCGAGGCAGGCAGAATCCAAGTGCCTCTTCCGTGGCAAGGCCTGCAGGGCCGGCAGGAACAAAAACTATTGGCCATATTTTCAAAAGAGCTCAGCACCCAGCAGATCCCACTGGGGACCCTGGAGAACGCCTCCACCTCCAAACTGAGAACAATGGGAGTTGCTGGGGGCTGAGCGCTTGTGCACTGGAGAAAAGTCAGACCTGGCGCATTGAAATCAATGGAGCTGCACTTGCCCCTACCCATTCATGCAGGGGCTCATTTTTCAGTGGTAACCCCATTGCAGGCCCGTGGCATTTCCGGCTCCAGCACTGTAGGGAGTAGGTATGATTGATAAAGGCCCGTTTTCAGACTGTTGCGTAACTCTCACAGCCAGCTAGGCAGCCAGCCATGCCCAGCAAAGGGCACTGCACCTTTGAAAGGTTTTGCTAGTCTCAGGAGATGCCAGGGTCCCAGAAGCAGAAGCGGGTGTGGAGGCTGCTGATGCACATTGCATTCATTCCCGCGGCACAAGGCTGCCCTGCAGACGGCTGTTTATAGAGAATACTGTTCAGCGGCAAGAGATACTAGAGCGAAGGCTGCTAGAGAAACCTCACAGACCAGCGCAGGGGCAGGAGGGAGTCGGAATCTTTCTGCATTCCTCAACAGCATCTCAATTCACACACAGCTCTGGGTTGGCACCCAGGTAATTTTCACAACGGTGAATGAGTAAATCCCAGCCAAGGACAGAGACCAGCCGCTTCACGTTGTGTTCTCGTGGCCTGGAGGGTCTCCCCAGCCATAAGCAGGTTCTCAGCTGGGGTGGGTGCAGCTCCAAGGAAGTCAATGGAGCTGGGCCCACTGTGCAGCAGAGAATCTGGCCATATAGAATATCAGAGTTGGAAGGGACCTCAGAAGGTCATCTAGCCCAACCCCCTGCTCAAAGCAGGGCCAATCTCCAATTTTTGCCCCAGATCTCCCTAAATGGCCCCCTCAGGGATTGAACTCACAACCCTGGGTTTAGCAAGCCAATGCTCAAACCACTGAGCTAATATGTTTGAGGGGAGAGGAGTTAATGGGGTGTAAAAGTTTCCATGCCCTCAACCTTCATTACTTTTCTTATCGCAATTATGGCCTAGTTACAAAAGGGTGCGTGACAGACTATTTCCCCGAGGGGAGCAGGGGTGTGTGCGTGTGTGCACGTGTGTGTTTTGTGAGGGTGAGGATTGGAATTCCTTTCCCTGTCAGTTTTGAAACTGCTGTGGGAACGCGGCACAAGAGCCGCTCCTCTGAATAAGGGATCTGGGTCCATTACAGCTGCTCTTCCTGCAAACAGTCCATGCACAGTCAGAGAGTGTTTTCCCCAAATCCTTGTTAGGTTTCCCCAAGCCACACCTCGTGCTACATAAAACTTGACATTTTTCATGAGTTATGTATGTAACAAGCCGCTTGACTCGTGCTGTAATCAACAGCAAAATCGTGCAGCAGCCAGAGTGAGATCCATCCCCTTAAAATAATAAAGAAGCGAGGCTCAGTAATCGGTAGAGTTGCTTACTGACCTTTGAAGAGCTCACTGGAACTTCCACCTCTTAATCCCCAAGTGACCTGCATTTCCCAAGACTCAGGCCTCACAGAGCCTTTAAACAATACTGCGTTTCCTGACACTTCCCCACCCCACTGAAGCTAACTGGCCAGACCTAAAAGGTGCAAGTCTCCAGGACTGCTGAGCTACAATGCTGAAATTATTCCACACAGCGGGCTTCACAGCTGATGTGCTTCAGCAGAGTAGCACTCCCAGGGGGTTGGAAACAGATGTGCACATCTTCTCTCCACAGTCATGGGAAAACCCAGGCCTGTCCAGAGACTGGAATTGCCTGGTGGACAGCAGGAATAGCAGTGACTGAGCTGCCCGAAGGGAATATCCCGAAAAGTGCCAAGAGACCACATGGAAAACAGGACTAGCCATGTGGGACAGGCGAGTCTCCAAAGAGCGTCACTCAGAGTGACCCAGTGTAAGCCACTCCAGAGGAGAAAACGCAGACTTAGTAACCTGTAGCTCTATCCAGCACTTCCGGTGAAGGATCATGTGGAATGGGGGGACAGTGGGAAAAAGCCTCAGGCAAATAATTCTTAAGCATTCAACGCCCAGCTCCGACTGGATGGCATTCGTGACCCTTTTGTATCTGCTTCCCACAAAGGAAGACTAAGGAGCTTGGCTTGTTTAGCCTAACTAAAAGAAGGTTGAAGGGAGATATGATTGCTCTCTATGAATATATCAGAGGGATAAATACCGGAGAGGGAGAGGAATTATTTAAGCTCAGTACCAATGTGGACACAAGAACAAATGGATATAAACTGGTCATTGGGAAGTTTAGACTTGAAATTAGATGAAGGTTTCTAACCATCAGAGGAGTGAAGTTTTGGAATAGCCTTCCAAGGGAAGCAGTGGGGGGCAAAAGATCTATCTGACTTTAAGATTAAACTTGATAAGTTTATGGAGGAGATGGTATGATGGGATAACATGATTTTGGTAATTAATTGATCTTTAAATGTTCATGGTAAATAGGCCTAATGGCCTGTGATGGGATGTTAGATGGGGTGGGATCTGAGTTACCCAGGAAAGAATTTTCTGTAGTATCTGGCTGGTGAATCTTGCCCACATGCTCAGGGTTCAGCTGATCGCCATATCTGGGGTCAGGAAGGAATTTTCCTCCAGGGCAGATTAGAAGAGGCCCTGGGGGTTTTTCGCCTTCCTCTGTAGCATGGGGCACGGGTCACTTGCTGGAGGATTCTCTGCTCCTTGAAGTCTTTAAACCACGATTTGAGGACTTCAATAGCTCAGACATAGGTGAGGTTTTTCGCAGGAGTGGGTGGGTGAGATTCTGTGGCCTGCGTCATGCAGGAGGTCAGACTAGATGATCATAATGGTCCCTTCTGACCTTAGTATCTATGAATTTATGAAACAGAGGGGCTGTCAGGCACTGGAGCACAAAGGCTAAGGCTTAGATCAACTGCTCGGATATTCATGAAGGCTGCCTTGAGCCAGCACAAGATCTAGGGACCACCTATGTCCCACTACATCCCAAAGTGCCTAGGCCTGGTGGGATTTTAGCAGCGTCCCGGCTGTGATCTGTCCCCCGACCCAGTGGTGAATTCCACTCAAATTCTGAACTGCAGATTTGACTGTGACATTAGACCACTGACATTCGAGCTGCCCGGGTTAGCTGCACCACGTCCAACATCCAAGTTCAAACTCCAAACACTGCCTCCAGCCCATTGGGGAGGGGGAGCGAGTCCCCAAACCATGAAGAGAATTTTCCTATCAGTTCATGGACGAAGGAAAAAGGAGGCGAATATTTTGCTCATCTCTGTCCTCCCAACTCCTGAGCAAGGCTAGTGCCAGAGCTGGGCTTGGGCTCAGCATTCCCTGGCTCCCTCAACAAACACAGGACAGAATTTAAAGGCTGCTGCCAGCTGCAGCTTCCTCTGCGACAGATGTCTTTATACCAGCGGCTCCTTGCATGTCCTTTGCCTGAGAGGTTACTCTCACTGGGCCAGGTTCAGCCACAGATCTCAGCGGTATTATGGCAGCTTGCAGCGGGGCTGGATAGAGCCCTCTGCCTTCATATCATACATCAAGCAGCCTGTGAAGTGCAAGATGAAATTCAATGAAGAAAAGTATAAAGCACTTCACTTTGGAAGGAAAATCAAATGTACAAGTACAAGACGGGGACTAACTGGCTAGGTGACAGTACTGTGGAAAGAGTCTGGGGGTTAGAGTGGATCCCAAACGGAATAGAAGTCAGCAATGTCATGTGGTTGTGAAAAAGGCTAACTTCATTCTAGGGTGCAGTAACAGGAATGTCGTATGCACGACTCGGGCGGTAACTGTTCTGTTCTGCTCAGTGCTGATGAGGTCTCAGCTGGAGCACTGTGTCCAAGCCTGGGCGCTGCACTTTAAGAAAGATGTGGACAAACTGGAGAGAGTCTAGAGGAGAGCAACAAAAATGATCAAAAGTTGAGAAAACCTGACCCACGAGGAAAGGTTAAAAAACTGGACATGCTTAGTCTTCAGGAAAAAAAACCTGAAAGGGGACCTGAAAACAGTTTTCAACTATGTTAAGGGCTGCAATAAAGAGGACCGTGGTCAGTTGTTCTCCATGTCCACTGAAGTTAGGACAAGAAGCAATGGGCTTAACCTGCAGCAAGGGAGAGAGAGGTTCGATATTAGGAAAAACTCTCTAACTCTAGAGGTAGTTCAGCTCTGGAACCAGCTTCCAAAGGTGGTTGTGGAATCCCCGTCATTGGAGGTTTTTAAGACCAGGCTGGACAAACTCCTGTCAGGGATCGTCTAGGTTTCCTTGGTCCTGCCACAGCACAGGGGGCTGGACTAGATGACTTCTCAAGGCTCCTTCCAGTCGGACATTTCCATGACTGTGAGGACTCTGTCCTGGCTCACTCTGGCTCATCCCAGAGCAACATCTCTGGTTTGGTTAACCTTAGGGGAGAATCTCTCTCAGCTGACAGCAGGAACAGAGCTTAGAGCCTCCCACCAGGGGTGAGCAAGACGTATACAAATGTCCCCTCCTTGGCCAAAGCATCCGAGTGCCCAGGCCTGGAGCGCTAGCTGTCCCCAGCACAGCCCACAAGTGAGCCCAGGTGCCAGCAGCAGGCGCGTGCTGAGCTGTGGTAGATGGGAGAGGGAGGTCCCAGCTTCTAAATGGGCGCCAGGGTGAGGCCTGGCTCTGGATCTGAGGAGCTGTGGCTGCCCCGAGCAGCAGATCTACAATGAGCATCAGCATGATCAGTGCTGAGTAGAGATGGACCCGAACTTCCGGGGAATTTTGGTTCAGATTCAAATGTCACAGCTGGCCCAAGCCCACAGCCCTTTCTAGCAGAGAGATTAAGCACAGCAGAGTATTAAATGAGGAGCCACTTCCTGCCAAGTCTCGCAAACTAACTTTAAGTCTTGTCCTCAGAAGAGAGATAAAACCCCCAGTAAACAGCTGGAATCTGCATGTAGCCCACTTGTCATCCAGGCTGATCATCATCCGCTGGACAAAGCTTGCTGACGTGGTGCCGTAGCAACAGCCCTTATGAACGGCGCTGCTCAGCATAAAGGAAACGCCCTGACCTTTCATCTCAGGCTGCGGCACGTCGATCCCAAACCCGCCTTGGCCAGGAACAGACCAGTCTCCTAGCAGCTGTTGGGATTTTCATGCCCTTGCCATTCCACTGAATGTTACGGCGGAGGATCTTTAAGAACGATGTCAGAGTGTTTCAGGGAGGAGGATAAACATTCCTCAGCTTTTAAAATGTATTTAATTTTTACAGAAGAGAATGTGGAGAATTGATGGCATGTGTGGTGTGTGTGCATTGGTGTGTGTGTTTCAGCATGGGGAGGTTAATGTTGGTGTCTGAGTGAGGCCCTGTGTCTGTGGAGGCCTCAATCAGCAAGTACTTGTGTGTGTAGCTGAGAGCGTGTGCAGAACTGTGTACGCAGCTGGGAGTGTCTGTAGGGCAGTGTGTTGGAGGGGGGATGTGTGTGCTCTGGAGGGAGGTTGATGCAGATGTGCATGTGCAAACATGTTTTAAAGGCAGGATTCACGGAAAGGGGCTGAGCTGAGCTTGGCTGCGCAGACCCAACAGCCGGGGCCTTTCAAATCGACAGCATCTGTGCACCGGGCTGCAGTGCAGGGCACTCACCAGTGAGATGGGAGCCAACTTTGGAAAGGCAGAAATGCATCTGCTTGAAAATCTTACAAAGAGACTGGAGCCAAAGCAGTGCTCAGAAGAGCAAACAAGGGGCGGATCATGCAGAAGAGTCTGAGACCTGGGAAGGCAGGGATGGTGCCCAGGCTGGGGAAGTAATACTCTTTAAAACGTGGACATGAGAAGTGGACTGGCCTTCTTTGGTACCTGGCCATGGCTTTTTGGCCCCTTCTCCTCTGCTACATGCCATTGACAGCCATCCCACCACCTGTTCTACTGAATTAAAAGAGCCAACCCACCCTTGTTTGGCTAGTGCACGGAGCGCCCAGTCCTGCATCCACGCCTGGCCGAGCACCCCAGGGCAGTGCTCTGGCAGTGGGATGATGGCTGGTGCAGGCTCCTGAGGGCAGCAGAGCAAAGCCGCAGTGTTCCACTGCTACCCTTGAAATGAATGTACATTGTGCCCAGTGTCTGGCTCGTTCTGCTCCTCTTGCCACTGGGCACTGGGTGTCAGAAGGTGACTGAAGTGATGTCTCCCTCGCTGGGCAGCACCCAAAGGCAAACAACGGCAGGATCATGGAGTGCCTGGGTGCTGAGCAAAGACACCTACCTGCACCTTCTCACCACGTGCGTGTGGCAGGAGCCAACCGCCACTGGGATTGGTGCTGGAGCAGATTGCCTGCCTCTGCCGTTGTTCCATTACCAGGGGACAGCCCAGCGAGGGTTTGCCACTGTTTCACACACCAGTCCCGGAGGCATCACATCCGCCAGACAGCGCCAACGGGCTGCTTCCCTGTAATCTCATGTTATGTGAAACTGCTCTAGGGTGTGACTCCAAGCACTCTGTTTGCTTAAATGATTTAAGCTGCTGAGGCAGTAAAGCCAGGACATAGTGCTGGAGACAACACTGCGACAACAGGGTCACCATCTAATTCCGGCTCCATTGTCCCTCATTACATGTGACTAAAACCTACAGACATTGTGTATCCAGCTTCCACCAGTGCCACGAGCCCTGACTATGGGAGAGAACATTTACAGGAACACTTGCATTAGGTCAGTGAGTGCATCGGGGACCAAACGACCCCAAACGGCGTGAGCTTTGTTAGGGGCTTTGCTCAGAAAGCCGCCTGACCTGAATCCTATGTAGCACAGACGGCAGTGCTGGCTGTTTGACCAGGACCCGGCTCCTTAGGGGAGCAAAATCACAATGCACCTATCTGGAGTTCTCCTCTAATGCCTGGCTGAGAAAACAGTGAAAGCCTGTACATCCGGCTGCTCTCACAGGGGCCGAGCAAAGTGAGGGTAGCTCACACTGGTAATAAGAACTGAACTCACCTGGGGGACAGGAGTTCTAAGGGGTGTGTGACTATAAGGTAATAAGAGCCCTTTCCAAGACACTGATTGTCACTGGGGGAGTAGCCCCTAGAGGCCTCAGCCAAGCTCAGGGCCCCATTGTGTAAGGTATTGTACAGACACACAGGCCCTGCTCTGAAGAGCTGACAGTCTGCAGAGACTAGTGAGACAAAGGGTGGGGGGGAAAGGTGCATTATTATCCCCATGCTACTGATGGGAAACTGAGGCACAGAGCGATTAAATGACTTGCCCAGGGTCTCACAGGGAGTCTGCAGCAAAGCTGGGAACAGACCTGGGGTCTTAAGTCCCAGTACAAGCCCTTCACCCCAAGATCCCCTTCCATCAGACCCCTCCCTCCCTTGTGAACGTCTGCAGACCAGGCGGGCAGGAGGTAGGTGTTTGGAAGTTCTCCAGATTTCTGGGCCCACCCATAGCAGGTGATGTGACGTTGACAAAGGCAGATCCATGAACAACATACAAACCTCAGACTCACTGGAACTCTTTCAAACAGCCAGAGCAGGGCTCAGATCCTAAGTAGCAGTGACCTTATTGCTATGACTCATATGTAAAGCCCTTCCCTATTTCCATGCCAATCTCACCATGTTTACGCTATCACTGAGATCATCATGGCCAAGAAATTGTAACCCAGGGATTACTTTACCCTGCGTGGTTGGGTCTTCCAGTCCAGCACAGAAAACGTCTGCAAGATTCCCACAATCTCTAGTAAACAAACTGCAGTGCCAGGAGCTTTCATTCATTAAACAGAGACAAAATGTTTCCTGTATTTTGCATTTCAAACAAGCCTCCCCCTTTTCATCTGGAAACCCCAGAAAAGAGGAGGACAGTGGGGGACATGTCACTGGATAAAATGAAACCATCGGGTTGACGGGACAACTGTAAATTTTAACAAGATCTAATAAGCCCCTTGCCAGGAGTGTAGCAGGAGGAGGACAATGGCAGGGGGGGAGAGATGGGATAACGCAGCTGGTCAATGGGATTCTTTTACACAAACACAACTTCTCAAGGTTCCAATATTTTCCTTGTGCGTGGACCTCTGCCCTCCCCATGGCAATGGGGACTGTTTATACAAACAGCCATGACGATTCATAATCCCGCAGAGGGCTGTTTCGTCCTTCCTGGCACAAACGGCCAGTGCTCCTTCCACTCTCTCAGAGGTTATTTATTTTTGCTTTAATCAGCGTTGTCCATCATCTCACATGGGGGCTTGACTGATGTGGATCAGTTTGTATGTGTGATCCCACCGGAGGCCAGCTTCCCTTCCAGCGCTGCACACTCAGTGCCAATGCGGTACGCTGGAAACTCCCGTTTTTCCTGCTTAGAGCCCATTTCCAACACCAAACAGAGCTGAAACTAAGGAATACCCCTGGAACATCTGGATCGGATCCCGCCACTCGTCAGGATGGATGTGGTGCCTCAATTAACACCTCCAGAGAGGAACGACTCCAGCTTCCTGTACTAAACCCACCCACTCTCAGTGGAGGAATGGAGCAGCAGCTCTTGGCTCTCACTGCTGGGCTGGGCTGCCCTTGTTTGCTACTAGATCTCCTTGGCAGCTTTGTCTTTCTAGGGTGAAATTCATCCCCGAACGGAGAGCCAAACCAGCCAACACTCTTCAGTGGGCCCTAAGTGAGGCACAGGCCTCCCGCTGTCCACCCAGCCCAGGAGCAAGCTTAGTGAGTTATTACTTGCATTACAAGAGCACCAGAGGACCCAGCTGAGATCAGGGCCCCACCGCGCTAGAGACACTATGTAAGGGACGGCCCTGCCCAACAGAGCATTGCCAGCAGATGTCTGTAGTGTACAGCTGGCCACAGCCATCACCCCTAGTGCTTTTTAACCTGTATTTTAGCAAATTGCTCCCTGGATTGGGGCCCCCAAGCTCTCTCCAGCTGAGAGACACAAGGGCCACTTGCCAGGTGCCCAAGGGCTGCACCAAATTTGCAGTAGCCCTTCCTACCATAACTCAGCACAGACAATGGACAACACTGTTCAGCTCACGTCAAGATGGAGTTCGGCAGACTGGGCCCTGTAGCTTCCGCTGACCACACCTCTGGCAAAGAGGAGGGGGACTGCAAGCAATGCCAAGGACCCTCATAGGCTGCCTCTGGCTGTGCTTTGGCCCCCTCTACTTTTGCTGTGTAAACTGCTTCTGGGTAGGGAACTGGGCATTCTGCTTTCCTTTACATAGGAACCAAGGCTTTGCCTTTTAAACAGCTTCCTTCAACAGGAACCATGTGTTCTATTTATACAACAAGGCCTCCCTATAAACAAGGAAGCCTTAAAAAAAACCCAACTCTCTGAAGTTTATTCCGCAAAGGTCACTCAGCTGCAGTGCATTGCACCCACCCGGGAATCCATCTCTGAGCACAGCCCCCTCCTGGTCACATCGCCCACTCAGAGGTGTCTGGAAGGCTGCAGTGGGCACTTGCAGAGGGGCTGAGCTCAGCTGATATCACTATAAACCCAAACCCTGTGTTCAGATGGTTGTTTTAAAGGCCCCCCTCTCCCCGATAACATGCAGATAGGTCGTTAAACCATAAGGGCCCTAACAAACAGATGCCATTTCTGCTGAAGCTAGTGGGAGCCAAACCCAATTGCACAAATGAAAAATTTGACCTAACTTTTTTCAACAACGAATGTTTGGGGAGTAAGCAGTGCCGCTGTTGGGCCCAAACCATTCCTTCTGAGAGCCAGCCGCAGACCGCTTATTTCCTATCCAACCAGCACATATGACTGAAAAGAACTGAGCCAGACAGCAAGTCTGGGAAGCCACAGATATGTGGAGTAGGATACTCTCCCATGCCACTTACTCTGAACGACTTGGGTGGTTAATGGGAAAAACTAAGGTGTCCTGCACGGGTGTAGGTGTTTTTAGCCAGCTGTCATCCCCGGTGGCAAGGGAATCCCAGGCTGGATTTATGTGCCCAGGAACAGAAAAAAAATGATACTCAGATTCACATTGAAACAGAAGAAGGGAGAGAGTGTGCCCTGGGCAGGGTTCCCTTGATGGGAAGGTTGAGCACTTGCAAAGTCAAGCTGTTCAAACTGACAGTGAAGAAAGAGAAGCAACTCAGGCTCTGTCGCTTACATGTTGCTCGCGTGGCTACTTGTATTATTTGCTGAGGAAAAGCCAGCAGACAATGTAGCTGTGTTGAAAGAAACCCTTCTGCAACGCCTCTCACTGCAAAGCCACAGAGAATGGGCAGTCGGAAAGGCCTCCTGGGTGTACAAGGGGTCTATACACAGGACAGCGTCCAACTAATTTTAGTAAGAAGAAGTTCTCATCCTTTTTGATCCCTGCAATTCACTATCGCACCATTCCCCTCCCCGCCCCATCTTTGTGGCTTGCTTATTCCTGAATAGAGATGCTCCAGCAGTAACCGTGGTATCACATGAGACATGGGTAAGAGCTTGGGTAAGAACAATGCTTTGTCCTGTGACCTCTAGACATGAGAATTTGGGGGCTTTCTGGTGGGTTTTTGTTACGTGGGATGTAAATTCTCCATCCTGTGTAAATGTCAGAGCAATGCAGCTGGAAGTGGATCCAACTAATTGGTGCCCCCTCTTTACTGTGTGCCACTCATTGCTGCAGATACCTACAATGTTGCCTTCTTCAGCAGAAGACCAGATGCCCCTCACTCTGGAGAAGTTACAGGTGGGGAGCTCCACTGTATTTAGGGTTCTCCCCTTTCTACTGCAGGGCTGATTCACTGGAGTCCTCCAGCCAGCTGAGTGGTGTTTAGGTTCTGCAGCCTTTTAGCATCAGTCCTCAGTACGGACATTTAAGAGACGCCATTACTTTGAGAGGCACCCTTAGCAATGAAATCTCCCCCAGCTTCTTTTATTCCACAGGCAGGGACTGCCTGAAAGGAACAAACACTGTATGCTACAGAAGTGTCAACAAAGACAAGCAGTTATACTCCCATCCTGTGCATCTGTGGGCTGCTGGAAGGATGTTCTCATGTGGCGGGAACCATGTCATTCTCCTCTTTCACTTCCACCTCCAACCCAGCATTCACACACAGGCTTGGCACAAACCTTCAACGCCATGTTGTCATGGCCACCAGGGACTCGGAGAGAGACTAAGTGCGACAGAGGCATGCTCAATGACACCAGAAGAGGCAGCAGCACCACCCTAGTTTGCATGGCGTCTTCTGGCCGTTCCCCAGGGCTGCAGAGCGCAGGGAAAGCTCAGGCCTTTTCTCACCAGTCCATGTGGGGCAAGACCCTCCAGACTCACTCCATCTGCCTACCTTGCAGAAGAATCCTTCTTTTGTGCTGGGCATAAGGAAGCCGAATGTTACAGAGAAAGAGAATCTGCTAAGTGCAGCCAACTTCGAGTGCCTGGATTCCTTAAAGAGGAATCTGGAAAACTTCCCTGTTTATACACCTGCCATCTTTTGACTTATGCTTCAGAGGATGAGGTACCCAGGAAGGCAGCTTGGACAACTACGTTTATTCCTGAAGCCTGGACTAAATCCTGGCTATCTGTGAAACGTCTGTAAGTGACACATCTGGTTACCAGCTGGCTAGCCGGAAAAATAGGGCACAAGCTGAAACACCTGAGTGCAAGACAGGCTACCCATCCGTGTGCAAAGCCTGCCACAGGCTAACACGCTCCTTGCATGAGGGGGGCATGCTGTTTCTTCTGAGATGCTGCAGGCCCTTGAGGAAGGACAATATTTAAATCCGAACCCATCTCCCATGTGGATGGCCAATGACTGACTCCTATTAAAATCACATGAGAAGAATATTCTTATGGCTGCAGTTTTCAGCTTAATTAACTTCATATGAAAAGCAACTGAAGTCCTTAATAAACAGCAGGATGGGATCTTCAAAGGCACCTCTGGCAGCTAGGTGCACACTTCACCAGCGTGTGGGTGGACTCTTTTGAAAAGCTCATCCAAAGTCCCTGTTCCCTCTGAAACAAGCCCCGCAAGCCCACGTTAGCAATGTTCCAGTCACTTCAGCAAGAACAGACACCAGCACTAGCTGTGTTTTAGCTTGATGACGATCATTGTCCTGGGAAGGTCTTTGGCTATTGTGATTCTCCTCAGCGGTGCTGGGATTTCTGTAAGGACTCTGCCGCGTCGCACAGCTTCTTGTGGCGTAGTTGTTATGTCCTGGGCCGTGGATTGGAGCAGTGTCCGTGTACAACAGCAGCTCCTTAAGAGTGACAGGCAGTGGGAAAGCCAGAGAACAGCGTGCCTGGTATTCACGTCTGGCTCCTCTCCACACAGACCTTTCCCATCTCCAGTACTCTCCCCGTCCCCCAAGAGGAAGTGTCTCAGGATGCAGGCCATTCTGTTTTGACATTAAAAGGGTCTAATAACAGAGCTTACAACTGCAGACCCCAACTATAAGGCAGTGGTTCTCATTGCACCATGACCCCCTTCTGACAACAAAAATTACTACATGACCCCAGGGACCAAAGCCTGAGCCCACCCAAGGTGGGTGGCCTGGGTGGAGGGGCCAAAGCCTTACCCCACCACCGGGGGGCTCAAAGCTGAAGCCAAAGGGCTTCAGCCCCAGGCAGGGGGCCTGTAACCTGAACCCCGCCACCCAGGGCTGAAGCCCTAAGCTTGGGCTTTAGCCCAGGGGGTGGAGCTCAGTCTTTGGCCCCAGCAAGTCTAAGCCAGGCCTGGCGACCCCATTAAGACAGGGTCGGAACCCACTCTGGGGTCCCGACCCACAGTTTGAGAACCGCTGTACTAAGGGATCCGGGTACTTTCCAACCCAACCAATGTCCCCATCTTAACATCTAACGACCAGCTTCTCACTCTTTTTTTACATCTCTGCACATGCAAACTGGGTAGCCGCCATCTCCAGATAGACAAATACACACTTGGCAGACAAGCAGCCACTATGCTGATTCTAACTTTGTTTGGAATTTGGTCTCACACCAAACATTCAACTCCACACTCTGTCCTCTGTGGATGTCGGGATGTGCACACACTCCTTTCATTCAAGCTTGTGCTGGTGGCAGTAAGATTAAATGTTTGCTAGGGCCAAATCACTGCAACAAAGAGTTCACCTCACAATTCTGCACAACCAGCAGCAGGCATGTTTTGATAGTGGGATTATTTTCTTGGAGTTCAATTCCAGGCACAGTTTGTTTAAGCAGCTTCCAACATTTCTCTTCCCCCCCACCCCCCATAAGAAAACCTTGTGTGAGCAGGGGGTTTGTTTCACAATCAAAGAAAGCTCATTCCACACTGCCTGGGCTTGCTGTGTAGGGGACTTGTGAGCTCTTCACACAGCCCCGGGATTTCACTTAAACTGAAGAAGAAGGTCTAGCCTCCACAATGTTATTTTTTCAGAGGAAGATGGGGGTTCTAGAGGCCAAGGTCAGGGATCAGGGATGCACTGTATTTCTTCGTGAATGACCTTGTGTGGGGCTTACGCTTCCAAGGACAGCTAGACAGCTTCAGAACTTCTATTGGTCACTCATGAGCCACAAAGAGGTCCCAAGATGTGATACAAGGTTTTCCTTCCCCACAAGGGGCTGAGCCTACCAGTTTTCCTTCAGAGCACAATTAAGGTCATCAAGCTAAAGCACAGCCAAGATTTGCTTCTGTTCTTTTTGAAGTGACTGGAACATCCTCACTCAGGGTTTCCCACATGCATTTAGGAGCCAACAGACCATGTGTGTGCAAATAGCTGCCTGCCCTGGGCTTACTCTGGACTCTCTTACTCTGGGCAGCCAGAAACCTGTACCCTGCACTCCCTGAGTGACTCCATACCACCCCTTACGTGTCTGATCATCATCCCTCCAGCACCACAGCTGCTCTCTGAGCCGGGGCAGCAGGAGCTGCTGTGCAGATATAAAGGAAGAAGGTCTGCTGGGCTGGTGTGGGTCTCAGCACAACCCAGGACAGAACGAATACAGAATAGCTCACAGTGCAGCTCTGGCCAGTCACCCGAGCCTGATGCAATGCCATTCAGACAAGACAGCGTCGAATGAATCCAGCCAAAGGCAGAATCCGATTCCCAGTGATAGGGCATGGGGCAAGTCATGCTTCACGTGAACATGCTCTCGTGTTGGTGCCCAAGGTGGGATGAAAAGCAGTGGAATTGCCCTGATTCGGCTGCTTGGGAGAAGGCCGCATAGGGGCATTTTATGCCAGGGCTCAGGCTTTCCTGCAGCTCTTTCTGGGGCAGCGCAGGGAGTGGTGAGAGTGGGAACGCTGGGGCTACAAACTATGTGGTGCCATTAACCCAAACCACAGCCTCTTTCTCAAGCTTTGTGGGTGGGTGAGAAGCGTTTGGCTCACAGCTGTCTTTGGCAAGGCACCTACTAAATCCCACTGGAATTCACTGGCCCCAAATCTGCACTTTGGTGATTCAGTCTGAACAGACCGAGAACTGAAAAGTGAAAATGGCCTGGCATGAACACTGGGGCAGGCGGGGGCTCTCACGCAGCCAACGAAGGGGCTCTGGGGGTGAAGCTGGCCCTGGGTATATAAAGGACGTGATAACGTCACAGATTGTTCATTAGGGTCTCAGCTCATCTGGTTTAACCTGGGAAGCAGAAAATACCCAGCCCAGAGGGATGAGAGAAGTAACGTCAGAGCTGCGATGGGACAGCAAGAAGAGCCTTTCTGGCACCTTCCTGTGAATTATAAACACATTTGTCCCTAAAGCACAGACACCCCGTGTTGACTGAGGGATTCCTGGGTGGTTTCCCCCTCTCTGTCGGGGCGTCTGCACTGGCCTGTCCCTTGACCCGTCCTCCACCCACCCAAACCCAGCCAGGCTCGTCCCGCCCTGCGTCCATCCCCAAGGCCGCTAGCCCCCAAGAGCAGCGCCAGCTTCCCGGGACCCAGTTCTCAGGCACCGCGGCTGCCGCGGGCCCGTCCCCGGCCCTGGGAGAACCCGCCCGGCGCCCGAGGCTGGAAGGCTGCAGCCGGGACACGCCCGGGTCCCTCCCTCGCCCGGGCCGAGCCCCGCGCGGACCCGCGCCGGCAGCGAGCGAGCGAGGCCCGGGGGCTGGCCGCGCCCGGCCCGCCCCGCGCGGAGGGGAAGGAGCCCGCGGCCCCGGTACCTGGCTGGCGGCCCGCGCCGCGGCGGCGAGCAGCGAGAGGCGCAGCGCGGCCAGCCCGAGCGCCCCCATGGCCCGGCGGGGCCCCAGCGCGGCGGCCGCGGGAGCTGCGGGGCCGGCCCGGCGGCGCAGCCCGTCGCTCTCGGCCGCCTCGTGGGCTCTGCCCGGCCGCTTCCCGGCGGCTCCGTCGGGGCAGCGGGAGGCGGAGCCGCGAGTGACAGCCCAGGGCCCGGCCCCGCCCGCCGCCCCGCCGCGCTCGGAGCCCGGCCTCTGCCCGGCCCCGTGGCCCCCCCGTGTCCCCTCCGTGCCCCCTGTGCCCCCCTGTCCCCCCCGTGCCCCCTCCGTCCCCCCGTGCCCCCGTGCCCCCTGTGCCCCTCCCTACCCCCTGTCCCCCCCGTGTCCCCCCCCGTCCCCCTGTCCCCCCCCGTGCCTCCTCCGTCCCTCCGTCCCCCCGTGCCCCCTGTGCCCCTCCCTACCCCCTGTCCCCCCTGTCCCCCGTGTCCTCTGTGCCCCCGTGTCCCCCCCGTGTCCCCTCCGTCCCCCCGTGCCCCCTGTGCCCCTCCCTACCCCCTGTCCCCCCCGTGTCCCCCCCGTCCCCCTGTCCCCCCCCGTGCCTCCTCCGTCCCTCCGTCCCCCCGTGCCCCCTGTGCCCCTCCCTACCCCCTGTCCCCTCTGTACCCCCTGTCCCCCGTGTCCCCTGTGCCCCTCCCTACCCCCTGTCCCCTCACTAACCCCTGTCCCCCGTGTCCCCTGTGCCCCCGTGTCCCCCCCGTGCCCTCTCCGTCCCCCCGTGCCCCCTGTGCCCCCGTGTCCCCCCCGTGCCCCCTCCGTCCCCCTGTGCCCCCGTGTCCCCCCCGTGCCCCCTCCGTCCCCCTGTGCCCCCTGTCCCCCCGTGCCCCCTCCGTGTCCCCCCCGTGTCCCCTGTGCCCCCTCCGTCCCCCCTGTGCCCCCCTGTGCCCCTCCCTACCCCCTGTCCCCCCGTGCCCCCTGTGCCCCCGTGTCCCCCCCGTGCCCCCCCGTGCCCCCTCCCTACCCCCTGTCCCCCGTGCCCCCTGTGCCCCCGTGTCCCCCCCGTGCCCCCTCCGTCCCCCCCGCCCCCCTGTCCCCTCCCTACCCCCTGTCCCCCTGTGCCCCTCCCTACCCCCTGTCCCCTCTGTACCCCCTGTCCCCCGTGTCCTCTGTGCCCCTCCCTACCCCCTGTCCCCCCGTACCCCCTGTCCCCCGTGTCCTCTGTGCCCCCGTGTCCCCCCCGTGCCCCCTCCGTCCCCCCCGCCCCCCTGTCCCCTCCCTACCCCCTGTCCCCCTGTGCCCCTCCCTACCCCCTGTCCCCTCTGTACCCCCTGTCCCCCGTGTCCTCTGTGCCCCTCCCTACCCCCTGTCCCCCCTGTACCCCCTGTCCCCCGTGTCCTCTGTGCCCCCATGTCCCCCCCGTGTCCCCTCCGTCCCCCCGTGCCCCCTGTGCCCCTCCCTACCCCCTGTCCCGCCATGCCCCCTGTGCCCCTCCCTACCCCCTGTCCCCTCTGTACCCCCTGTCCCCCGTGTTCTCTGTGCCCCGTGTCCCCCCGTGCCCCCTCCGTCCCCCCGTGCCCCCTGTCCCCCCATGTCCCCTGTGCCCCCCGTGTCCCCTCCGTAACCCCTGTCCCCTCCATACCCCCTGTCCCCCTGTCCTCCGTACCCCCTCTCCCCTGTGCCCCCCGTGCCCCCCTGTCCTCCGTCCCCCTGTCCCCTCCATACCCCCTGTGCCCCCGTGTTCCCTGTGCCCCCCGTGCCCCCCATCCTCTGTCCCCCCGTGTCCCCTCCGTACCCCCTTTCCCCATGTCCTTTGTGCCCCCCGTGTTCCCTGTGCCCCCCTTGCCCCCTGTCCTCCATCCCCCCGTGTCCCCTGTGCCCTCCGTGTCCTCCGTACCCCCTCTCCTCTGTGCCCCCCCGCCCCCCTGTCCTCTGTCCCCCTGTCCCCTCTGTGCCCCCAGTGTTCCCTGTGCCCCCCCGTGCTCCCTGTCCTCCGTCCCCCCGTGTCCCCTGTCCCCTCCCTACCCCCTGCTCCCCCGTCCCCTGTGCCCCCGTGTCCTCCATACCCCCTGTCCCCTGTGCCCCTGTGTCCTCCATACCCCCTCTCCCCTGTGCCCCCCCGTCCTCCATGTCCCCTTTGCTCCCCGTGCCCCCCTGTCCTCCATACCCCTGTCCCCTCCGTACCACCTGTCCCCTCCGTACCCCCTGTGCCCCCCGTGTCCCCTGTCCTCCATCCCCCCGTGTCCCCTGCCCCTCCCTATCCCCTGTGTCCCCTGTGCCCCCCGTGTCCTCTGTACCCCCTCTCCCTTGTGCCCCCCGTATCCTGCATCCCTCCATACCCCCGTCCCCTCCGTACCCCCTGTCCTCCCATGTCCTCTGTGTCCCCTGTCCCCTGTGCCCCCAGCGCTTTGTGCCCCCGTGTCCTCCATCCCCCCATCCCCTCCATACCCCTTGTCCCCTGTGCCCCCGTCCCTCCGTCCCCCCGTGTCCTCCATACCCCCTGTCTCCTGTGCCCCCTGTCCCCCCGTGTCCCCCGTACCTCCGTGTCTTCTGTACCCCCGTTCCCTGTGCCCCCGTGTCCTCCATACCCCCTGTTCCCTGTGCCCCCTGCGCCTTGTGCCCCCGTGTCCTCTGTACCCCATGTCCCCTGTCCCCCAGTGTCCTCCGTACCCCATGTCCCCTGTGCCCCCAGTACCCCCTGCACCCTGTGTCCTCTGTCCCGTGTCCTCTGTGCCTTGTGCCCCCTGTGTCCTCTGTACCCTTGTCCCCAGTACTCCCTGCACCTTGTGCCCCCTGCACCCTGTGTCCTCTGTACCCATGTCCCCAGTGCCCCCTGCACCCTGTGTCCTCTGTGCCCCCTGCACCTTGTGCCCCCTGCACCCTGTGTCCTCTGTACCCATGTCCCCAGTGCCCCCTGCACCCTGTGTCCTCTGTACCCCCTGCACCTTGTGCCCCCTGCACCCTGTGTCCTCTGTACCCATGTCCCCAGTGCCCCCTGCACCCTGTGTCCTCTGTACCCATGTCCCCAGTGCCCTCTGCACCCTGTGTCCTCTGTACCCTTGTCCCCAGTGCCCTCTGCACCCTGTGTCCTCTGTACCCTTGTCCCCAGTGCCTCCTGCACCCTGTGTCCTCTGTACCCATGTCCCCAGTGCCTCCTGCACCCTGTGTCCTCTGTACCCATGTCCCCAGTGCCCTCTGCACCCTGTGTCCTCTGTACCCTTGTCCCCAGTGCCTCCTGCACCCTGTGTCCTCTGTACCCATGTCCCCAGTGCCCTCTGCACCCTGTGTCCTCTGTACCCTTGTCCCCAGTGCCCCCTGCACCCTGTGTCCTCTGTGCCCCCTGCACCTTGTGCCCCCTGCACCCTGTGTCCTCTGTGCCCCCTGCACCTTGTGCCCCCTGCACCCTGTGTCCTCTGTACCCATGTCCCCAGTGCCTCCTGCACCCTGTGTCCTCTGTGCCCCCTGCACCTTGTGCCCCCTGCACCCTGTGTCCTCTGTACCCATGTCCCCAGTGCCCCCTGCACCCTGTGTCCTCTGTGCCCTCTGCACCTTGTGCCCCCTGCACCCTGTGTCCTCTGTGCCCATGTCCCCAGTGCCCTCTGCACCCTGTGTCCTCTGTGCCCTCTGCACCTTGTGCCCCCTGCACCCTGTGTCCTCTGTACCCCCTGCACCTTGTGCCCCCTGCACCCTGTGTCCTCTGTGCCCCCTGCACCTTGTGCCCCCTGCACCCTGTGTCCTCTGTACCCATGTCCCCAGTGCCCCCTGCACCCTGTGTCCTCTGTACCCCCTGCACCCTGTGTCCTCTGTACCCTGTGTCCTCTGTACCCATGTCCCCAGTGCCCCCTGCACCCTGTGTCCTCTGTACCCCATGTTCCCAGTGCTCTCTGCAACTAGTGCCTCCTGTGTTCCCTGCACCCAGTGTGCCCCAAACCCAGGCCCCCTATGCCCCATGTCCCCTGCGCCCAGTGTCCAGCCAAGCGCTCTGGGAACGGGCAACTCTGGGCTTTGGACCACACGCACACACAGGGAGGCAGGCCCTACAGCTGATTGAGTGGGGGTGTCACCTCACCAACAGGACAGTACAGGATCGCTCCCAGGTCCAGCAGCTGTACCCAGGCTGGACTCCTTCCTGCTGCTTCTCTCAACCAGAGAAGCCCCTACCTCCATGGGGCCAATGCTGATATCACTTTTGATTCCAGGAATAAGAGCTGAGACTCTCACTCCAGTCCCCACGGCAGCTAGGAGGTGGGAGACCAACCCGAGCATGGGGGAGAGGCAGCAGGGCACCAGTCTTATAAAAAGAATCTCTGGCAACGGTCACTGATGTAAATATAACTTCACTTCTATGGAGCAAGGGTTAAGAGGAGCCATCTGTAACTAGCTAGATGCTGATGGAGCCAGAGGCGGTTGGGACAAACTCATCAGGCCAGAGCAACTTGATTACAGAATTATGAAATCAGCAGTTCATGGGAATGTGGTGGATAGTGTCTCTCAGGTGTAAAAAGGCAGTGATACAATCTTGTCTGAGAACTGCATGCAGTGGTTCGGCAGTGACCCAGCTGAGCACTGTCACATGGAAGGAAAACTGACTCAAGGACCAGAAACAAAGGGTGACTGAAGCCCAACCTTGAATCTGGACCCATGGTTTCAGTGCAACTTTCTCAGATTCTTGCACGACCAGAGCCATAGGCTGTATGTCACAGCCATGTAGCAATAGGCTTTTTCACACCAGCTGGGCTATTTCTGAACAAGGCTCTCCCAGGAATGGTCACAAATGTGGTTTTTTGCAAGTCCAGGTATTTTAAAAAATAGTTTATGTCCCTGATTCAGTCGGGTACTTAACGCAGGTGCCTAACTTCAAACCTGACTACACATACGCTCTAAGTTAGACACCTGTTTAAGTACCATGCTGAACTGGGGCCTGAAACTATCAATTGACTAGTACTGGATGATTTTAGGCAATTTTATTTTGTTTCATGACAAACAACTTACTATTTATTGCACTATATTGTGCCATGCTTCTTTGTTTAGCTAACTTTGGGACTTTTGCATTTTTGCCATGATGCCTCAAACATTTCCCTTTTTTCTCACTGCAGACAACCAGCCTTGATAGTGCTAAACAGCAATGTACAGAAGAAGAATAGACTAATAATACTTTGCATGTATCTACCGCTTCACCCACAAGGGTGCTGTAATGATTGGCAGTAGGTCTAGTTTTATTAACATGCTCATTAATGACATGGTAGAGGGGGCAAATGGCACTTTAATTAATTTATAGTCAACGTTGCTCATGACAAGTAACTTGTGGTTTTAGGTGAAATCAGGAAATGAATATTCTAAAAGATTTAGACTGCCATCTAGTGACTCCTTCACTTATTTGTACTTTGTCATTGTAATTTTTTGCTCTGGCCAACAATTTTTGATATTTTTTGGAGAGTAGGGGTCAGAAAACTGACCATTTTTCAAAACTGGAATTTTTGGGGGAGGGGAATTAAAAATGTTCTGGTTTTCAATGAAACCCCAAAATGAAAAATATTTTAATTTTTAATTTTTTCCTCTATCCTCCCATTATCCTATCTCCCTTCTTCAGGGGCAAAATAGAAAATGAAAAGAAGGGAAGAAGGGGAAAATGGAAAAACAAAAAGCCATTTTTGAAACTGCAAATTTTCAATACGCATTTTGAATGAATGACAAAGCGCTCCTTTTTGAAACCTGCAAGATTTAAAAAAAAATCCTATTTATTTTGCAAAAACTCCCGTTTTTTGACCAGCTCCAGAAATGTTGCACATACATTTCTCCTTTTCCAGAATGTTTTGTGGGTCTCACTAAGAACCCACTGGTTCTGCCTTTTGGAATGTGCGGAGTTCAGGAATTGGGGGGTTAGAGATATGATGGTGAAACTCAGGCTTAAATTAAAATGAGGCTTCCGTATGCATTTTGCTGCGCCTTCCTCTAGTCTGACCTCCAGAGATGACACTGATGTTGCATTATGAACCAAACATTTTAACTGAGTGCAGCCAATCCATCTGCTTCCCAGAATAGGAAGGGGCGCATTTGCCACACATGCTTCACTTGGCAATTAGAAGTATGCATTTTACTATTAAAAATGTGTGCGACTAAAATGTAAAAGAGAGAAGTCATTGATTTTTTAACTCTAAAAATGCCATTTGAAGCCTTCACATGCAATGCTAATGCAAAGTCATTTGATTTTATTGTATGTTAAGTGGCTTGCTTTGGGAAGTAGCTATTTTGGAAGTATCTCACTAAAATCACCAGTTGGCCCTGTTCTAATTTAACTATTTATTGTCTGGGTTCTTGGAGGCTGGCTGTAGCTGGCCCTGTTCATTTCAGCCTGCTTTACATTTTAGCCAAGAAAATACCATCAGAGAATGAGTTCTCCATGTATTTGTTGTAAAAGCAAAAGCAGAATTTCCACCAGATTTTATAGCACAATAGAATATGAAGTGCTGAGTGCAAGAAACAACCCGCTCCTGCTTTTTACAATCAAGTGCATTTGGGGAGGATTTTTTTTTAACATTATTCTGTAGAAAAATAAAAGTCATGTCAGACATCAGGGCTTCCCAGGGATCCTTCCCCTTCTTCCCTGCAGAGGGGTTTATCGCCTCGTAACGTTGCTTTGCAACTTTTGAAAACAGATGTAGTGTTCCACACTAGAGATGGATGCATTTCAATAGTGGGTGAAGTGATTCCTGCCTTATGTAGCATGTGAAATCCTTTGGGATGAAAAGTGCTTTACAAATGTAAGATTTGTTTATGTATTTATTTAGGAGACCTCCTTAAGGAATGGGATGAGCAATCCCCTTCTCAGAGAAGTAAAGGACACCTGATCAGCAATGGGGGCACCTGGTAATCTAATACCCAGAGGAGGTAACATCCAAGCGACATTGTGAACGCCACAAGTATAACTGGGCTCAAAAAGGAATTAGATAAATTCCTGGAAACTAGGTCCATCAATGGCTATTAGCCAAGCTGGTCAGGGACATAAGACCATGCTCTGGGTGTCCCTAAACCTTTGACTGGCAGGAGCTGGGACTGGCTGACAGGGAATGGATCACTAGAAATTGCCCTGTTCTGCTCATTCCCTCTGAAATGTCTGGCGCTGGCCACTTTCAGAAGACAAGAGCTGTCATACTGGATCAGTATCCTGTGTTCTTTAGTGGAAGAACTGCAAGTGACAGTGGACTGTGGAGGATCTTGTGCCTAAGGAAGGGAGTGCTTCATCCAGTTACAGCTCTTTATTTGCTTCTCTAGTCCTACCAGAGTTTACAGTGTTTTGGGACTTGACAATACCAGATCGGTTCTGTTCCAACTGGGAGTGTGCCATCTAGTGGCTTTTGTGCAGAACAGTCAAAGAACAGAAAAATCAAATGACAGAACCACAGAAATAAGGAATAAAAGGACACTAAGGTCATCTAGCTAATCCCCTTCAACCACTGCAGGATTGTTCTCTACTGTATGTTATTCAGTCCAGTATTTAATCACTGAGCAGTGGGGCATCCACTACTCCCTTTGGAAAACCACTCCACAGCCTAATAAATCTTGCTGTTAAGAAATGGGTCCTGGTATTTAGCGGACGGTGTTCTGTAGTTATTTGCCACTCCAGCCCCACCTTATTCACTGTTTGCAAAGTTATACATATTTGTTCCTTTTAATTTTTCCTTATCAGTCACTCCCTCGCTCCTTGAATCATTTGTTTTCCTTTTTCTGAATTCTGTCCAATTTCTGGTATTAAAGTGCCCAGCAGTGAATGACTTATTTACCTTCAGCCTCACTCAGGGCCGGCCCTAGACCACATGGTGCCCCATGTGAGGAGCGTCTTTGGCGCCCTCCCATTTGTGAAATGTCTGACTACCTTACTTTTTATTACATTTGTAGCCCATTCCACAACTTTGATGCACAATTTGCATGTATGATTTATCCCTGCCATCAGGGATTCCCCCTCCCCAGTTTTGTGAACTAGTTACATGCAGTGTTGCCTGTTCAGTGACTGTTTGGAAATTTGAATTGAAATTGAAACATTAATACACACTTTAAAAGCATATACAGAGTATGATAAAATGTGTATCTGAAAAAGTATCATAGATTTGAAAAGTATAAACATAGACTAGCTTCCTTATACAGGTGTTGTTTTTTATGACCATGTCAGTGCATTCATTTTGGTGATGTTGGCCAGCCTAATAATTTCAAATGATGATTTGTAAGCAAAGTCAAAATGAGCTCTCCTGGACAGCTAGTGATGAGCTGGGGGCTGGGGGTAAAGGCTTCAGGACCAGATTGTATTTACATTCACACCTAATCTACCTAGGTATTCAGCAAACAGAGCTGCCTTGCCCAAGTGATAGATTTTGGCTGGGGTTGGGTTACAAATCACTTGAATGTGCACAGGGAGGGTGGTGGTGGGGGTGGTGGTTAATGAAATGTTGTTGTTCTTATTGTAGGACTAAAGGGCAGTAGAACTGTACTTAGCCTCTGCTGATTGAGGGATTCAAGAGAGAGGGTGGGGACAGGTGTTTTGCTTGTTGGTCTGCCTGACTCACAAGTACTATTTGACCTGCCCCTCTCCACTGTTTAAAGACAGAGCTGATTAGGCTTCATAGAGAGTCTTTTGTTTTGTTAAGTGACCACTACTGCTGAAATCAGGTCTAAGTGCTTAGACCTGCTGTGGGACAGTGTTTCTGTGGAAGAGACGGCCCAGTCTGCACCAGCAGTGAGGTTCCCCCACTGAGAGCTCAGCTGAAATCACTGAGAGCTGGTGGAACCTCAAGAGACCAACTCGCAGAGGTCACAGTGCCAGGTGGCAGCAGAAGGTGACAGTGCGGGGCCACTGGCAACAGAGCGATGGAGTGAACGGTGGCACAACGAACAACAGTGGCCAGAGTGAACAGTGAGCAGCTGGAGGAACGAGCAATGTGCCTTCTTGCCTCCCACCTGGGAGGTGAACTCATGTGAAAGCACCTCTGAACTCTGAGTCTCCACTGACCAAGGACAACACCGGTGAGTGTTAATGAGGCTGTTAAGAATGCTGGAGACACAACACAGTTCATGCGAATAAACATGGCTGTGGCATCCTACTTTCTATTTAAGCAAGAGATACCACACACTACGAACTGGAGGCCAATGTTAAGTGCATTGACACTTTTTCATCCTGAAGTTGAACACTGGTTCTGAACAAGACCAGCAAATGCTCACTGTCTTTCTGCAAGAAACCCAACTGACTGGCTAGAAGCATGTGGTACAACAGTGAAAGACTCAACAGTTGAAAAAGTGAAGAACTCTCTCACCACAAAAAAAATTTGCATACATGGCTGATGAATGCACCAGTGCAAATGGGCATCAAGTATTAAGTCATTGTGTATGTTATCTTGATGTCAGGGGTAGGCCAGTAGATGCATTTCTAGATGTTCAAGTTATAGAAGACACATCAGTTGCATCTGTGACAACCCACATCTTAGAAGAGTTAAATGCTTGTCAATTGGACCCCAGACAGATGTCTGCTTGTGCATTTGATGGAGCTGCAAACTTCTCAAGAAGACATGGTGGAGCACAAGCTTTGCTCAGAGAAACGTGTAACCCTAATCTCTCCTATACACACTGCAGAGGCCATCTATTCCAACTAGCGCTAGGACGAACTGCAGCCTCTTCAAAAGACATTTTAAAAGCTATCATTTAATGTCTTAATTATATTCTTTTTTCAGCAAAGTCCAAAAAGACTGAATATCTTGGAAAATATAGAAGATACACTGCGACTGAAGTTCAAATTTGTCCAGCCTGGAAAAACCCTCTGGCTTTCTCATGAGTGATCCTTGGCTGTTGTCTTAAAATTACTCCAGCCATTATTACTGGCTTTGGAAAGTATCTACCAAGATGGGATGGATCTAGGTAGTGAGGCTGGTGGATTACTTTTGCTACTACATTCAGAGAAGACTATTGCTATTCTCTCCCTTGTAAGTCTACTGTTGAAACCCATTAAGCAATGCCATCCAGGCATCTGCTACCACAGTAGTAGATCTTTGTCCAGCAATAGAAGCTACATTTGGATCAATCAGAGAGCTATCCATTGAAAAAGTACTGAAAGAAGCAAAGACTTCAGCCCAGAAGTTGAGTAATGAAGGCATTTATATTGAATCCTTAAGTGAAGAGGACAAGAAGTGTTTGTTAAGACAACTAAAAAAGTACCCAGACTTGATTCTTAAAAATCTACAACAGCAACTTATAGATTCTACTCAACTTCTACGTAGCTTTTACAGATCCCTGTCCTATAAAACACTGACAGTTGAGTGGAGGGAGGCACGACCAGCAACGGGGCTGCCATGTGCTCAGGACAGAATAGACAATTTGAACACAGAGTGGAATATCGTACAATGAATGAATGAAGATTTGACTTCAACTTCTTTTTTATCATCACTAGTGGCTTGACCCAATCTTTGTGCTCTGTTTCCTGGGATGAAAGAAGTCGGAATTCATCTCTTGCTACTCCCAGTCACAACAGCTGCAGTTGAGCGTTCTTTTGCCTCATTGAATAGAATTTTGTGTTCTGAAAGAAGTCGCCTTCTGCCTGATCATGGGAATGATCTAATGACCATGTCAATTGAAGGAATGGAAGTACTGGACACACGAGAAGCCAACGAAGATGAACACATTGCATTCAAGAAGTTCATTAACAGAGTTGTGCAAAATTATAAGAAGAAACCAAGAAGGATGAAGATGTAGTGCTTCATGGAAGGCTTGAGTTGCCAACATTAATTTTTGTGATGATTTTAAAACATGAGTTAAATCTAATTAAATGGTCATGAAACATTTTTCAGTTTTTACTATGATGCCATAGAGCCACCTTCACCCTCATCGGACCTGCTGCCCCCCCTGTAAATTCGAACACCCCCCCTAATTTCAATTCCTGGGGAAAACACTGTCTGTCATATAAGACTATAAATTTGCCTGCTAGGAACTGTAAATCTGTATTTATTCATGTCATATATAAGCAAATAAAAATTGTTTCCTCTAAGCTTATAGAAGCTTTTTAATTTTAAGAGTAACTGAAATGTATTAACATTGTGAAATTGGCCAGTATTAATAGTGCTTCCTATACTGAGCCCCTGAAGGCTTCTTTGGGGGCATCTTTTATTTTCTATGGGGGAAAACAGACAGTATTAGGGAGAGCAAAATCTATGTTCCGCAGTCTTAGAAAGTCATCAAACATTATGTGTTAATCATGGCAAAAGAGGTAACAGTATTTCTTTTATATTGTTTGGGGTTTGATAGATATCTATGGCATCTCATTAAATATGTCCTTTATTAGTCGCTAGTTACACTCTTCATGTCTTAAAACACAAGTACACTTTCACAATTACACAATAAAACAAGGTACACAATATCGCAGCTGGGCTCTCACTTCACTTCAGTTTGTTTTTATATCTCACTGACTGGCTGGTGACGCCCCGACCCTTGTATACCCATAAGACATGGTATATAACATGGCATGGCTGACAACATTCTAGAAGGTTTGAGGAAAAGGTAGTTCTCAGAAAGTCTGGAAGGTTCCACGAGATTCTACAAAGATCCAGAACAAAACCTAATACCATGGTGATAGGTGTTATGTAAAAATCTAAAATAGATTGTGAGATGTACTCGGTTTCAGCTAATTTTGAGTCCATGTGACAGTCTTCTGTCTCCTTTACCACCCCCCCGCAAAAAAAACTGCCATGAATTCTTTCGTCTGACTGTGATTTCTCATGTTTAGAGATGTAGCAAGACAGCAATCTATACCCATCAGCATACACGCCCTAATGGATCGCTTTACACATACAGTTAGTTACCAGTGGAAGTTACCAATAGGAATAGTAGAGGGGTTCTGCTTCCTCAATGAAAGCTTCAGCAAAGAGGTAACAGAGCAGATTAATCTGAGTTTATCCTTGAGCTGCCGTGCTGAGAATATGTGAACTGCAATGTAAAAGGCTCTGCCTCTTTCTATTTCCAGATCCCATTGCAGAATGCTGTAGTTTGGTATAGCAGCTTTAATACAAGAATGTCCTAGACATCTCGCAGCCTATTACAGTCTAACTAAAATGAAAAGGCAACTAAGGTATAATGGAGAATGACTCTATTTGCAGAGTATCAGAGGGGTAGCCGTGTTAGTCTGGATCTGTAAAAGTGGCAAAGAGTCCTGTGGCACCTTATAGACTAACAGACGTATTGGAGCATAAGCTTTTGTGGGTGAACACCCACTTCATCGGATGCATGTAGTGCAAATTTCCAGAGGCAGGTATAAATATGTCCATTTGGTATGATGTCCATCCGTTTGCATTTGGAAAGGAAGATGATATCTGTCTGACAATCTGTGTAGATTAGGGTGAAGGTGAAATGGGTTATGATGGCCAAGTTTCAAGATGAGTGATTAATCACAGGAACAAGGCTTGATCATTTTATTAGAGAAGGTGGAACCAAGCACAAGGAGAAATAAGAAGATCTGTCAAGAGTCAGTGAGATAAGGATGCTAGACCAGGTAATGGGTGCAGGATGGAAGAAGGATCATGGACTGTATGGGTGGCACAAAATGAAAGAAAGAGGTCCCACAGTTGGACTGCAGCATGCATCATTCTGCCCTATAACTGCACTAGCTTCATAGTCCCATAATCCATGGAATCCCAGCCCTTTGACTAGGCCAATGTGCTGGGACAGGGAGGCAACTGGAAGCAGCTAAAGCTGAGGGATAGATAGATTATACTGATGTGTATGTTTGGTTGTTATTGGCATTACTACTAAATCCCAAATCCCCAGATCCCAGGGATGTGTAAATGTAGATTGTACAAAGAGGCCCTGATTCTGGCCTGTCCTGTGGAGCCTGTACACTGGTTCTGTGGGTGCAAAGGTATCATTTCTTGTGACAGGGTCCGTTTTTCTTTATTATGGGTACAGTGACTAGCATGGTGGGGCCATTAGTTATGACTGCTATAACAATAATAAAAACCAATATTCAATAAATAATAATACGTGAGCTAAAAGATTAAGGCCTGTTCTACACTAGAAAATTAAATTGGATTAACTACATCACTCAGGGGTATGAAAAATCCCCTGGTGCAGACAGTGCTAGAAAGAATTCTTCCATTGACCTAACTGCCCTCTCTCAAGGAGATGGATTACCTATACTGATGGGAGAACCCCTCCCGCCGGCATAGGCAGCATCTACGCTGAAGCACTGTAGTAATGCAGATGCAGCGGTGAGGCTGTAGCATTTCAAGTGTAGACGAGCTCTTATTCTCTTCACTGGCAGAGACAAGGACTTTGATTCTCCGATGTGGATCAGCCACTAGAGGGAGGACAACGCTCCGTATTCTAGCGTGGGTTAAAGAAAATGTCTTGCACACATATTATCTCTATGGGAGTGAGATCTGTTATTTTCAAAGCTAGCTCCCAATGATCCTTTTGACCCGAATCAGGCCCTTCTCATGTAAAAACATGAATGACACGGGGACTGAGTCTGCAACAATCATGCACCAGAACTCCAGGGCCATCTTGCTATGTGCCATTTCTGTGAGATGGGCCTGTGTTCATACCTCCTGGCTGAGGGCCTCCTGTGGCCTAGACCCCACCGGAGGGGGGCAGTGTCCTGGGTTGTGGGTTGGGAAGGCTGACCAAATTGTGCTATAGTATTGTTCAAGGTTAGTTATTGACGTTAAGACCATCAATCCCCACACTCTTTGCTTGTGCAAAGTTCCACTGAAATCAATGGAAGCCTTGCCTCGGTAAAGTATGCAGGATTGGGCCCATTAATTGAAAGGTCAGTTTTAAAATCCTATAGTGTGAATAATGAAACTTCTTTCACTCATGTTACTTAGTAATAACACCTTCGATCTTCAGAGGTAATAACTTCAAAACAGCCACTTCCCTTGTAGTTGTTATGCTGTTTGTTTACCTTTGTCACTACTCAAGTTATGAAAATGTAACATCAACTAAGTACGTTTCAGTTTTGTTTTATAATCCATTTCACTTTCAAGGTCTCTGCTGCACTATCTGTGTTTAAACAATGCAGAAGCATGTTCATTTGTTTACAAGCAACTGTTTTCAGAATCTTAAACAAGTATGGAAACACTTCTATTGCCCTACATCTTATAAAAACAAAAAATTTGCTATCCCACATTAACCTATGGGCCAAGCTGTAGTTAATTTAACTATTCAAATTTGCCGTGTTTGTGGGGAAGGTCCCTTCTCTTTGAGATGTGCCATGATGATGATGCAGTTAATTGTCTAATATACATGTTTATATTATTATTTAAAACTGACTGCAAGGCAAGCATGCAGAGAAAAAGTGCAATAAGGGTCAGCAATACTGCCTTTGTGGTAAATAAACACGTTCATCCATATTAGATTAATGAATTAATTTAGCTAATTAATATGGCTTCATGCCAGGAAGGTTGATAATAGATGCACTGAGACAGCTAGTGGACAAATTTAGAGAAAAAAGGAAAAAATATTCACATGGTGTTCATTGATCTGTAAAAGGCCCTGACTGAGTTCCAACAGAAGTCACCTGGTGGTGTATGGGGGAGAAAATGGTACCAGAGGTTTGTGTGTGGCTCGTTCAAGCCATGTACATAGGTGCAATGTCAATAGTCAGAACTTCTAGTGGTGAAACAGAAACTGTCAGTAGAGGTAGGAGTGTATCAGAGATCAGTCCTGAGCCCTTTCTTGTATATCTTCATCCTGGATACCCTCACAAAGAAGGTACAGAAGGAGGCACCTTGGACATGCTGTTTGCAGACGATACCATTCCATGCACTGGGGAGAAAGATGGTCTAGAAGATCTTGATAAGGGGAGAGATGTGCTGCAGGGACTTGGGTTCAAAATGAGCAGAGGAAGAACAATGTTTATGGTATGCAACTTCAATAATGCAAAATTCAATAATGAATCTAGATGGGCTGACAATACCAACAATACAAAGTTTAAAGGTTCTGAGTTCCAGAATCCAGGAAAATGGGGAAATGGAGAACAAAATTAGAGCAGGATAAATACTTGGCTCAAATGGTGAGAGATAAGTGGTGTAGTATGTGACGGGAAGATTACCAGGAAAAGGCTATAAAATAGTGGTCTATCCAGTTTTAATGTGTGGCACTGTACGTTAGTGGCAACAAAGAAGAAACATGAACAAATGATCTATTTCACAGAAATTAGAATGTCGAGATGGATTAGTGGTATAAGCGAGAAAGAACACAGAAGGGATAAGCACATGAGAGATATGCTCAAAGTAACACCTGTAACAAGAAAATGAGGGAGTGCAGGCTCAGATGGTTTGGTCACATAAAATGCAGTCCTGACAACTGTGTGGGTCAGAGAGTTCAACAAATTAAGAGTGAAGGAAAAAGACAGAGAGCGAGCCAAGAAGAAGTGGTGGGATGTCATAAAGGAAGACATTAGCATGTGGTGTAAAGAAGGATACGGCATTGAACAGAGGAGTCCTTTGGAGGGAGAGGTCTCATAGAGGAGATCCCATTCCATGGGATTAACACAAAGACGAAGAATTTATTTAGGTAATTCACAAAATTCCGTCTGGCAACTCTCAGGAGGATGATGGGAGATAGTTCCTGGCCTCTGACTTCTCGCGCCCACCTCCCACCAAAACTGACACAGTGTCATAGTATCATAGAACTGTAGGACTGGAAGGTATCTCAGTAGGTTTTCTAGTCTAGTCTCCTGCTCTCTTGGCAAGAATAAGTATTATGGAGACCATCCCTGACAGGTATTTGTCTAACCTGCTCTTAAAAATTTCCAGTGATGGAATTCCACAACCTCCCAAGGCAATTTATTCCAGTTCTTAACCAGCCTGACAGTTAGGAAGTTTTTTCTAATGTCCAACCTAAACTGCCCTTGGTGTAATTTAAGCCCTCCTGTCCCATTCTCAGAGGTTAGAGAGAACAACTTTTCTCCTTCCTCCTTGTAACTTCCTCTTATGTATGGTGCGATACTGGATCAATGCAGCAATAAAATACGCTGTAGACATGCTAAATGCCCAGTGAAGATGACTCTGGGCATCAGCCCCATTGCACAGTCACCAGCTGGTTGTGCATATTCATAAACTCTGTTGCATATTTATGAGCCACTAGCTGTGTCTATAGGCACCTGGGTCCCCAGGTTCTGCCCTTGAGGCAGGGCATCCTGGAACAGTCCATTGCGCTCCAAGCGTGGGGGGTGTCCCTGAGGCTCAGAATCACAAAAGAGGCTTTTTGGTGTCTCTCATGGGGTGACCCTGCGGCCCTTTGGGATAAAGTGTGCCTCTTGAGTCCCATCATGGCCCATGCTTGGCTGGCGCATAAGCAGGGTTTGGGGGCAGGGGGGGCTGGTCTTTCTCTTCCCCCTGTCCCCAGATCCCAGGTGGTGCCTCCCGGCAGGCCTGGGGACTACATGTCCCGGCATGCCGCGGGGCAGTGGGGCTGTGCGTGCTGGGGGCGGGGCTCCGCCGCCGGGCTCCCCAGTCAGCGCTGCCTGCGGCTGCCGGGCTGGCTGACAGGAGCGCCCCGGAGGGAGCGATGGGGGAGCGCGGCCGCCGGGGCCCCTGAGACCCCGCCGCGCCCCAGCCCCGGCCTCCGCCATGGAGCTGGAGCAGCCCGGGGAGCACCCGGAGCCGCGCGCCGCCGCCGCCGGGGGCAAGCGGTCGCCCCGCAACGGTGGGTGTCGCCGAGCCCCCCTGCCGGGGTCCCGGGGCTGCCGCTCCGCGGGCCCGGCCAGGGGCGGGTGGGCCGGGCAGGCTGCGAGCGGGGCCCCCAGCCCCGGGGGGCGGGCAAGGGCGGGGCGAGCTCGGGCCGGGGCGCCCGCGCGCGGTGGGGGGGGGGTTCTGGCTCCGCGGCCTTTGTTGGGGGGGGCGGGGGTTGAACTTTTGAACTTGACGGGGGGGGGCGCTGGGGCGGGACAGAGCCCCCCCGCCCCCCCAGCCTCTGCCTGGGAGCAGTAGCGGGGGCGAGGCGCGCGCGGGGGGGGTTGCCTGGCCGGGGGGGTCCCCGGTGACTTTCCCAGGTGTTCAGGGGAGCGGGGCTTCGGCGCCGCCCCGCAGAGCCGGGCTTGTTATGTCAGTTACACTCGCTTTCCTCTGCCTTTGTAGCCGTCATTCAGCGCTGGGTTTTAAAGAGCACTAATCATGGTGATTTTGACTCCGGACCACATTCCCAGTTCTCTTTTGAATGCTTCCTTCTGCTACTTCCTCCCCTGGCCAGAACCAGCTTGAGATGTCAGTGATCAATCTCATGTGTAAATAGTATTTGAATATTTTATAACTGTAGAGTTCAGTGGTGTTCCCTCTTGCTCAACCGTGAATCAATAAACTCTATACAAATGCAACCTTATATTGTTATGTGAAACCTGACAAAGGAACCTGTAGTAACAAATGCGAAAATCATGGGCTCTTTCTGCACGTGTACTCAATTCTTGCATGGCAAAATTCCTTGTGGCTTATTTTGCAACAAATTTCCTTTTATAGGAGGTCTGGTATCGCTGTCAAGTTGTAATACAACTCAAACTGCAGTTTAACAAGAGATACTAATCTTGGTGACCTTTTTTAAAGATAATTCGGTGAGGTAACTCAAATCAGTAAAGTTCATGGAACATAGTAAGTGCTTGAGGTAAAGAGAGTGTGACTCGTAGAAATGTGGGTGAAGTTTACTGACTTTCTTCTCTGATGAAGAAGAATGTCTAAATATTAATTCCCTCCAAAAATAAATCAGTTGATTTTATGTAGCTGTTTTTAAACCATACTGAAGGGGTAGGAGTGTAATGTATATTAACTAAAAATGCAAAAGAGGAAATAATTTTATAAATGCTGGAATGTTTCACAATTTCACTTTGGGCAAAGCTCTCTGATTGGTTTTTATCCCTCTTGAAGTATTTTTTTTTGTTTTTGTTAACCTTATCTTCCACTGTACCTCTGTATATCCTGTAGCTGGCCTGGTACAAAATTTTCTGATGACATTTCTGAATTTCTAGGCTGCACCAAATTGTTCTTTTTATCATGTTGGATGCCTTTTCTTCCTGGCTGTGCTGTTCACCTTTTGACTTTCAAAGGCACAGTTTTGGACATTGTTCAATTTCCAACATTCATTTTTCGAGGAAAGACTTGTTAAAAATATTCTTTCTACATCAACTTTAAATCTGTTCAGTTTAAAAAACAGTTAAAAGTAGCAGTTACCAAACTGAATTTGCATCTGAATTCCCCTACCAATTTTTGTGGTTTGCAATCAAATACTTTTTTTTTCTTTTTTTTAAAGTATATCTTCCCTGTGTCTGTGAAGGATCCACACAAATAAGAGAAGCTGACTATACAGAGGAAACAGTTGATACTAACCAGACACAGAATGCAGTAAAACGCATAAAGAAAATAATTTAAAAAAAGAGTTTTCTCTTATTTTTGTAATAGTAATGTAGGTGTTATTCATAACAGTAAGTTTTTAAAACAGTGCAGTGGGATTTTAAATAGAGTACCCCTTCTTAAAGCTGCTAAAAACAAATCTTCCTCTTAAGGAAATACTGGATTGTGTCAAATATACATTACACCTTTAATATTTTCCCTTTTCTCCAAATTAGAGTTAACTTTGTGATTCTGTTTTGGGAAATGTCTATTGCTGTATGTGTGCATCCTCAGTAGCACAAGAGTGTTCAAAATGTTTTTCCCATGAACAAATTTTTGCCATTAAGCAATGCACATTTTGAATAACTTGGTTTATTACAGACCACTAAAATAGTTTAATTGTTTTATTTAAGGATCAAAATTGCTTATTTAAGTGTAGTAATCTTCTTAATTGCAGCTACAGCTAGTGAGCTTACCATATTAGAAGTGTTTTGAATGGATGATATAACAATCTATTACATTTTTTTCTTGCAATAAAATGTGAAATGCTGGCATAGTATTGAGACATTGCTTGACCTTCAGTCTTTCTAAATCCCACAGCAGGAGTGGGAGGAGGAGGAGATTGACTTGTCACTTTGTAAACTGAAAAATATCAGTAAACAATATTGAAAATATTGAGAATCTGAGTATTTTATTTCCTAATAAAGATTGATATCACTTAGCTTGATTAATTCCTTGAGGTACAATATTTTTATTGTTTTCATTGCATTTTCTACAAAAACAGAATATAGAAATTGACAATTGTTTTTGAATATTTTATATTGGGTGAAATACTAAGAATATTTAAATAGGATTGCATTATTGGTGGCTTTGGCATGTTTAGAGAAATAAGCTCTTTATGTAGTCTGTTACTGTGGTAACCTATAAAAACTTGCATCATTTAGTTAACATTTTTCATGAGTAAAGCCTTGTTAGCATATGGATGTGCAGTTGTATAACTTGAGTTAAGCAATTAAAGTTACAACTCTTTTAAAGAGTATTTTGCATATTTCAAAACTTAAGACAGATGGTGAGGTTTTTTTTCTTACCATTTAGAGAATATGTTCTTGGCATTGTCAAACTGAGTGGAGAAACATAGGTAAAATTCACTTATCTTCGCAACTTGTTTAAGTGCCAGAACATGAACTGTATAAAAGAACTTAACAGCCATACAGGGCTTTGACCAGTACCTTTATGGTTACAATTGATTATTTTAGAAAATTGGTTTAAGACGTCATATTGTGGCATGCATTCCTTCTGAACTAATTAAAAAAAGGCTGTTGAAAAACCATTTCTAAAAAACATTTTTAAAAGATTACTTCAGCTTAGCATTGTTTGCCCCTCAGTGAAGACCGTGTATAATATAGTTAAACCAGTTTGTGACAACCATTATGTCCTGCCTGTACTAATGACAAAATGTGCTAGCTGAAATTGATTTTAAAACTGTTTGTTTTTTAACTGGTTTCTGAACATTATTAGTTGTAGTGTGGATAAGATCTTGAAAGACCTTTACTTCTTGTTTATAGTTCTAAAACAGATGTATTTATATATTAGAAAACTGTCACATTTTGAATAAAACAAATTCAAGGAATTTGTTGACAAACAGATAAATAAACTTCTTATTTGAATGAAGCTTAGAGTGGGGAGAAAGGAGACGAGTGAATATGTTTGCAGGATTGTCAATGACAATTTATTTTTTAGTTCCATAGCTTTCCTGGAAACTTCATTACATATATACCAAGACATTCTTTCTGCAAATTCTCAGCTATTGACTATTCTGCATCTGAGAGAAAGCACTCTATAAACAAAGACAAATTTGTTGAGATGTAAAGATCTTAATTTACTTGCTCTACAACTTTTCTTTGAAGTTTTAAAAAAAATGAAGCTGGTGAGTTGTACAGTGGCAATGCTATCTTCAATGTCTGAATAAACAAAAGTTACTATGTTTTAAACAGATCAGATTTTCTTTTTGAATGTGGGTGGCTCTCTTTTGAGAAAGCATACCCAATAACAAAACACTGGAGTGAAAGCTGGGAATGGTATGAGAAACATATAAGTTATTACTAGTAATTAGAAAATATTTAACGCTCATATAATTTGATTTGAGGTTATGAAAATGGACAGTATTTCCCTGAGCAATTAAGTTGAACTTCCTGATTTTTTTGTTTAATACACTATTCAAGAAAATGATTATTAGGTGTCTCTATGAATGAATATACCAATAAATGAAGGCAGCAGTGTACATTCAGCCGAGGTACAATGTCAGCAATAGCTGAAATTGAAACTGTATAGTTTGAAAAACCTTGTATTGCTGATATCCTATGAAGTGCTCCAGAGTTGCAAGGTGATGAAAAAATGAGGGAAAACTTTCAGTTATAATGCTTCCTTAATGATAGGGAAGTAACTTAATCTTCAAAATGCATTTATGGATTGTCTTACAATGATATTTTGTGTGGATGCACAATGTAAATTTCTGAATTGTTGTTAAATGCCTTAACCACATGAGTGTGTTTGTCGTCATGATGTAAACCAGAAACTCCTTTATAACAGCATTCCCCAAGAATGTGAACAGAGTTTATTCTGTTGATAAACTGATTATTTAAATAAAGCCTTTAGCAGTGTAATCTGGTAATTCTAATTAACGGGCATTTACATAAAAGCCTGGCTCAGGGTTTCATCAGATGGTTGCTGGTGAGCCAAAATGCATTCTTTTCCTCCAGCTGTATTAAACTAGCCTTTTGATCCTTCTTTTGAGCCCTTAAGCTATAGTGGTTATCACTTTGGAAAGTTAATTGAGGAGAGAAATTAGTTGGGCCGGGGGGGGGGCTGGGGTAGACCCTGTCAGGTTGGTCTTCAGTCTTAATATTTTCAGTTATCCAAATGGAAGAGTTTCAGAGGGTTCTGATGAAGAAATGACTGCCAGCGATGCCTTTACAAGAAACGTGTGCTGCTGACTGGTTAGGTAGAATCAAGAGCTTTGATTCCCCCACTCTATAAATAACTACCATGCCTTGCTTGATATGAGAACAATATTTGGTTGACATTAGAACTGTCTTGGAAATAAGCTTAAATTTCAGAATCTCCAAAAAGTTAGTCTGGGATTTGAAGAAGTGGAATGCCAGAGTTCTGTTGCAATTCAATGGAAGCTAAACACCTAAGTCCCTTAGACTCCTTTGAAAATCAACTATTTATTTCTATAGAAATGGTGAACTGATAGTTGCTTAAGTGATACGTTTCTAGTTAATGCTTTGTATCAATATTCATTTTGTAGAGCGATGGGCACCTTAGGTTGACTATTTAGACCCTTTACCTCATTAAGCATGCTGAAAAACAGGTCAATTTTCTTATGTCAGATTGAGGATGAGTTGCTGTGGTGCCCTCTTCTTGGTAAGCTTATCTTGTAGAGTGTACATGGAGTAGTTTAAAATATCTTGTAACTATATCCTGGAATTGCCCAGCCCTTGGGACCTAATCACAACCAACTCTCCTGTTATGTTGAATCACCGAAGCTGTTCAAGCAGAAACCGCAGATGGCAGTAGTAGTATATATTTCTGTCTTAGAGACTGAGATTGTATTCAGTTTAGTGTGAGGCATTCCTTATGCACTGTTCATCAGCTGGCAGGTGCAATATCTCCAAAATTGAAAAAATGCTCAGCATCGTGGTTTTATTTTTTTAATTGTGGACGTTTTTGCTAAGTCCCATTGAGTTTACATTTAGTGTTTCAAGTGACAGTGGTTCCTGAGTTCACAACTTTATTGTAATTCTTCTGATAATTGTGGTTATTTTTTTTTTTTAAAGCTGCCACTCCTGGAGCTAAGTGATTATATGAGGCTCTAAACTTTAAAAAGAAATCATGATTTTTAAAAATATTTTGCGTTGGCAGTGCTGAGTAACAGTCTTACTAATTTTGTTGTCCAAAATTGCATCTTCACATTTGAATTAGTTGGTTGACTTGAATAATATTGCAGAAAGTTAAAAGTAGTTAAAAGCATTAAATGCATAGACTAATTCTCTGAAATGCATGAGTTAGAGCTTCCAAGTAGGGACTCATTTTGTCCATGGGTAGCTTTATTTGATGTAGTATCGAATGACTTCTACAAAAAGTAATGCAGTATCCTTGATTTAATTTCTTCTGTAAGAAGTGTAGTGATCTAACTCCAGTTTTTGTGCATTACTGATTTGCAACAGAACATTTTGTGTGCTGAAAATTATAAGGATATTTTTTCATTTACAGGGCTAAGGAATTAGGTGCAAACGTAGACTGAGAATAACCCTCCTTTGGTTCCTGAATCCTTAATTTCCTGCTTGGGCTTGATCTTGCAAACTCACTTCTTATTATACCTTATTCAGCTGGTATTGCTGCAGACTGAATTGGGGCTACTTGTATAGCTAAGTTTGCAGGCTCTGTACATGGATGATTACATAAATTAAAACTAGGGCTGTCGATTAATCGCAGTTAACTCTCACAATTAACTCAAAAAAATTGTGATTAATCACACTGTTAAACAATAGAATACCAGTTTAAGTTTATTAAATATTTTGGATTTTTTTTTACATTTTCATATACATTGTATTCTGTGTTTGTAGTTGAAATTAAAGTATATATTTTTTATTACAAATATTTGCGCTGTAAAAATAAGAAATAGTATTTTTCAATTCACCTCACACAAGTACTGTAGTTCAATCTCTGTTGTGAAAGTGCAATTTACAAATGTGGATTTATTTTTGTTACATAACTGTACTCAAAAACAAAACAATGTAAAACTTCAGAGCCTACAAATCCACGCAGTCCTACTTCTTGTTCAGCTAATCGCTCAGACAAATAAGCTTGCTTACATTTACAGGAGATAATGTTGCCCTCTTCTTATTTATAGTGTCACCAGAAAGTGAGACCAGGCATTTGCATGGCACTTTTGTAGCCAGCATTGCAAGGTAATTACATGCCAGTTATGCTAAGCATTCCTATGCCCCTTCATGCTTCGGCCACCATTCCAGAGGACATGCTTCCATGCGGATGACGCTTGTTCAAAAAATAATGCGTTGATTAAATTTGTGACTGAACTCCTTGGGGGAGAGTTGTATGTCTCCTGCTCTGTTTTACCCACATTCTGCCATATATTTCATGTTATAGCATTCTTGGATGATGACCCAACACATGTTGTTCATTTTAAGAATACTTTCACTGCATATTTCACAAACACAAAGAAGGCACCAATGTGAGATTTCTAAAGATAGCTACTGCATTTGACCAAAGGTTTAAGAATCTGAAATGCCTTCCAAAATCTGAGTGGGATGAGGTATGGAGGAGCATTCTTTCAGAAGTCTTAGAAGAGCAACACTCTGATGCACAAACTACAGAACCCGAACCACCAAAAAAGAAAATCAACCTTCAGCTGGTGGCGTCTCATTCAGATAATGAAAATGGGTCAGTCCACACTGCTTTGGATTGTTATCGAGCAGAACCCTTAATCAGCATGGGTGCCTGTCCCTTGGAATGGTGGTTGAAGCATGGAGGGACATATGAATCTTTAGCGCATCTGGCATGTAAATATCTTGCAACTCTGGCTACAACAGTGCCATGAGAATACCTCTTCTCAGTTCCAGGTGATCTTGTGAACAAGAAGTGGGCAGCATTATCTCCTGTAAATGTAAACAAACTTGTTTATCTGAGCGATTGGCTGGACAAGAAGTAGGACTGACTAGACTTGCATTTATAAGGTCAACTTTCATGATAAAAGAGATTGCACTACAGTACTTGTATTAGGTGAACTGAAAAATACTGTTTTGTTTTTTTACAGTGCAAGTACTTGTAATCAAAAATTAATATAAAGTGAGCATTGTGCACTTTGTATTCTGTTGTAATTGAAATCAATAAATTTGGAAATGTAGAAAACATCCTGTTTAACAGTGTGATTAATCTCTCAATTGAGACTAATTTTTTAATCACTTGAGAGCCCTAATTGAAACACATGAATTTTTATTTTAAAACAAGCCTTCTATTATCAAAATATATACTTTATCTAATTCAGTCATTATATGAACCCTTATTTCCCCCTTGAAATATTAAACCAAGCCCCCAATCATTTGCAGCTCTTAGAAATACAGTGGTGACTTCCAGGAATGTGGAAGTGCTAACTCCAGGGTCGAGGTTGATTTCAATTTGAGTAATAGGATTCTGTCTCCCTGAATTGTTGAATCGGTTGGATAATACTCTTCAGTAGTTACCTTAAGAAATTATGTAGTATTGCTTTCAGATGTTCCAAGGGCTTTTGTGTTGCACTCCAGAAGCCATTGTATTATTGAGATTTTGTAAATCTGTAAAAATGCTAAAATATTAATAGTTTTAGAATGTTTCCCCTCTTACAACTTACCCATATTTATCGATAGTTTTAGCTTTTAATTATATTTGCTGAAAAATCAGGCAGGTTGTACTAAAGGTAATTATTTCCTTTACTAGATTAATCTTGATTTACTGGCTGACCCCTTGGCCATCCTGCTTCCCTTTCATAAGTTAAAATTGGAAGGGACTCTCAAGTGGTGTGAATGGCAATTCTCAGGCCTAAGATTGTTAGCAAAGATAAAAAGAGATGCGTTAGCTAGCAGAAGCTATACTCAAAGTTACCTTCTGTACTCTTTTTGTCATGTCATTTTAAATACCAGAAGCAGTTTTGTCTTTGCAGTAGAAAGGGTGGTTGCACGGGTTTGGGCTGGAGAAATTTGACTTTTGAGTAACGAAATAACTGCAAGAAAGATGCTTATGACCTGTTCCTCATTTTTAACTGCATATTTGGGTGAGAACAATTGAATCTGTGTTTTTGTTGTTGCAGAGGTTTTCTGAGAACAAATTTAAATGTGCAACACTTCTTAATTACATATTCCTCTGCCCCAGCGTTGAACAGTGTTAAACATCATAGATGCCCTGGGTTAATTCTGGGTTAAAGGGCATCTATGATGTTTAACACTGTTCAGTTCCCTGTCACAGAAAACCTCATTATGTACTTCAAATGTGATAATTCTCAGTTGTAACAACACCTGTTCACATAAAGGATAGAGTTACAATTGGGGAAGAATCAGTCTTTGAAAATCAAGCAAACTTTCTGTATTAAATATACATTTTTTTTCATTCTAACTTTAGGAGAAAATGTTAGCTTTTGTTACATTAGGTAGTGAATATATTTCCATCCTGTCTGTCTTTCTCTCATAGCAGATGTACCTTAATTTTCAGAGATATATCATAAATTAGTATTTTTAATAACTCAGTTATTTTAAAATGTAACTCCTCATTATGACTTTAGTTATAAAATATTCATATTTTCCAGTGAAAGTAATATAAAGCTTGCAGACTGCACTGAAAATACATTAGTTTACCATTTCTGAGAAAAAAATTTTGTAGTGAGAATAAGGTGTTAAGAACAAGTCAGTTACTCTGCTGTTAAGGAGTTAGTTTGTTCTATACAATAGTTGCTAGGTAGAAGTCCATTCCACAGTAAAGTAGCTAACTGATCTAATATCACCTAATCTAAATAACAATGAACAGTTACAAGATCAGTCTAAGACTCTAGTATGTGGTGAAAAGGCAACAGTTCCTTAACAAAGTTTGCTTATAGAGTCCCTGGCATCAGTATTAACGTTTGAGTTCCTTTTATAGATCATCAAAATTGTACCTTTTTGTGTATATACTTTCTGAGAATAGGCTAATTACCAAAAACCACCTGGATCTTTGGTGTTCAGATTCTCTTTCAGGTATAAAAAGAGAAGAACCAAGTTTATTTTTGCTTGTTACCATTTTTTCTTTTCCTTTTTTCTGGGGTAAGAGGAGGGTCCTTTTTTTCTTCTGTACATCATCACTAGGGTCATAAAGCTTGACTTTTCCCTTAACACACCTGTCTCTGACAGGACAGGTAGCACTGATGGAAAACCTTAGTATCCTAATGCTGGGGTTCTTAACCTTTTTCTTTCTGAGGCATGTCCCCCCCCACCCCCAACATGCTATAAAAACTCCATGGTCCACCTGTGCCACAATAACTGTTTTTTTGCATATGAAAAACAGGGCCATTGTTAGGGGGTAGGACACAGGACAGTTACCTGACCCCCCCCCCCCCATACCATAGGGGCCCACACGAGGCTACATTGCTCAGGCTTTGGCTTCAGCCCCCAGTGGCAGGGCTCAGGGCCATGGGCTTCAGTCCCATGCAGTGGGGCCTCATCTTTCTACACTGGGCCCCAGTGAGTCTAATGCTGGTCCTGCTTGATGGACCCAGCAGAAACATGCTCGCAGCCCCCCAAGGGGTCCTGGACTCTTAGTTCAGAACCACTGACCTAAGGTGTAAATATAATATATTTAATAAATAATGTGTAAATATAATAATGCTTTAGGCTTCTTTACACAGACAGCAACTAAGACCTAGAAACAGTGATGAACAATTCTTCCCTGTCTTGAGGATGAACTAGTTAACCTAGGTATCAGATGGTAGAGACCTATGATTGTTTCTATAAATAATGCACCCATTTATTGAAAGACCTAATTTTGCCTATTTTCCTAAAGTCAGTTTTTCTGCCTTTGGACAAAAAGTGGTTGAAACTTTTCTGGGATCCCTTGAAAGTTAATATTATGTGATAAAAAGGAGTGCTTGAGGCACCTTAGAGACTAGCAACTTTATTTGAGCGTAAGCTTTTGTGAGAAGCTTATGCTCAGATAAATTTGTTAGTCTCTAAGGTACCACAAGTACTCCTTTTTCTTTCTGCGGATACAGACTAACATGGCTGCTACTCTGAAACCTGTTATGTGATAGCAGCATAATACTTAAAGGCTCTGAGATTCGTTTAAACAGGGACCTTTCCATGAAGGAGTTTGGGGAGTGAGTGAGCTGATGTCTGTAGCAAATTCACAAAACTCTTTGACAGGCCTATGCTGATGACACTGATTCTTGTATATAAACAAGGAAGTCATCTCACAGAGGCACAGTATAGTAACTCCTTTGCCCTTAGGAACGCAGAACTAATTCAGTGCTTATCAAATGGAAAATAACCTCAGCAACAAAGGGAATGTTACTCTGGAGTCTACTTCACAATAAATGTTCAATGTGTGTGTAATTTAAATAGTCCTATAAAACGCCAGTGGCCAACATCATGATAGTGTTTCATAGAGTTGGGGGAAAAAAATCCAGGGCAGTAAATTAGGAGACTTCTATTTGGCAAAACTGGAATATTGTAAAACTTAGGTGAAACTATTGGGAAGCTAGTAAACAGAATCAGCATAAAGTCTCTTGTGTTGTCTTTTTTCTTTTTTATAAAGAACATGCATTTTTCATAAAATGAGATGTTTTGAAATTAAGTACAAATGTTAAATTGCAATCTGGGGTTGAAATTATTGGACTTTGCCTTGCAGTTATAGTTTGAGCACTGAATGTAATCTCAGCCCTGTATCTGTACACATGGAGATGTGACTGCTGCCTTAAGGATCTTTGTAATCACACTTTGTACCTCACTGTTGCTTGATGACTTATGAAGTTTTAAGTCCATTTTCATCTTCTTGCTTATCTGGTATCTACCGTATTAGTTTGTCACCATCTTTGGCTTGGTTTTAGGATTCTCTGCTCATTTTGATTTGTGCAGAGGCTTTATACGTTTAGCTTTCCATATCCTAAGGAGATGATAACCTTTAGGATTTCAAATGCACAGCTTGTAAAGTCAAAACTCTGCATGTATTAAAGAAAACTGCTTAACAGAAAAAACCTTCAGGTCTGTTTGCTGGCAAGTAAAAGGGAAAACCCAGCAGGAAGAGGGGGCCCACATCTTGAAATATTCATCAATCATTTTCCTGGCACCAGGAAACGAATCAGCCTTTTAGTGGGTAGAACATGATCAATCACATAATGTGGGAAATTACAGTAATTTGCCGTACCCAAAATGATGTCGTCATGCTGATAGTGAGTCAGAAAGGTAGCTGTCTTGGTGCTTATTGAGAACTAAAGACTTGCATATAGCTCTTGGTGTAAAGGATTTTTAATGAATAAAATTATTTAGCATTCCATATATAAAACTTGCGTTAAGTTAAGAACTTTGACATCTTTAGAACAGGTTTTAGTCTGATCCAGAATTTATTCTCCCTGTAGCTTTCTGTTGCGGATATGTGATATATTTGCATTTTCCTGCAATATAAAATGTTTGGATTTTTTTGGTTTTGTTTTTCTCCCTTGTTGTGTGTGTGGTCTTCCCCTTCCCCCCCCAAACTTTCAATATACATGTGCCTTTTTGGCATAAGAAAATGGAGGATTCTACTCCTGTTCCAACACCATGCAGTGGGGGTTCTTATGATTTATGAATAATTATTTATAGCTCAATATATATTGGTAACAATAGGGCTGAATTGCACCCCCTGACACTTATTTATAGCTAGAATATAGTCTATAAAATCTTTTTTTTTTTTAAAAAAAAAAGTTTTGTATCTAGAATGCACAATTAGAACTAGTCAGTCACTGTCCGTATGTTATATTGTGGAAGATAGTGCTACGAGCAAATAAGAGGTTATTGGAAAAGAGTTCAGATAAGATGCTGCAAGTTTTAATGAGCGGGTGGGTTATAATTTTGTCCTCCTACACAAATGTCTACAATAAAAACTGACAGGAATGTGACACTGGTATTTACTACTAGAAATAACTGCCTAGTCAATTACTGGAATTCATTGGTTGGAAAAATGAGTTCCTGGGGTCTCTGCATGGAGTGGTGTTCAGTGAGGTTTGTTTGCAAGGAAACTTTGAGGCTACTGGGCCTAATTCAGACATGTTTATGGAGTTACAGCTGTTCATGCTGGGTCTAAATTTGGCCTAGTGAGTTTAAACGATGGGAGAGAGAAGGGCTTCAGTTGATCGTTCGCTTGTAGAGAAGAGGGTTTTCTTGGTGTTTAGCCTATAGTAAGGATTCAGTGGTGGTCTCTGCTTGCAGGTGTATTTAGTTTGAATATTGGTACTACACTAAGTGAACAGTTTGGCTACTCAGTTAGAATGATGGTACCCTTTATTAAAACTCGTTTTCCTCCCACTATGTCACTCGAGTACTTTAAAAAAAAAAAAATAAATAAAAAAATAAAAATAGTAGCTACTTTGAAAGAACCTCTGCCCAGGACTGGGCACTAAATGGTCAGGAAAATGACAGATTTTTCATCTGCTGGTGGGCAGCCTGGTGAGGAGAACAAAATAGTCTAAGACTACATATGTAGGTGCCTTTTGTTCCTCTTCCCCCCTCCTCCCCCCCACCACTCCCACACTTGCGATAGTGGCCAGAAGAGCCTTACTTCCAGCTGGGAACACATGGGCTGCTCGGAGGTTGCTCTTTCTCTCTCTGTGTAGTGTCAAATGGATGGTAAGGACAAGAGTGTGTTTTGTTTTTTTTGTCTGGCAGCCTGGAGAACAGAAGACCTCAAGCTTCTTTATTGGCAGATAGCTGCTGCTGAGCTTGCAAAAAACCACTGTGCAGTTTTCGTATAAAAGATGAGCATAGTTTTCCTTTTTTGGCAACTGAAGTTGGACATTAAATGCATTAAATACAATATGCTGGGTTCACTTCTGTTCACTACTTTAAAACACCCAAGGGCATAATCATAGTAGAAAATACTCCATATTAGTTGGGGAGGAATGTATTTTTGTAATAAAGACATATTAGAAGCTCTCACAGGGTATTTTCTAAACAGAACTTTATTAAAAAGTTAGCAATGCACAATTGTAAGAGGAAAGCTTAATTAAAAAAAAACCACAGGATGTTAATAGACTACATTCCAGAACTCTGGCAGATCTTCAGACTGCCGTCTAAGACAAAGTTTTACACATGTAGATGTGCCTAATCAATAATCCTAAACTACAGTGTGTCTCACATGTAATTGACAATATTTTAGTCAAATATGTAAAAAGGAACAAGTTAAAAGCTGTAACTTTTGTTTCCTATTAAAAATGACTGTCCTTGGATGTTGCCAGTGCAGATGTTAAACATATTTAAGTGAGCAAGCCAGCTGTTTTTTCTTTCAAAATACTGAGAGCAAGATCCCAAATCCTAGTTAGTAATTAGAAGCCTTGAAATGACCTTGAATCCAACCAAACTACAAAAGCTGTCTTGAAGTAAATTTTTGGTTTTTCTTCATTGCAGAGAAGTTAGGTAAAATGATGTACAACATTGTTTGCTAAAATATTAAGTGATAGCCTTGGGTCAACACTGAAGATGAGAAATAATTAATAAGAAATGCCATTAAAGCACAAAAGAGCAGCACAGAATGATTGCAAGCCATTTCTTCTAAAATGACTGGAAAAGTGGAATAGTTTGTGTGGAATTCAGAACCAAAGGATGTAAAATTGCTTGTTCCAGTCTTTCCTGACGGGAAGTAAATTCCCTTTTAAAAACTTACTATTTCTCATTTTTAAATGTAAGTTTGCATTCATGGAGGGACCAATCAGTTTTAATAGCTCTCTATTTTAAAAAGTCTAACTCCATTTTTTTTTCTAGGCAACAAAAGTACTGTGATAGTTATGAATATTTCAATAGCATTTGTATGTATAAAAACTGCAAGGGCTTGTCTAAGCTTGAAATGCTATAGCGTCACAGTTGCATTGCTTCAGTGTAAATGCTACCTGTGCTGAAGGGAGGGGTTCTCCTGTCACCTCCTTGAGAGGCAGTAGCTAGGTCTTCCGTCAACCTAGTGCTGTCTTTGCTGTGGGTTAGGTCGGCTTAACTACACCACTCAAGGGTCTGAATTTTTCACACCCTTGAGTGACGTAGATAAGATGACTTAATTTTCTAGCATAGACAGTGTTCCTAGACCTGATCTGTTACTCTGAAAATAAACTCTCCCAGTTCCGTGGCTTTCTTCTATACTTTGGAATGTTCATTTGCCGAAACTGTTCTGTCCCCCCACCCCCGGTTTAAAATCACTTTTGTTTCATACTAAAGGAAGCAAATAGGTAAAGAGCATTACTCCTGTTAATGTTCATATTGGATCGCACACTTCATTGTTCAGGTTGAGCCTTGAACTATTATCTTATTGATGATTAGGAATCTTGAAATTGTCTCTGTAAGAACTAGGCTCATCTGTCAATAGAGGAGATAACCCTTGTCCCACAGCATCATAAAGATGATAAATTGCTGAAGGATGAGCTAGAAAGCACATGGTGTAATATGTATATATGTTAAATACATATATGGCTAGATTAGCTGTTAAAATGGATTTTAAGTATACAGAATACGAACATTCTTGGCATATGTGCATATCCAGGAACACTAGTTCTAACTGCATTCTCATGACACATTACTCAATTATGAAAGGATGGACAGGATCTAGACAATTGAACTTGTATTTCAAGATTAATTAACTGTGGAAATGAATCTTCTTGAAAACAAAAATAATTGGCAGGGCATTACCTAGTGTCCTGGCTAGCATTTCCCTTCAATAAAACTCTAGGGAAGATTTTCAAAACTGCCTAAGGGATTTTGGAGCACAAGTCCCTTAATTAAGTGGGATTTGTGCTTGGAAATCCCTTAGGTACGTATTGCAAATCTTTCCTCTAATATATATATATGTTAGTGGTTGAGTATGCATTTTTTTCTTGCTTTTTACCTGCATTCCATATGTAGTTAGCAAACTCTTGCTTTATTAAGTATTGGGGACAATTTGAGACAGTAGGGAGCAATATGTCAAACTCCTTTCTCTTCCATCAACCTAATGCCATGTTAACACTCAGTCTAAAAAAAAAAGTACTATTTTTTTCTCCTGATCTTTATTTTTGCAATTTGAGCATATAATTGGTCATAGCAAAGGCCACCAAGTAAGCAGCAGTCTGGCTAACTGTTTTGCTGTTTCCTATATTGCAGAATGATATATTTAGGTTAAGTAACTTGAGTGTTCTATGTTTCAAAGGTCCCAATTTTTAGAGTTACTAGCTTTAAAATAGGGGAGACTCCATTTTTGATGGTGCTGTGAAGAGTCAAGCGTCTTAGGCCTTGTCTATGCTACGAATTTACTTTGGTATAGCTACACCACTGGCAACCATAGCTATACTGACCTACCCCCACTATAAATTCTTCTGTCCACCTAGCTGCCACCTCTTGAAGAGGTGCGTTGCCGACACCGATGGGAGAAGCCCGCCAATGGGCAGAGATGGTGTCTACGCTGAAGCGCTACAGTGGCACAGCTTTTAAGTGCAGACCTATCCTAACTCCTGTAATCATGAGCTGTCCATTTTGTCCAAAGACTGAGTTATTTTCTCTGCTTGGTAAGCTATGCTTCGTGTCCTATGTGACTTTTGCCACAAGATGTGGTTTCCGGTCAGGGCTGTCCCCATCCATACGCAAAGTATGCAGCTGTGTCGGGCACCAGGAAATTAAGGGGAACCGACTTTCCTGGTGCCTAACGCATCTGTGTGCTGCCCCAGCCCCTGCTCTGCCCCAGCCCTGCCTCTTCCAGCCCCTGTCCCACCCCACCCCTGCCCCCACTCCATCCCCGTCCCCACAACCGTGAGGACCGCAGCAGGGGTCGGGCCTGCACTCACTGATGGCGGGAAGTGCAGTGACCTGGCCCCAGCCACACCACTGGTGAGTGCTGGGGTGTGGTTCCCCCCTGCTCCCCAAGCCAGCTCCCCCCGCAGGGGCCTGGGGCCTCACACACTCCCTCCCGCAGGGGCCCTGCTTAGGGCCCCAGAATGGCTAGCGACGGCCCTGTTTCCAGTGAAGAGAAATTCAGTTCATTTCCAACTGTCGTGTTTCAGCTAGTAGACCTGATGCCTACAACTGAGTTCTAGTTGCAGAGAACAGCCTAACTGGTTAAGTCCATGCTAGCAAATGACTACAGGTTGTTAAATACACCACAACATGCCATGCAAAGGTGAGTTTGAAGGGATTGTTTCTTTTTATGCTGGCTTTCTTGGTTTTGTTTCAGAGTGTATTGGACTTAATTCCTCGTGGTCAGTTTGCGAAGTAGCAGCAGGTCTGAAGGATGCTACTTGCCTGGTTCTTCTGTCCACAAAGCAAGTAATCAAGCTGGCTGAATAAATTGGCTCAGAAGAGAAAGCAGGAAGGTAGAGGAACTGTCCTTACTGTTGAGGCATTCTCTGTGTGTGAAATGTAGAACTGGCCCTGGATGATTAGAGGGTGGAAAAATTAATGAAATCTAAAATATATGAATAAAGAGCTGAGGAAAATAATGGGGTTTTAACTGCATGAAATTGATGGGCTTACTTTGCTACATGGTACTTTGCATTGGTGAAGTGCTTCATAAACATTAAGGTTAAATTTTTCAATCTTGGCCGCTAGGTTTGGGAGCCCAACTTGGGACACCATTGGCCTGATGAGTGGAAGTAGAGAGCACCCACAATTCTAGTTGAATAGGCACTGAGAGTGGGTGACACTGCTGAAACTCAAGCCCAAAATGTCTCAGATGGCGCCTCTTATAAATGAAGGCATCCATGATAAAACAGTCACTTCTGAAAACTTGACTGAAATACACAGATTGAGGTCTTGGTTTTAAAAAAAGGAAAGTGAAGTTCTGAGACTAATTTATCTAGGATATAAATCTGTGGGTCGGCTGGGAATAAAATGGGGAGTCTTGACTCCCAGTTTGTAGCTCTACCACTATGCAAATATTTTAAAGCAATATGTTACAGAGATGGTCTCAGCCAGGTAAAACATGCAGCAGAAAGATTAGTCTTGCCATTGAACACTAGGAAGTCATTGGACCTGTAAATACTTTGCAGAAGTTATTACTTAAGCAGATTATTAAATCTTGGCTCTTTCTGCTTCGTTACTTAATAAAACACACCTAGTATGAGGGTTAGAGCAATGGAAGCTGATATTTGATTTTTGTTTCTGGCTTTATCGTACTCTGTGATCTTGACTAAACCACTTAATCTCTGTGGCTCAATTTACCCAACTGTAGAATGGTAGTGATCTTCCCCACTGAAACTGTTGAAACTCAATTCGTTTTTTATAAACTGACTTCCCTCTATTAAGGATAAAGTTCAAGCCCTGCACCCCTATTTTCAGTGCCCTGAAGAGCTCTGCTGTCACTTCACCTTCTTGTTTCGCTTCTTCCTATGTATCTTCTCTAACTGCTACTTTGGTTTTCTCCCACTTTACACCACCTTTCATGCACTACCTATACTGAGAACAGTTTCCCATTTCCAGGAATCAAGTTCCTTCTTTTGTTTCCTGCAAATTACTTCCCCACTTCCTTTATGAAGTTCTAAATGCATCTGAATATTTTCTGTATTCTGTTGGTCTGTTAGTGTAAACTCCTCTGGACCAAAGACCTAATCTTTTCTACATGTTTAGTAAGGTGCTGTGTACACTACAAAAATCTATATCAAGTGATTTCAGTAATTGGATGGAAGCTTCTTTTTATGCAATCCAGTGCGTGGTGGACTTGTTACATGTACATCCTGTTTGTAAATATTTGTTGTTAAACAGTGTAAAAGGCACTTTTAAATTTAAGTGAGTTGGAATAGTATAGTATTGTATGCCTCTAAATAATAATAATAGTAGTATAGTATGCCTCTAAATCCCTCATCTCCATATTACCTGGAGATAATATTTGTGCAGTTGAATCTTGATGAGGATTAGCAGATGTTAGCAGTGTGGTGGCTACGTGGGGCAGCCCATCATTAATGAATACTAGTGACTTGCTCCTTGTACCGAACATTCTCTGGTGTTATCCTTTTACTCTTTAATAGTAATTGCCTCTAACTCCCTATGATATTGTGGCATTTGTTTTGTATTCTCCCATCCCACCCCCAAGAGGTAGGGGTGTGTGTGTGTATTGATTTAATGCATCAGTTGTTTTGTCTATGGCTTTTTCAGTGTTTGACTTCTGTAGTCAGTTTGTAGAATTTCAGGACAACTAATTTAGTTTTTTTTTTTCTAGTCTTGCAGAAGTTCCTCAATCTAAGCTTTGAATTAATGTGTATTAGAGCTGAATATTAACTTGCCAATTAACATAGCTTCTGTTTGCAACACATAATAGCTGTGTATATGTAGGAAGAATATGTTGTCATATGACTGAGATTGACTTTAAGGTGCAGAGCTACACTTTGCTGGGAGTCTTGAGTTAGGCTCATTGACTGATAGATTATAAATTTTGATCTAATCCCTGGAATCATTTTCTAGCAATAGTTTCACTTGCTGATCATCTCCTGTAATTTGAAACTATCTCATCCCAATCTGCTCAACTTTTTTTCTTTTAAGATGCTGTTTAAGATGCGTGGACTTCGATGTATCTAATTTTTCTTCATTTTTGTGAGAAAAGGAGATTCAAGGAAAAAACAGGAATAAAAATTCTTCAGAGATCAGGATTGTCTAAAATAGATAAACAAACCCCATTTTTAATCTAAAGCTAGTTAGTTCTAAATATCTTGTCTACTCTGCCACTGAGTCAGAATGTAGCCTGGGGTGTCAAAACGGCAAGATAGTACCCTTTGTCTATTATTGACATGTATCCATCAAGGTTATCTCATAGTAATACTGCTCCTTACTGTATAGAAAGGAAAGGTATGAGGTAGTATTTGATTCATACTGCCTTAATCTTTCTAGTCTCCCCTTCTGTCCAAAAACTGAACCATGCCATCCTGCTTCCTTTCTCTTTAACTGGGACAATTTTTAACCTAATGTAATAGCCACTTTGAGTCCTTATGAGTCTTTTCACACGGAAGACTACCATAATGTTGAAATTATACAGTTAATTTTTCTTGCAATGGGCCAATTTCAAAAATAATATATTACATTGTCAGGTTTCAGAGTAACAGCCGTGTTAGTCTGTATTCGCAAAAAGAAAAGGAGTACTTGTGGCACCTTAGAGACTAACCAATTTATTTGAGCATAAGCTTTCTTGAGCTACAGCTCACTTCATTGGATGCATACTGTGGAAAGTGTAGAAGATCTTTTTATACACACAAAGCATGAAAAAATGGGTGTTTACCACTACAAAAGGTTTTCTCTCCCCCCACTCCACTCTCCTGCTGGTAATAGCTTATCTAAAGTGATCACTCTCCTTACAATGTGTATGATAATCAAGGTGGGCCATTTCCAGCACAAATCCAGGGTTTAACAAGAACATCGGTGGGGGGGGGGGAAGAGGGGGAGGAAAAAACAAGGGGAAATAGGTTACCTTGCATAATGACTTAGCCACTCCCAGTCTCTATTCAAGCCTAAGTTAATTGTATCCAATTTGCAAATGAATTCCAATTCAACAGTCTCTCCTGGAAATCCTGGGCGCCCCGTCATCTCAGTCATTGGCACCCTGACAGCAGGATTGTCTGGCTATGTAGACTCGCTCCTCAGGCCCTACGCTACCAGCACTCCTAGCTACCTTCAAGACACCACTGACTTCCTGAGGAAACTACAATCCGTCGGTGATCTTCCTGATAACACCATCCTGGCCTCTATGGATGTAGATGCCCTCTACACCAACTTTCCACACAAAGATGGACTACAAGCTGTCAAGAACACTATCCCCGATAATGTCACGGCTAACCTGGTGGCTGAACTTTATGACTTTGTCCTTACCCATAACTATTTTACATTTGGGGACAATGTATACCTTCAAATCAGCGGCACTGCTATGGGTACCCGCATGGCCCCACAGTATGCCAACATTTTTATGGCTGACTTAGAACAACGCTTCCTCAGCTCTCGTCCCCTAACGCCCCTACTCTACTTGCGCTATATTGACTTTTTATTTATTTATTTAAAAGTACTCCTTTTCTTTTTATATTATATTGTAACTATCTTAATTGTTCTTGTTTTTATCAGTAAATTTACTAGAAAAAGGCTACCAGGTAGGCTAATGCACAAATGGTAGATTAACTTTTGTATGTACTTTACAAGAACCACAACGCTTCAAAGTTAAATGATACAAATCAGTGGTCAGTACAGAGTGTAAATTAAACAGTGATGTAAAGACACATACGTTGTGCCTGAATCTTCTAATATAGAAGATGAGAAATGAGGATAGATACTTATAAAAGAGATCCCCTTAAGATTTAAAATTATTTCATGGACTGCAAGGAAAGCCCCTTTACAGTGCACATAATGAAGTATTTTGAATGAACCTATCACTATAGTTAGTATCTAATGGAAGAATAGTAGTGGAGGGAATATAAATTCCATAAAATATTGTAATGGAGCCAGCCTCCTACCAAAAGCACTGAGCCAAGTGACAGCAGGAGGCTTGAACAGACAGTGGGGCAGAATGTGCCCTTTGTGTTGCATTCAGCACTACTTGTGGAGACGAGTATGAGGCGGGCACAACAGGATAATTGCTATTGTCATTGTGTGAGTTCACATTTTGAAGGTTCTTTGCTGCCAGAAGCATTCTATGTTTAAATTTTGTATTCTGCAAAATCTGAATGTCATGGGGTGCCAGGTTTAGCCCATGGGCCGTGAGTTGGATAGCACCTTTACTTTAAATTTTAAAAGACATAAATATCACTTCCTGTCAACAATAAGGAGATTTGTTTGTCTCAAAAGCAGTCATATTTTTCAGGATTCTGTGTTGAGGATCCAGATCAAAACAGTATCTTGGATATGAAGGCAAACAAATATATGTTCTTTTTCAAAGTTTTTTTTCTCAACCAGCAGGCAGTTAAGTTTAAAACACTGTCTAGACTTAATGGTACTGTAACATACTAGATGGGGACATACGTTAAATGTACATCTCTAATGTTACTTTTGAGCACCTTACTACACTGTAGACATCCTATAATTGACTCAAACTAAGAACAGCCTGTCATATTATCCATATAATAGGTACAGAAACATTAAATATCCAGCAAGCACATCCTCACTTTACAGCTGTCCTTCAAAGTAGATGGTCCTAATGTATATTTTTTTCCATGTTGCTTTCTAAAAATTGTCAAATTACCCCTCATAAATCTATAACTACTCCCAGATAAAAACGACATTAAATAGTAGTTTAAAGTTGAGTATGGATCAGTAACTTAAGGATAAAAACATTGCATGGATGTTTTATGTCTTAACAAGCCTTACAAACACAGGAAATTCAGATTTAAGATTAAAGACATAGTCAAAGTATGGAAATACAGTTAAGAGACCTCAACATTAAACTTCACTCTGTAGTGATGTCATGCAGTAACTTGTACAACGCTGATTCGTGCATAAGTGTTTAACCCCATCTTAGATTAAAATAACTTTTGAGGAGTCCGGTGGCACCTTAAAGACTAACAGATTTATTTGGGCATAAGCTTTCGTGGGTAAAAAACCCACTTCAGATGCATAGAGTGAAAATCACAGATACAGGTATCTGAAGTGGGTTTTTTACCCAGGTATCTGTAATTTTCACTCCATGTATCTGAAGAAGTGGGTTTTTACCAACAAAAGCTTATGCCCAAATCTTTTAGTCTTTAAGGTGCCACCGGACTCCTCATTGTTTTTGTTGATACAGACTAACATTGCTACCCCTCTGATACTAAAATAATTTTGAGACACATGAGATTCTTCATTTCTCCACCCTCACCCCACAGTGGTATCGCATGACTGTATCTTCCCTAAGTGGGTTTTGGCTTCACCCTTATTGCGAGTAATGAAAAGTGGTGGCTTGTTTGAAAGAGGGAATCCTGCATTTGTAACATCAATTCTATTGAGAATGAGAGAAAATGGCAGCCATTTTGAAAGAAGGCAGTTGCTTATGAAGAAAATTTATGAAGACTAGCAACCAAAGGATGACCATTGATCCTTAAACAAAAAAGTCTCAACTTCAGATATAGCCAATGCATGATATTTCGGTGAGTTTTATATATGAGTTTTACTTGTAAATTCCCAGAAAAGTCATTTTGTATTCTTAGAGCTGTAATTTTGGGGAGGGTACTCTGTAGTCTTCATACATAGAATCATAGAAATCTGGGCCAAAAGAAATCTGATGAGGTTCAATAAGGATAAGTGCAGGGTCCTGCACTTAGGACGGAAGAGCCCAATGCACAGCTACAGACTAGGGACCAAATGGCTAGGCAGCAGTTCTGCGGAAAAGGACCTAGGGGTGACAGTGGACGAGAAGCTGGATATGAGTCAGCAGTGTGCCCTTGTTGCCAAGAAGGCCAATGGCATTTTGGGATGTATAAGTAGGGGTATAGCGAGCAGATCGAGGGACGTGATTGTCCCCCTCTATTCGACATTGGTGAGGCCTCATCTGGAGTACTGTGTCCAGTTTTGGGCCCCACACTACAAGAAGGATGTGGATAAATTGGAGAGTGTCCAGCGAAGGGCAAGAAAAACGATTAGGGGTCTGGAACACATGAGTTATGAGGAGAGGCTGAGGGAACTAGGATTGTTTAGTCTGCAGAAGAGAAGAATGAGGGGGGATTTGATAGCTGCTTTCAACTACCCGAGAGGTAGTTCCAGAGAGGATGGTTCTAGACTATTCTCAGTGGTGGAAGAGGACAGGACAAGGAGTAATGGTCTCAAGTTGCAGTGGGGGAGGTTTAGGTTGGATATTGGGAAAAACTTTTTCACTAGGAGGGTGGTGAAACACTGGAATGCGTTGCCTAGGGAGGTGGTGGAATCTCCTTCCTTAGAAGTTTTTAAGGTCAGGCTTGACAAAGCCCTGGCTGGGATGATTTAATTGGGGATGGGTCCTGCTTTTGAGCAGGGGGTTGGACTAGATGACCTCCTGAGGTCCCTTCCAACCCTGATATTCTATGATTCTATGATAGCTCCTAGGTTGCCCTGCTGAAACAAATATCTAACGAGTTCAGGTTTTGTACTTAAATTTTAACATCCTCCTGCCTTAATGTAGCAGTTTTCAGATGAGCTTTGTTTTAAGAAATCCCAGCAAGGTTTCTTCTTCTTTGGTTCCCAGCACTTATTAAAATGTGCTGAATAGGGTTGCTGCATATACCTACCCATACAGCCTTTCTGTTAGAATAATTGTAAGTGCATCATAAACCTTCCTATGGCTCTTGATTAGATTATATTGTAAATGTTAGATTGTCTTCCTGCTTGAGTAACTTCTGAAACCGATGTTACCTTGAGTGTAAAGTCAATTCGATTTTTTTTATTATCCTTGATTCATTTTTTAGTCACTAAGAGATTAAATTAGTATTCTATGCTATTGTATTGTATTCACTACTGTTAAGGGACAATGGAAATATATATTGATACAACACAAAATGTGGATGGTTATTTAAAGAGGAATATTTCCACCGACATTTTCCATGTGAAAGGCTTACCAGCCTAACTTTAGATTTCAGTTTATATTGCATTTACTGTTTTTGATGGATCTTAAAAGTAAAGTACCTCCAACAATTCATTGGAATAAACAGCAAGGAAAAAATCTGGCAAGCTTTTGAATAACACAAATGGTTAGATTTAAAACTGATTGTGTAGTCAGTTATGAGATGTTACCATCCAGCATCGATAGCCTTCTAACAGAAAATGTTTTTGTCTTCTGGGCTAGAGCCCAAGTGTGTGCATACATTCCAAAAGACGGCAAATTTTAAAACTATCACTTGGGAGTTGGAGTTTTTTTTCCTATAGCTTCTTTATGGGATATACTGAATAGTAAAGAGCAACAGTTGCTCCTTGGAGTTTAGCTCTTCATAATAAATATTTAAAGTGAATAAGAATGTGAGTGTTTTGCTACAAAGTTACTATTCTGACTTTTACTAGCTAGAACGTCTGGCTAGCAATGTTTTTACGTAGGTCATATCTTTCTACATAAAGGCATATAGATGGTATTTTGGACTATAAATGTTAAGAACTTTTCCATACTCAGTACTATGGAATAAGGCGTGAGAGGAATATATTAAACCTGTTGGTTTTGCAAAAGAACTGATTTATCTGTTCTTACAGGGCCACCCTTCTCTTCAAAAGGGTTGTAGTTGTCTTCTCCTTTATATAGAACGGTGGCCTTTGCAACATTACATATTAACCTGCTTTCCCACTCCCCATCATGGGATTGGTCAGAGGATAGTCTAGAACTTGATGGGCTGTTTCTTCACACACTGTACTTTGTTCTCTGTCTTGAGTAACTCCAATTCTAGATCCTGCCCTTAGATGATTCGAGGAATAAAATTACAGTGAATGAAACCAGTTGTGCAATGTGAGGTCTAGGGCTTGAATTGATGGACTTGAGGACCAGATATGGCTGACTTCCTCTGTTAAAGAGGAGAATTATGTTGGATACATATTTTGACTAGGTGGGGGAATAGACTGACCGAATGGAAGGCGTGTTCCTTTGTGAAATGTTTACAAAGTAAAGTTCATAAAAACTATAAGCTAAACATAAGTAAAATATAACCCAGGCTAATCCACCTGCATTTCATTTTGAATCAGTTATGACTGAAGTTGTCTCATAGCCAAGCGTCATTTAAATAATGGCATGTATGTTTCAAAAGACTGTCTTTGTTGTTTTGTCTCTTAATACTTTCTCATTTTTCTGTTAAGGCTCATTCTTTGACATTGCCCACCTTTCATAGCACAAAGTTAGTTTTTCCTTACTCAGGCCAATAAATGAGAAATCACAGCAGGATTAACTGTATGTGGTGGTTTTTTTTGTAAGTGAAGAAAGATGTTAAGTTTGGACACGATTTGTGGTCAGAGCAGTCCCTCAGAGGAGGGGCAGTTGGGCCTATGGTCAGATGACAAGCCTTGGAACTACATTGTTGGCCAAGCGGAACGCAGGCCATCTGTGAAATGTGACAGTGATGAAGAGTGAAGGAGTGAGTGGTTCAGTGGGAAGAAAGTCTTCTCATTTTGTTCTTATAGAGTGATTAATCTGACTCCTCTTAAGGAACAAATTAGGACAGGAAATTGCATGTGAGCGTGTGATTCCATCCTTGAATTGTAAGGTAAAAGGCTCCGAAGCATTTGAGTTGATTATCAGGGGAAAAAATCAGAACAAATGTGGACTGTGGAATAACCCTCTCCCTCTCCTCCTACAATGCTGAGTGCAGAGAATAAACACAAAGACAAGATTACCCATTGTTGTTCCATAGTATTTTACAAGATAAAGTAAACAAAACGATTGAAAAAACCACTGCTTGAAACTGACTAAGATCTCTTGACATTATCCATCGCTTTTGGGTTATGAAGCCAGTTTTGGCCGTTCAGATATGACAAATGTATGGACTTGATCCAAAGTCATTGACTTCAGTGGGAGTGTTTCCACTGACTGTAATTGGCTAAGCTAAGAGTGCTTCATTCCTAACCAGAAGTGTAATATTTGAATGTGTATTCTGGGTATAAGTAGCAGTTAATGAACATGCCTATGTCCATTTACTTCGATTGCTGGCTGGTTTGAAGACTGAAAGATTGACCTTTAGGTCAGTTTTCAAATGAATGCTACAGCTTCATAAAGAGGAAATATCTTAATGGTAGTACTGAGTGATGACTAGATAAGGGTTTCTGCACCATGTGTGTGCAGGAAGTGTAAAGGGAACAATCAAAGCAGCAGCAATAGCAGCTCAAGATATTTCCATTAGTAAGAATTAAAATATATATAAAACTTACAAGGAAGGATTTATTGAGTTAGAAATGACAGCATTAGTAGTTACTTTAAATTCTTGCCACATGCATATATATATATATATATATATATATATATATATATATATATATATATATAGAGTGTGTGTGTGTTTTTAAAAATAGAACCTTAAGTATTTGAGACTCAGTACACACTGGGATCCCAATATTTGAAAGAGTCCTTAAAATTAAAATCATGTCTGTGTTCCATGATGGAGTATAAAATTATATGAAGTTTGAGTGAGATTTCTTTTCCAGTTGTCAAGACCATCATTGCTCTGGGCTTAGTTATTAATGTAAGGGTTTGTTCTGTGTACCTAGGGAAAGGATTTTGCATTTGATTTTGGAGTCTAGTTCCTCTTTTTTTTTTTTTTTCTTCCCAAATGGGAGGGAAGATTGTCTTGTGAGTATAGCACATGAGTGGTAATCAGAAGATGTGGGCTCTGTTTCAAGTTCTGTTAGACTGGCTGTGTGACCATAGATGAATCTCCATGCCTCAGTTTCTCTTTAAAATGGGGATAATTTACCCTGCTGTGGTGTTTGGGCCTTAATTCATTAATGTGATAAAGTGCTTTGAGATCACGTAGTGGAAGTTTCTATATTCAGTAAATACAAAATATTTCATAGATGACTCTATTTCGCATTTAGATCCGCACTCCTTTTTCAGGTGAAGAGCAATGCTGTCTGAGAAGTCTATAATGTACCCTCAGGATGTTGACCTACAAACAGACTGGCTTCTATTTACCAGCAGAGGCAAATTTGCTGCTGCTATTTACTTCTGATATGAACATATATAGTTTGTGATTTTCAGGATAAAATAAAAGCTGAAATATAACAATCATTTTTTTAAAATTAACTTTAAGTGTGTTTGGTTGCTGCCCTAGTACTACTTGCCAGATTTTTATAATCTTTAAAACAAAACAACAAAAATCTCCCCTGGGATTATTTCATATGTATGATTAAGTTATTCAGTTTCTGACTTGAAAGCCTTTGGGGTGAAAGGTTAAAGATGTGGTATGTCTTTGTTGCCATACAATGCACTTCCTTAGCCTGAAACAAGGAGATGGGTACAGTGCTGTAGGCATTAATGACTAACCAGGAAATTGGAAGGATTAGTGTGCATACATTTATTTCCAATAACCCAATTAATCCAGCGAGCATCTTGCGTTCAAAATGGTTGCAGCTGAAGTCTAAATTTATTTGATTTAAAAAAACAAAATTACAGGGTTTTCAGTTCATACTTCAACATCTGTTTGTTTGTTCTATGTTTAGGCACTGCATGTAAAAACTAAGTAAGTAGCTGTTCAGGGTGGCTATGTGAGGGTTAACCCATTGATACTTAGAGGGGAGCCCATTGATAAGGTATGAGAACAGCAGGAGGAGAGAAACTGATCCCATTGTCTTGTTTCTCTGCTAATGAGTTTCCAAAGCGCTGGGGCTCCTCTTCTACAGCAATCTGTCTGTTTGAGGTAATAGTGAGTAGTGGCTCTTTATCAATTACGGGTGGGGAAGTTCTTTCTTTGTCTTTGAATGAAAATTTGTCATTAGATCTGTAAGCATCTCTCTAACTTCTCCTAGCTACAGAGTAGCTTGTGATATTACACAGGGTGATAGTACTGTACCTGGTGCTGAGGGGTGTAACAAGCAGTTGTCGAAGGTAGTCTCTCTGGTGCTCAGTGCCCTCTATCAAAAGGGGCTTTTACGTTCATAAATTTATTTTTTTTAAAAAAAATCTGGGTAGGTCACGTGATCGGAGCAGTTATGTTCTGCTACATTCTTCAGATGGGAGCAAGGGAATCTGTAATGCCCACCAAGTGCAAGCTGTGCCACTTGCAATGTGTCAGGAGTATGATTCAGGGGTGGTTCAGTCCTATAACTCAATCCCTTTGTAACTTATTAGGCCTGGTTACTTGCGAGTTGCTCCAGTTTTGCTTAGTAGTTAGGTGCTTGGCTCAGTCAGGATGTTCCTGCATTGCAGGTGGGAGCAAGCGTCGCAGCACAGGTAGACAGACTTGCAGTAGCAGGGCTTGAGCTAGTGTGCTAAAAAGAGTGTAGCTGTGGCTCAGGTGGCAGCTTGGGCTCTCAAGCTTGCTGACCAACTGTGTGTGCCTGAGCGTCGATGGCTAAACCCGACTCGCAGCCAGAGTCTCAACATCCACGCTACTATTTTTAGCGCACTAGCTTGAGCCCTGCTAGAGTCTCACTGGGCAGGGGGTTGCTCCCATCTGAAGTGTAGACATACCCTCAGTTCTCTCTGGTATCTCCAGGTCCAGTAAGGACTGAACAAGGGGTCAAGACTCCATCCATACAGAGACCTGGAGGTGCACCAGAGTTCTTTGTTTAGTGAATGCTGGAGGTCATTTTTATTTTAGCTAGATTACTTCTGACCACTTTATCTAGGGGGAGGAGGGAGGATTTTTTTTCTTTAGTTTACATCTCATTCTTTCTTTTTTTTTTTTTTTTTTTTTTATTCTTGGTACCAGTGAGAGTGTGACCATTTGTTGATGGGTGGCTCTGCTGGATTAGTTTGAAATTGTCTGTGTATTTAGACTGGTTGGCTCTTCTCTATTTTTAATCAGATGTTGTATAGTTTTGTGCAGCATTTAGATGCTTTGCAAACAAGCATCTTACAGACTTAATTGCTGGAAGCTTTGAATATATCCCTGAATGATAAGATACTTTTTTTTTTTTCCTCTTACCATATGCCCAGGTATTATGCCAGACTCAATTGCCTACCATGAATAATACAAATAAATATTCCCTGCCTCTTGTTAAACTGCCTCCTTTTCTTTTTGAGTACATTGCCATTCTGTAATACCTCTTGTTTCAAGCTATCAGTAGGACTTAGCTTCTCAGGATACTTGGGCCATCTCCCATCACAAACAGTAAATAAAAAAAACTTCTAGGCTTAATGACCATCCATTTTTATGTGGGCCTTTGTCCAAGAGTGTCCTCGGATTCTGGCTATTCACAGACTTCCCTTTATAAGCATATGTTCTTGTTCACTGGTGTGTAATGGTTGAATGGTAGCTGTTGTTTGGCGTGTGCTGGGTCAGAAGTGCTCCAGATGTCAGGGTGGAGTTCGGGGAGATGGTTGGGGCATCAGTGCTCAACTCCATGAATAACGGTTAAATTGAATTTGCCAGAATATAAAGGTATAGGAGCTCCCAAGGCAGACTTAGAGAATTATAGTATGGTCAGTGCAGAACTAATAGGGCCCCTTTTAACCTTTGGAGTTCACTGGATTCTATGGATGTCTTTCACAAGAAATAAGTGACAGAATGTTATATAAGCATCTTTTCTGTCAGTGTTGATGGAAAAATGTATTGTAAACGTGGGGTTCATATTATGATTTTTCTTTAGTCATATGTTTCAGTTCATTACTCAAAGTAGATGTCTCTCTTGAAATGGACTGCACCCATGTCCTACTATAGCAGTGTACAAAAGGGGGTCTATTTTCATTGGTGCACTTAATCCTCTTTTACACTTGTGGGAGCTAGGCAAGTATACAGACATATAAGCCTCTTGGACTGCCTTTCATCTGTTGTGATGCATCCGTCAAGCTACAATATGCAAGAATTGAATTTTTAGTCTGTTTCTCTAAAAACATGTTTAAAAGTCAGCTTTTCTATATGTATTCAAACATCTCCATGTCTTCCTTATAGGTAATTCAGCTACAGTGAGATGAATTATGGAAAGATTTATTTTAGCAACACTTGATGTAACAATCACTTCAGTATTATAAAATTTAATTTTTTTTTTAAAAAACAAACAAACCCAAGCTTGAAAACTAAGTTAGAAAAAATCTTTTTAAACTTGCTGTCTGAATTTGATAAAAAAATCACTGAGGAAAAACATAGATCACTATACTATTTTTTTAAATAAAGTCATGGTTCTGAATAGAACTGCAGTTACAATAACAGATTTTTCTCTATTTGGAGCAGCAGTGTGTATTAAATTTACCATGAAGTTCTTTTCCCAAGTTTTTTAAAGTGGAGGTTTAAAAAAAAAAAAAAGTATTTGGAAATTTAGATTCAATTAGTGTGGGGGGGAAAAATGATTAACAGGTACAACTGGAAAAGTTACTTTAAAACATGATGCTTTTACTTCTGCTTTGAATGATTTCAAGTGTTTTGTCATCAAAAGATGGCTTTTAGAATGGTGTCACCATATCTAAAATGAAAGCTAATGACAGAGATGGCATCCTACAAACATGAGATAATAGCAGAAGGCAGATGTGGCTGGAATGAGCCACAAAGATAAAGTGCTTGTGGAATTGCACACGGCAGGAGCTAATACCATTTGTAAACATGGTGGAAAGTAGGCAGGGAGGTAGGTGGTCACAACAATTGGATTTCCCTTGACACTTCTCCTTGTCTATCACACAATCCCCATACCAGGGTAGCTGAACTCCTTAATGTAAGCTTCTCCCTTTAACAATAGAAGCCTGAAAGACTTGTGTTGGGAAGACCAACAATAAAGTAGGAAGGGTTCCAGTGATACTGGAAAGCTGTAGAAGACTCTGTATATAAGGCTTGCCTCAGGGAGTCCATTTAACAGATAATTGTGTCACTGATTTGCAATAAACTAGTTAGGTAGCTGTGTTGATGCTGGGAATGTTTTAGCACCATTGAGATATTTTGGTTGCAGAATATTGAATTTTTATCCCAGTTTTAGTGTTTTTCAGTGGAGCATGGCTTTTAGCACTTTCTGACGGGCTTGTTTGAAACTTTGTAAAGTACTAGAATTTTTGAAAAAGCAAACAATATTAACATCTAAATGCCACTATGAAAGAACTAGGTTTAGCTACATGTTAGAACACAATTTAGTCTTCACTCTATCTTATTGTAAGCTTTTCATTGTGGAGTATGTGCCTTGTTATATTTAAAAAATAAAGTAGTGGTTTTGGATAGGAGATTAAAAAATGGATTATGGAAATTGCATGAGATCCTTACGACTTCCCACATGATTTAAACAAGACTTAGCAGCACTGCTCTTTTTCTTTTTGACATGTTGTTGTTGCTTGAGGACACTAGTGTTTAAGTTTTAGGGCATGAGTTAGGAGGTGGTTAAGATGAGATCTACAAAAAATAGCCTGCATTACATTATTTAATAATGTATGGAGAAAATTCACAGAAGAAAAAACATGTTTGTAATCATGTAGAGTTCTACTCTTCAAAACTTCCTCCTCCTCCTTCCCCCCCCAATTATTATATTTATTGACTGACTGGGAGTGGAGATAAATAGTAACTTTGAATTTATAAATTATTCCCCATCTGCCTTTCAAGATGTGGCAATTTAATCAAAGAAATAATTTCATGGGGAGACGTATCTTAGTAGGTGGAAATGTTTTGGATTCCATATTTGGCAATATATATATGGTGTGAAATACAATATTTCAATGCAGTAGCATCCATCTCACTCCTTATCTTTCTGAAAAATAATTGAGAAGAGTTGCGTAATCCCTGATGTGTACTCTTGTGGGACTACAGACATGCAGGCTTTAACAGGTCTGTGTTTAGATATATAACAGCAGTTCTTACAAGATGTGTAGTTCTCTATGTGCCAGACACACAATCTGAGCTTCCCAGTGCCCGGCACTGGACTATGACTATGGGAAACAGATTAAATTGTCACGTACTTACTTGAATCAGCAGAGGAAACCTTGTGGCCCCCTCAGTTATGATGCATCAGTGCAAGTTTACAAGATATATATATTCCCAATAAATAGTATTTCACTGTGTTTAATATGAAGAATGGCTGTGTCTAAATGGATAACTGATATGTAGCCTAAATATGGTGTAATAAGTTCTCTAAGCATCACTATTTGATACTTGATGTTATTTCAGCAGCTGGATCTTAATGTATAAAGTTGAGTTACAGCAGCATTGTCTATCTGGATTCTAGAAGGTGTAATGCTTCTGCAACTATTACTTAAATCTGGTTTAATGTTGTATATGCAAAATTGTTCAAACTGTTAAAAACTGAGGTGAATTGCTCAGCCTTTTCATGGTGGCAGTAAGTAAGATGTATCAATTTAAAAAGACAAAAACAAAACATTCGGTGCTGATACTTATTTTTTCCCTTCGTAGGATTTTGTCGAGAGTCTTCCACAGAACATGATCCACCTCCTAGTAAGTACAAGATGTAAATGTTCTTGTTCCTTTCCAGAAAAGGATTAGTGCAGGAGCAGTACTCTAGTGCGTGTCAATGGGATATAGATTATATTAGAAGCCTTAAACTTTGTGAAATGTCTGCTCTCTCTCCTTTGACAGTAGATGCCTTTTGCTTGATTATTTTGGGATCAGGAGAGGAAGGTCTTCCAGAGCTCCTTGCATGGCTAATAGCTTCCTTTCCCCTGCTTGATGATGTCTCCTACCATAGCTTGTCACTGCCATTTCATACAGTGGCTTTAGGGTGCTGTTGAATCAGAGGGGCACTTGATACCCACAGAGGTGGAGTGTGCTAGCTCCATTAATGCTCCTAAGGGCTGGATATGCTCTTTATTGTGCTTGCTTGATCTTGCTTTATTATGCTTAGTCTTGCTGTCCTGTCATAGAATCATAGAATTGTAGGACTAGAAGGGACCTCGAGGTCTTCTAGTCCAGTCCCCTGCCTTCAAGGCAGGTGGGAATGCTGGGCTTACTTGTGATCTGAACTACTTGTATGTTCTGCATGGCATCATGTTGTACTATTGCTAGATTACCAAAGAGGCCTTAGCTTGGATTTGCACACATTTCTTGAATAGCTAACTGACTGATACCCTAATGTTGGCTTATGCTCTTTGTGAAAAGCCTGTTTAGTGTGGTGATAGAAGTAGGTGTTCTACAAACGAGTATTTTTGTAATGGTTGCAAAACTAATTGCTTTCCAAGATTTTATGGTATTTTCCCAAATCTTTTAAAGCCAGTGTTCCCAATGTGGGGTGTTTGAAACTACCCTCCCTTTCACTATAGTTAGAAGGGAGTGGCTGGAAGTTAAAGCCACACAAAATCAGATTAGAAACAAGGCACAATTTAACAGTGAGGTTGATTAACCATTGGAACAAACTACAAAGAGAAGCAGTGGTTTCTCCATTGTGCCAAACACAAATTATTGAGATCAATAGAAGGGTAACTGGGTGAAATTGAATAGCCCGTGACGTATAGGAGGTAAGACCAGATCTAATGATACATTTTTGCCTTAAATTCTATGAATGTATGAAGAGACTGAAGCCTACATCTATATTTCTTGGCATGTGACACTTCACTATATTTAAGTCCACATGTGCATGATCAATGGATACAAAAATCAAACTGTTGAAGCATTTCCTTGCCATGACATATTTAAGTAACTGACTTCTACAGGAAGTCATCTGGTAAGACTTGCTATTAAGATAACATAATAGTAGTAATCACTTAGTGGGTCGTGAATACAAATATTTCTGAGAAATCTGGGGAAGTGCTTTACATTTCTGAATATGACCTGCCATAAGCAACGTCATTTAGTGATCTCTGAGGAAGATGAGTGGTATTGCCTCCCATTTATAGAGGAAGAAAATTAGTAGGTGTTTATGCTAAAATGATCAGCAGTGAAATATTTAACTATTTAGATTTGAATTATCTTCATTGGGTTTCAGAGATCTCATTTCATATAGCTGAATGCCCAGGGCACATCTCAGAGTGACTATTTCACATTGTCTGTGGTGATAAATGACTGAATTTGCATTGATTTACACTGAGGATACAGTTGAAAGTTCTTGTGGCAACCAGGGGCTGGTGGCTTAATTTTTTAAATGAAAGCTTTTGATTCTAGAAAACAAATGTAGCACGTTCTGTAGAATTGTGGACTACAAAAGTCCCTAAATAGAGGGCACTTGGATATAGTATTACTAATTTAACTCAAACCCATAGCAGCTCTGTTTTTGCTTTGCTATATCAAGTGATGACTGACTCATAACACAGAGTATTTGCACGTGTGGGCCAGACTTTCAAAAGAACTCACTTCCCAGCTACTCCCACTTAAGTAGCAAAGTGGTCACAACATCAAAAGTGCTGAGGACCCAAAATGTTCTCAGTGACATACTGCACGCTTCAGAAAGTCTGATCCACAGCTTCTGTACTCAGCTCCGGGAAAGCCAGGAGCACTGCGGCTTTTATCTCCTTTGCATTCCAGTGCAACACATCATTTCAAGAACCAAGTGTAGATATGTACTTCTGCACCCATTGTGGGTGTGTCAAACTGTTATGGATCTTTCTTCAAAGTAGCCGCCGTGTTGGTCTGTATCCGCAAAAAGAAAAGGAGGACTTGTGGCACCTTAGAGACTAACCAGTTTATTTGAGCATAAGCTTTCGTGAGCTACAGCTCACTTCATTGGAATCCATTGTGTTCATAAATGGAAAGTAAGCCTGGCTCTGAGAGATCCTGTACTGGTGAAAGGTAATGCAAAAAGCTTATGTAGTGAAAAATAACTCGAATGATCACTTGTCTTTATATTCATCAGGCGAGACTAGATGTCCCACCATGGTGTAGGGGGTGTGTGTGTGTGTGCGTGCGTGTGCCCCTCAACTTCAGCTCTTGAGATATCCTTGGGCTGCTACACTGTTGCATATTTCCACTTCAGCAGTGTATAAGGTTGGAATGTTTCTATTTAAACGTTTGTTTACGTTCTATATTCCAGAACGGTTGGCATCTTAACTGCCTTCCTGCTGCTATCAATGCTTAAGATTCCTGTGTTGCTTCCTGGTGTGTGGGAGTCTCTTTGCCAAGCCACAGATGCTTAATACAGATGTAGGTGTGAGATCCTTGTAAATTTTCAATGTTCTTGGCAACTGTTTGTGAGAGAGGGACAGTATAACTTGCATGCTGTTCTGCCTGCTGATGTAGAAATAACCAACATCTGCTCAGAGTGCCATGTCCTAACTACCATAGCCTCTCTACACTTAGAAAGATGACGACCTTATGTAGCATTACTCAGACACTCAGAGCTGAGATCTTCAAAGTCCAATGCTATGTCACAGGTTCAGGCTAAGTTCATTTCTATGAGTAGCCTCCATATATCCCTTCGATTAGCATAAGTGGGGACAAGGGCAATCAAAGGTCAAGAGAAGTTCAAAACAGCATAACTTTTTCTTGTTGGCCCTAATCCTGCAATGCTCACCAAGCTTTTCTTCATCATCGTGTTTACTATACAGCTGTAAAACTTGAAGAACAAGGCCTGGCCTAATACAAGGGAAGCTGGAAATCTAACAGTTTAAGAATAGATGGTATTGCTGCTTAAAACAGGAGAAATAATTGATTTATGTTATGGTACCCAATTAGGCTGTAAAATGAGAAACACTTAAAGCAACCCTGTGGCTTAAAGGCAGCTCTTTGCTCTGATTTCTGTTCAGTAAATAGGAGGCACCGTAATAAAGGTCATCAGCTCCATGAGCTAAATTATTAATTCCTTTCATGCCACTTGGGCTTGTAAACAGTATAGAATACAACAAAACAATCGGCACTGTTCGCTTATTGGCTAGAGAAAAGGTCATGGGGTAAGTAGTTGGACTGGCAACAGCTGTTCTTCTTAATCAAGCACATATTTTGTCCTTTTCATCATCTTTTAGAACAAACCGGTTTCCAAAATTTTAACTGTCTATAAATCCATATCTTCTCCACTTCATCCCCTCTTAGCTAAGCCGTTCTTAAAAGTTAAACATGTTGTATGTAATGAATTACAGGAGTACAAAGGTGGGGAGGAAGAACCAGCAATCTTGTATATTTAGGAGCTTTCTGTTGAAAATGGAGTTTTGTGGGTTTTTTGTTAGCTTAGTATAAATGATACATGCTTAAAATCCAATACTCCTTGAGAAAGTGGAGTAAAATTTGTGCTTGTAAGCAGCAGAGGAGAGTAAAACATTATTGAAATTAAAACTTTAAAGTGCATAGTTTATTATGATTTAAAAGCAATATCAGGAATTTGTTTTGCTCTGAACATCACTATGCTAATGGTACAAGAATAGAAATTTTGCTCTAAATGTTAAACATTTTAACTTTTGGTATGTTGTATAGAAAACCTGCAGATTTTCTGTGTATATAAGTTTGGCATGTAGTCCACTGGCTGAGCAGGACTAATTTTTTCACTGTTTATTGTACTACTATTTGTAAAATATCTGCAGCAATAATGTGATTGCTGCACATCTTTAAACTTGTTAAATGGAACAAAAGTGCACAACAGTACCTTAGTGTTCAAGGAAATCTACCACAAACCATAATTATCATTGTAACAAACTATTTAATGTTATATTTGAAGGTTATGAGAGCAATGTCATTGTGGCATTAAGCTGAATAACCTGTAAAACTTGTTGACTTGAAAATCTAAAACCAAGATCCTTAAAGAAATGCATACCTCACTGCATTTGTCTTGTAAGAGGGGTAGTTTTAATCAAGTAAGCTTTCATATTGTAGAATGAAACTCTGTAAATTATTACAGATGTTTGCAGGTGTAGCTTACTGCTTTAAGAGAGGCAGTTATTCAGATGTCATTTCCCTTATGTTGCTGACCACTTCTAGCTGAGCCTGTTCTCTGCCATCTGACTGACTCAAAAGGCAGCTGACCCCTCCTCCTGCAAACAGCAGCAGGTAACTTACAGATGGCCATCTGTTGACCCATTACTTTAGCCTTTTTGAAAGCTAAAGGAGTTGTCCCCATGCCAATTTAAATATTAGTGTGCACTTACCCCTCCAACATCTTCAGCCAATTGTCACTTTTATACTTGTGCTTAGGTTTTCATGTTACAATTCAGCAGTATATGAAGATGGTCTTAGATGAAACTCTTCCCAGTCATCTAACATAAACTAATTTAATACATATTGATTTATAGCTAACAAGAAGGTAAAGGTATGGTTAGTGCACTTTCAAAGGGCCAACACTTCAGTCACTGAGAGGAGATGGGGACACACAAGGTAGAAAAAACCATAAGTTTAATATAAACTATCTAGAAAACTTGGAAAACTGTTGCATAACATGAGCATGTGATCATTGAAACTGAAAGTGCAGTATCACCAAGCAGTGTTCCAAAAGATTGGTGTCAGAAATGCCAGGAAGAATAAACTCAGATATAAATGAATACTCAGCAGATCTGGGCAGTAAAATGTCTCTCCTGTCCCCCACTGGAGTGTAGCAGGACGCCTTTGAGAACCCTAAGCTCCCACTAATAGTCTTCATCTTAACATTCTTTTGTCCATGACTGCTGCTTCATATAGTATGTTATCACTATTCTCATTCCATGTACTAAGACAAAGTAGGGGTAGAAGCCAAACATTCTTGAGAAGTGAAGCTAGAGTTAAGTAGGGAATGAGGGGCAGTGTAACTACAGTGCTCTGCCCACAGTGCACATCTGCTCTTTCCTACAAGAATGGTCTGTTGTAAACGCTTAAACATTTGTAGCTCTAGTGTACCTCATTACTGTAGCATTTGGACACATTTCACATTACAAACAGATGTATAAACACCCACCAGGAGCAGCAATACTGTCTGTCTTCAATCGTTTATTAGTCCACCAGCGAATAAATTGGAAAAATAGGAAGATAAAATGCAGGAAAGACTTGGCCAAATACAGACCCTTGTATTGTGTTATGAAGGTATGCTGCCAGGAGTGAGTTCTAATGGTTTAGGAATGGAGTGTTGTATATTGCTGCATTGCGTTTGGTTTTACGGATAGATATGGGACATAATCTACCAGCAAGAAAACTGATAATCTTGAGATTCTCCTGCCTGCTGGCCTTAGGAGATCATGGGGATGTGAAGAAGAGACAAATTCAAATAACTCTATAAAAGCAGAGTCACAAACCTGTATATCCAGACCATAATGAAAAGGTAAAATATAGGAAGTATTACTGGGGGGCAGGAAGAAATATGATACAATGCCTGGGAATCCTGGACTTGCTTTTCAAAAACAAATCCCTGTTGACAGTGATTTCTAAAGTGAGACTAGAAGGCTTTATCTGATCTATGATCACAACTGAACCTATTTCTGGTAGATGGGTCCTTCCCAGATGTAAACTTCTCCAAAGTTAGGGCTCCTGTCTGGAGTTAGACCCATCTCTAACCTTGGCGCCTCTTTCCTAGCATAGGGTAAGAAATGAGTCTAGCTTCCTCTCCCAGCTGTATAATATTCTTCTATATCTGATACAAGCTCAGGGCTTCCTTGTACTGGAGGGAAACTACTTTTGGTTAAGCTGCTGATCAAATGTTGGGAGAGGGCCCCTGCATTATGCAGTGTTTTGAAGGGGATCTCCTTTCTGATAAGAATCCTTTTGAAGGGGCTCCAGATCTTGTTTGGATCTCATTTTCTTGACCCTTTCTGCCATTTCTAGTACTGACCCATTTCAGAGGTTAATATGTAGAATTTAAAGCTGATGGAGCCTAGAGTTTAGGAATTCTTTGAAAACTGATGAAAACATAGTTGTTTTCAGAGACAGTTACAAATGCCTGTTATCTGATTAGAGAAATGAATGCTTTAACAAGCAGGTCTGGAAACAATAGCACATGTGGGTATGGAAGATAGAAATCTCTTAAAGGGGATGGAAGGTAAAATAATATTGCTTAAATAAAAATCCTAACTGGAGTGCTAGTTTCTTTTGGTACATTGGTGAGATATTAATAAAATGACATGAAGAAATACAGTAAAGGTAACTTTCTGCTGTAGAATAAACATTTAAAAATACATGACATTGACAAACTAAATATAAGGTGTATTTGTGCTTGTATGTTTATTATCGGGAGAGTGGCATTGGCTGCTACAGCACTTTCAGTTGCGTAACTGTTTTCACCCAACCTGTTTCCAGAGGCTTCTGACTTGCTGAAATTTTCCAGTCTTGGTCTCGGCCCAAAGGCAGGGTTGGTGGTGTGGTGTGTAGTTTTTGTTTTTGGTCTTTTTGTGTGAGCATACTTGGAGTAAAACTGGTTCAGTTGGTTAAGTTATTAGTAAAGAGAGTGAAATACTTTCTCCATGTGAAAGAATTGTTGAGCTTCCTTTGACTACTTTTAGCCCAGCACTTTCTACTGCAGAAAGTTAAACTTGCATTGAAATAGCCACAATTGATTTTTCTGGAAACATTTGGTTTGCATAAGATAAAGCTATGACCCTCTCACAGGATGTGTAGTAAGTCCATTTTGATACTTTTAGTAAGGTCAAAGAGTATAGTTAAGACTGTGCATGCATGTGTGGCATACTGATGGGGTGAAATGGTTAGGGTGGGCTGCTACATTTTGTAAGGTTTAAGATGGCTTTGTACAACTCAAGTTTTCAGAAGGACAAACTTAACTCCTAAGGCGTTCCACAGTTTTGACATTTCTCAGATTTTTGTGCAAGTCTTGTAATACTTACTGTTTTTTATTCAAACCCCAGCGCCTGAAGTCATGTGATGCTCCCTTTTCAAATGAAAATGACTAAATTTCTAGTATTTAAATAGAGAAGCTTGAAAACATGAATCAGGCACAACTGAGCATTGCAGTGATGTCTGCTTGAATCTGCATTCTGGGGTTAGTAGGGTAAGTGCAGTCTTCCTTCCAGCTACTTTAGTGGCTTCCCTCCAAAGTCTCTCAAAACCAGGCATATAAAAATCCCACAAATACATTATTTTTAATATAATTTTTAGGCCAATGTCATGACTTTTGGGGTGTGCGCTTTCACTGGTGGTAAACTATATATAGTTGAGATTATGGAATTTAGCTGCTTGTTGTAAATTGGCAACATTGCAGAGTAAAGGTACTTTTCATATCTTTATTTTTTTTTTAAAAAACTGACAATCTAGAAAATTCCATCCAAAAAGCTACATTTACAAGAATGTTCAGGTTGCATAAATAAGCATTCAAGTGTCGAAATACCAAAGTTAATGTTAAAATAATTTAAATATTTTATGCCCAGGCAAACATATACAACATGGCAGCGTACATGTGTGTAATGTCTCAGTTTGGAGATCTGTCAATTTTAGGGGGATTTAGGGAGGAAAAAATTAATACTCAAATTTGTTTTCTCGGATATAACAATTTAAATTAGCCTTTATATGCAACTGTCTAATACGATGAAAAGGGGGGATGGAGAGATGGACATATGAGTGTAAACATACATTTATTTAACTTTCAAAATTAAATATGGCAATTTCTATTTTAAAGAAATGCAAGTGCCTAAACAATTTTTTTCTTATTAGCTACAGATGTCGAACAGATGAGTTTCTCCTCACCTGTGCTTCCCATGAACTCTGTGGGCAGTAAGTACCTTTCTTTCTCACATGACCAGGTTGCATTTCTTTTTCATTGACTGACAGCTTTGTTTGTTTTGAGGTTGCCAGTGAATTGAAATAGTACTTCAGTGTAGAAGTTTTGAAGAGCAATGCAGTAAAAAAAAAATGTTCACTTAAGGAGCATGGCATTCCACTTTCAGGAAGAATTCTCCCCCTACCCCGACAACAGTGCCCTCGACCTGGTCTGTACTGGGTGTTGCCATCATAGCTATGTTAGCTATGTGCATGGATTTTTTTTTTTTCACCTGATATAGCTATGCTGGAAAAACCATTAGTGTAGATTCACTTGATCTGGTACGACACTTCTATACCAATATAACTGCATCCACCCTATAGAGTTTGCTGGCTTAACTAGCAGTACTCTTCCCATGGAGATGTGGTCTTATCTGCAGATGTTCTCCTAGTCATGCAGACCAGGATTTTCAAAGGAGATGAAGGGAGCTGGTGCCCGGCTTAAGTGATAGTGGATTTGGGGCATTTTTAAGAATCTTAGCTTCAGGACTTTCAGAATCCAGTTACTTCACTAGTAATGGCTTATTTTTCATCTCCATCTAGTGGTAATTAGTGTATCTGAGGACTAAATGTAAGTAATCCACTAGGTGGCAATAAGTCCTTATCAGAGACCAGAGTTTATAGGTGTAAATTCTAAATATCTAATTCTAAACAGAGGCAGCAATTCAGTGCAGATTTCTCCTCCTTAAGGACAATGTATTTAATTTGTTGGAAACTCCCTGGGGCATTCTCAAAATAGGTAAACAATTAACTGGCAGTTCATTTAGAAGATAATGTTCAAATAAGTTTCAGGGGCAACCACCTAAACCCAGGGGTTCAAAGTCCAGAGATGCTTTGTCTCCTTGACCTCATTGTGCTGGGGGATTGTACCTGCTTGCACCCTAGAAACCATTTAAATCTTTGAAGAAGCTTTCACATAGTGATGTAGTTTTTGGAGAGTATTTTAGCTATAATTATTTTTGGTGGTTTGAGCATTTAACATATGCTCCTACGCCCTGAATTTCAAAAGCATATGTGCAATTTCTTGCTTACTTGGTCTATATAATTAGTGATTGCCTGGACAAATCAGATTTTTTTGTGCAAGTGGTAAGGTCTGCATCTTGATTATTGTTTGCAAATACAAATTGACAGTTCTACACATGTAGTTGTAGTAACTGCATGTGCAAATTAGGTGCACAAACTGAATGTGCATATTTTTGAAAATCAGCTATGGTTATTTTAACAAAATAGTTTAACATTAAATCTTTGTTGCCCAGCATTACTTAGATTTATAGGTGTCACATCTCCTTAAGGCACAAAGTGTATTAAGGTAAATGTTATTTTGTATAATGTCCTAGCATCTGGATATATTTGCTGAATGCTCAAGGTAAGGCTGCCTAATAGCAAGAATTGAACTATGGCTTTCACATTTTTTTGCATCGTGGTATTATGGCGATGTGCTTGTCAACACTGGATAGTCATCTGTTTTTCTTAGTTGATGAAATGGAGAAGGCTTCCTACTTTGCTGCTTCTTTACGAAATCCTTTCAGGACTTTCAGAATTACATGAATGCAGAGGAAAACTCCAAGTTCCCAGATACTTGTTTATGTATCAAAAACTTTTATTTAAGGTCTGCAGAGCACGCACCTTATCCTTGGCTTTTTGCAGCTTATTGTGCCAGTGGACCATCATTTTGCTGTGCCTCTCCTGGCTTATTAGGCATTTGCTTCAGATTTTTGTTTTACTCAGTGTCACTGACTAAATTATTTTTACTAATGCATCTTTGCAGCTGAGATGAACATGCTTTGTGTTGTGTTGGGATTGCATCTCTTCTGCTCTACCTCAACGGGCATACAGAACTGTCACTGTACACTGACCATAATTTCCTTATGGAAAGCACTAGTGTGTGTGCTGCCTTCATTTCATTGTAGGTCAACGTTGTTCACAACATCACTGACAATGTCTAAAGGGAACAGCTGTATTTTGAATGAAGATCCTCCAAATTTTCTACAGAAAGCTGTTCAAAATTGCACAAGGGCAAAAACTGTATCGAAAACCAGGAATCTTCTGTTTGTTTTGACCTTCTTGAATTTTTAAATATGTGAAAACATGCCTACTCTCCAGCTGAGACCTTGCAGGCTGCTTTTTGTAAAATCATGCTGAAGTATTTATACCACTATAAATCCTTGAAAATAAGGTGTTTCACGGGAGCTGTACTGAGGTGGTTGTGCCAAAATGGAGGTGGTTACATTAAGTGAGCAAGGCCTTTCAGTGTCTGAGGCTTGGGGAAAGAAGATCCTTTAAAACCCCAATTCTGCAGAATTCCATCTGTGCTTATCTTTACACCTGAGCAGTCCCATTGGGTTCAATGAGGATATTCATGTGTGTAAAATTAATCACGTGCATTAGCTCTGACCCTGCAAAGAATTAAGATTCCAAATACTGTTAGAAGCATTTGAAAACAATTTGTGAAAACAATCCAGCAGTACTTTCTAGTTTCCTGTACCCTTGGGACGTATTTTGCTTCAGAGAAATTCCAGCCAAAGGGAAATACAGTCTGTGCCTTTAAAAAGAGCAGTGCCTTCCATTCTGCTGCCGGAGAAACAGGCCCTTTCAAGGATCTTAAAGCTTTAAAAGAAAACAGTGTGTGGTTTTTTGTGGGTGTGGTAGAGGAGTGTGTTTTGACTCATCTTTGAGATATGAAAGGACAAAATGGTCAGAATTCTTTTGTGGGGTGCGGAGGGGATTGTGAAAGTCTGCTCATCTGTGTTTAGATAAATGATTCTATAAGATTGCAGGACCTTCAGGTTCAGGCAATTTAACAGATCACAGATAAGACAAGTGCTGTGTCCTTTACTAATGTGTTACCAGGTGACTAGATTTCACCTAGTTCTAAGTAAACTAGCTATCCTTGATATAAAATTCTAGAAAAGTAAGCACAACAGGAACTCCAGTCTGTTTCAGGATGGTCATTCATGTTCTAGGAAATGAAATGGTAATATGAACAACTACAAAGTATTATGCTCTGTTTTCGCTGGCTAGTTGGTAAAGCCTTTGACCATGTGTCACTTCCCCAGAAAAGCCAGGCTGGGAGTGGCCACACCTGTGAACACCTCGCCATATCAGTCTGTCACCAGCAGCTGCAAGAAGGTTTGAGACCTGCTGCTCAGATCAACAAGAAAACAATACAAATAATCCCCTTTTGGTTTTAATATTTGGCTGATTGGATTCTAAGAGTTACTGGGCTGTTACTTAGCCTTAGGAGCTCTGTGGCAAGCTTCTTGTAGACATCCCTTCTAGTAAGGTAGCTGGCTCCAGCTTTCTGGGCAGGTTTCTCTGCTTGGAGCACCTCAGAAACAACCAGAGGAGTAGAGAAGCAGGCAGAAGGGTGCAAAAATGCCTAGGCTATCTGGGGGTCAGCTGTGTCCCTCCGTTTTATTGCTTTCTTCTGAACAACCAGCTCTGGAGGGACAAAAGGGAGAGCCTTTCAGACAGTTAGTAGGTGGTAAGGGTCTTTTGGTCTATTATTTCTGAACGCTTTCCCACTCTCCCTTAAGGTTTGAATCAGCCCTTATGTGACTGTCTTGTTGACTGTGGTCATGTGGTTGCATATATAACATTGCTTTGCTCATTATGGTATTCAGTGGAACAACAGGTATGCTCCACGTGAAGGCTTCCCTTATCTTTCCCTTGAGCAGGGGCTTAGGAAACCTCTATAAAGTTCAAGGAGCTCACTTAGAGATCATCTCAAGAGTGAACCTTTCAAATATTACTTATTTCTATAGCATAGCAGCTTGTGTGTGTTTCCCTTCAGATTTCTCTTCAGTGATATCTCAGGACACAGAAGCCATTCTCCTTCTGTCTTATGCAGAAGGGGGAGGGAACCCTGTAAGGGCAGGGTACACACAGTGTTGAAGGCCTGAGATTTAACAACCTTTATTAGCACAGAACCACTACCCCTTGAAATTCCAGCCCGTGCAGGGAACCATTTCATTCAAGTGTACTGGAAGAACAGACCTCCAACACAGGATCAACTGATCATGGTCAGAGTGCAATCAGTTATGTCCTAAGAGCTAACTTCATCCCTGATAAGCCAAGATGTACCTGTGAAAGTGTTGCGAGATATCAGTAGCCTTGATCAACAAGAAAAGGTACCAGATCCTCAAGTACGCAGCTATCATCAAATACACAGAGTCTACTGAGGACAGTTGCATCAGGCAGAATTACCATGCTTGGTGGTGTCACTCCAGGCATTGTGTAATGAAGTGCCCAGATCTGGTTCAATCTTGTGAATTCACAAATCTCTGGGGCAGCCCCGTGGGTGGTGCCAGGTGGGGTCAGGGCATCCACCCCTTTGCTCCTTGATGGAGAGCTTGAGAGCACAGTGTGCTCAGATATTTTTGTCCATTCTGGAGACAGGGCTGAAGCACACAATGCTGTTTCTAAATGTCATGAGCAACTGAAGGAAGACCAGATCTCTGTGAGATTGACTTTTCTCATAGTCAAGCCACTTCATCCTCAGGATCTGGTGCTGACCGCACATATGGAATGCCTCTAGCCACTCCAAGTCTGACTGTAAGAGGTTTTAGGTTTCTGACCCATATAGCAATACAAGTACTGTAGTATGCAGGGTTGATAGACCCTGAACTTTGTCTCAGCACAAACATGTTTTTGCATCCATTAGCAAGTCTTGGACTTCATGTAGAAGGTGGCAAACCCTATTTGTCGAATGTCCAGTTTGCTGCAACTGTTGAACTCTGCTTCATCAACACTCTCCATGGTACATGACCCGCCGTCGATTCTGGTGGCCCAGCTCCAAAGGTTCTGGAGCTTGGTCTTCTGCCATGAGATGTTCAACCCCATGGTATAGGCAATGTCTTGGGGGTGGGCCTTAAATTCTGTGAAACCATACTCTGGGTGTCTAATATTCTCTTTTCCTGGACGAAGGATAGAAGGGAAGGGAGAATTTTCTGTATTCTCAAGCATAAAAAATAAGTAGGTAATAAGCTTTGTAGCAGGTGGCTAAGCAGGCAAAGGATAGTGGAGTGTATATCCCAAGTTCTTCAAGTGGAGGTTCAGGCTGTGTCTTGTTCATCTGTCATCACTCCCTCCCAGAGGAGGACCTGTTTTCAGCAAAAGTCTTTTCCCAAATGGAGATTAATAGGCGGTAGCTACAACCTGTTCTCCCATGGCCAAAAGAATGACTGGTTTTTTTCTGTTCATAATGTTCTCCAGGACAATTTAAATAAAAAGTAAATGGCAGAAATGAGCTGGAGTGTCCCTGCATTGTCCAGAGATCCTGGTTCTCTTGTATCCAATTCAGGAGGCAACCACCACTAAGTTCGACCTAGCCCACAAGAAGGCTCTGTTCTCAGGGGTCAAATTCCCCATGCAAATCCAGAGTAATTAATCTAGCTACAGGATATTTAAGAGGTATCAATTTAAATAGGATATTCAGCTGTTTTTATCATCATTCCTGAGAAAGTATTCTATAAACAGAGCATCTTCAAGGGCCAGGTCTTGTAAATGAGGAATAGTGCTAAGTCATTAGTATGGATGAATCTAATCAAGACAGGGAACATGTCTTGTTTGGAGTTCTTATAATAAAGTCTTAGTATGGGCCAAAACCTCAGATGTTCTAAAATCAAAGTGGTAGACATTTCTAGCTTGCTAGAGATGGCAGGATTGTCTTCTTAACCAGACACACTATTTCCTAGAGCTCCCTTGCTTTTCAATGCTACACCAATGAGATCTTCCTCTTGGGACCTAAATCTTGTATTAAATGCCCTGTCTAAAGCATCCTTTGCATTTCTTGTCAAAAATGCACTTAGATTTTTTTTTTTTATCTTTAAATGTTGTCATCCTAGTTTCAATATCTTTGGCAGAGTGTTTTTGGAGGGTAAGATCTTGTTGTGAAACAGCAGTCCCACAACTCTCATGATAGCAAAGTTGTGCTAGGATTTGACAGTCTTGATTCCCCAAACAAACCTAATTAAAAGAAATTTTGTCTTCCATACTTTTCTGCCCACATGCGAAAGACCATCAAAATAAATTAAATCCTAATCAGTGGAACAAAAATAAAAAACTGCCCCACCTATGGCATACTCGTGCTGTCAAGAGAGCTCCAAAAATCAACATTTTAATGCTAAGTACCCAATTCAGAAAAATCTCTAGCTCTGTTGGCCTGCAATATCTATCATAAATAAATGGGAGGAGGGGGGGAGGGAAGAGAAGCTGCCAAGTGGCACACTTCAGAAGCATTCAAAGGTAGAAACTGCATTCCCCTTGAACATTTGAGCTCATTCATTCAGAGCCACGGAAGCCTCCTGGCCTGAATGATCATTTAAAACATAGAGATGTGTGGGGTGGCCAAATGGTCATGTTTACATACCTTCAGGAAGTTTTAAAAATTAAGGGTATAGTCCCTGCTGTTGGAGGGAGGGCTCTGCATCCTATGCTTACTCAGTACATCGATACATGTTTTTAAAAAGTCTAGCCCATTCATCCTTTGTTTCTCGCCCTGGTGACATGCTGCTGTTCGACATCCCATTGTGATGGATCTGTAAAATAGGGAAATTTAACTGAAAATTTCCTTTCTTCTGGCAGGAAGTCTGCTGATCCAACATACCTGGCACAAAGATTATAGTTCTGAGGAAGGCTTAAACTGTCAGTCTCCTCAATCTACTGTACAGGCTCTAATCTATGTATATAAATAAAATCTTTCACTGGGATGAAATTTGAACTTCCTCTGCAGTTGGAAGTGATTGAGTTTTTGTTCGTTACCAGGCCGACAGCTCTGTTAGGTGACAATTGGGGGAGTATCTTGCTGTGAAGAGCCCTTAGCTGCTGGAGTTCACAGTACATTCACCAGCAATTCCATGGAGTCTCGTTGGGATGGAGAAAGTGTTACTGCAACTCAGTTTATGGGAGGGAAAATACATTTTTGGGGGGTGGAGCTACAAAACATTTGTGTGACTACAAGCAGCCACCTGTATTCTTGTCTGGAACCCTAATATCGTTTTTGTAGGGCTTTTATAAATGGTTTTAATTATTAAAAATCAAAACTGTTGGATTTTCTCATTACTGCATCTCCTAAAAAAACCCCAAAAACCTGTTGCTGTTCACTTGCCGTGAAGTGGAGTCTTGTCTTGAGTCTGTCTGGCATTCTTTCTTGGTGCAGTAGATGAAAACCTCTCAACATTTCTTTAGATGTGAGATTCATAGGTAACATTTCAAAACTAGTTGTGATGTTTGGAAAAATATTCTAGTGTGGCATTTAACACTAAAAAGTTAATCAATTTATCATTCTTACACTTCACTTTTCTGTCAATATGCTTTACACAGGTCTCATTTCTCTTCAAAAACACCTTTCTTAATGCACAGGAACATACATATAGTGCAAGATGTACAGTACTTTAATGCTGTGTGTCAGTGAGAAATCCAGACCTATACAGACCTGTATGAGCAACAGTTTATTTTGGTGTTTGTTTCTCATATGTATGGTGTGGGGTATTCCCCTCGTACTTCTCTTGAAGCAGCATGTTGCTTGAAGATAGCTGATCGGGAGAACTGCTTCAGTTCAGTCTACTTGAGAGAAGTGTCTGCCTTTGTGTGCAGGCTGAAGTCTGGAATCTGGCATGTTGAGGGCTGAAGGATTCTATTTACACTGCATCAAAAAGTATGAAAGGAGCCTCTTGCTTTCAGTGTTACATGAGAATTTGTGTCTGAAGGGTTTTAAACAAAATAGTTCATACTTTCAAATAAACATACCTACGTTCAGTTATGGGGTCTGCTCTTTGCAAGGGTCACAATGGCTCCTTTCATCGAAAAATTGCCGTTGTTTATAAACATTAAACCTTACAACCTCCTTGGCAGCTAGTTGGTAAATTTCATGCAGAGAGACAGATGGAGCTTAAGTGACTTACCTTGATGTTCCTCAGTGAGCCAGTGGCAGAACCGGGAGTCCTGATCCATCCTGTGCTGTTACCACTAGACACAGCTTTACAGTAATCCAAACTGTAGCCCTTATTGAACAGAAAATGAGCCATCTTTTCTTTTTTTTGAACACTTGCATGCTTTTGCAGTCTCTTAGATATCTGGTCCGCAGTTTGCATTCATTGATCAGTGAGTTGATACAAACTAAAACCCACCGACAGCAATGAATGTTGATTGCAGCCATTAGATGCTTAAGCTGTGCAGTAGTATTTCTTCAGATACAGTCCAGTCCCCCCTCCATTTTTGCATGGAGTAATTCATAAAACTTCAACACTGTCCCAACTTGTATTTAGCTCAGACACTGGTTACCATCCCAAGACCTGAAGAGGAGCTCTGTGAAGCTTGAAAGCTTGTCCCTTCCACCAAAAGATATTGGTCCAATAAAAGATATAACTTCACTTACCTTGTCTCTTAAGTCTTCCAGGACACACCAATATTATTTCAATAAAGGTCTTATTACCTTGGTACAGTGTGTAAAGTACACATAGATGGAGAAAATAGAAGGACAATTAACTAGTTCTAAAGTCTATGCAAAATGGAGTAATTTACCCTTGTGTGGATAATAAAATTTGCACAACCGTTTTATTTTTGTGACACAGATCGTTCAGGCATCTACTTACCTGTATTGTCTGAATTCTCTTAAGGCTTGAAAATTAGATAAATTCTCTTAATGTTTGCTCTGTTGCATTTAAGAACATAGGGTGGCACTTTCAAATACACCTGAATAATTCAGGTGCCTAAATCCCGTTGACTTTAAATGAGATGTGTGCTCATAAGGAATTTAAAGGGTTTTTTGTTTAAATCCCACCCATTGTGTCTCCACTTTTTGGCTGCTAAAAAATCTTGGATGATCACAGCTGCATTTATATATGCCAACTACTCTCTCTATGTTCAGTTTATCCTTTCAGACTAGCCATTTCAGAAGGCCAGAGTCTGGCCAGGTAAAGATTCTTATAGGACTGACCTGTACTAGAAATGCTTGCTAGTATAGCTATTCTGCAAACTGTCCTGATGCAGATACACCTTATCCTGGCAAAAATGTTTCTGTTGGTTATTCCAGTTCCCCAGAGCTATAATAGCAAAAGCACTTCTTTTGCTGATATAACTGTCTACACTACGGCTTTTGCAAATGTAGAAATATAAAAAAAAATCACACCCCATCTGACACTAATACACTGGCAAAAGCTTTGTGTGTAGATCTGCCCTTAATTGACAGCTATAGGTCAGTTGACCCCTTTTTTAAAAACAAAATAAAGGGGAATGGCTAATATGCTTTTGGAAAAGGGTCTGACAATGATGCTTAACTTAATCATGGAAGTATTGTGATGCATACTTGGGAAAGGCACACACTGCTTTTGATGAAAAATTTGCTCTTCTGTTGTCTTTACTAGAAGTTTGGAGTAAAACACATTTTTCTGAGACTTCATACCTTAAAGGTATAAAGAATATGGAAGTCTTATCACCATGATAGCCTAAAACTCCTTTGGTGCCAAGAATAAGTGTTTGGTTTTTTGTAAGGATGCTGCATAGCCGCAAAGACAAACATCCTCCAGAATTTGCTCCATAATTCCTAGCCTGTTTCAGTTTAAAACATAGTTTTTCTTTAAAAAGGGGGGAGGGGCAGTAAAAGATTTAGTTTAATTTTTGTTGGATCTTCAGTTGCAAAGTTCTGTAAGGCACAGCCTGCAATGCTAGACAGAGTGCATTAATGTTAAGATTGTTAGGTTAAAAACTAGATTTATACCAAAGTAATCTCTTTATTGGCTTCCATAATTCTTGCAGAAATAACCCTTTCCCACCCACCCAGCCACCCACTCTCTCTGTCTCTCTTATTTTAAAGCATTTTGTGGGTACAGTGCTATATATGACATTCCAAGCCGGGTGGACAGGGTGCCCTGTGTCTGGTTATGTTTGCTGAGATGATTTTACGTTTAACTATCCCATGAAAGGAGCTGAACTTTCTTCCCTAGACAGTTGTCCTGCCACAGGACAAGATGGAGGGACAGCTGGATTTAGTAATATGGAATTCAGTATTCTTGGTTAATACTTCCGGTGAGCAGTTGGTGAGGATTAGGGGAAGCAGGTTCACAAGAGCAAATTAAATGACATTCCAAAGCTTTTCCAGCGAATCTCAAATTGCCAGCCCAAATGGGAAGTAGGTTTCTATTCTGAACTAGCTTGCATCACATTTCTTTTAGCACAACATTCTCAAATTTCGTTTCCAAATTTTACTGTTCAGTTGTAGATGTGTTATTGCTTCTGTATAGCTGTGTGCAAAGCTTCCCATTACTTTTACTCAGACTTTCTTTTGTTGAAATCCTGCTTAATGTGTTTAAAAAAACAAAACAAAACAAAACAAAAATGTAACAGTTGAATGTTTAAAACCGAAGACATCCTTTTAAAAAATACATAAATACTTGTAAGGGTGGCAGAGGGTTAAGGGATCTCAACTAGTCTTTGTTCACAATGTAAAATGTATAAATCATGGCCTGTTAATAGCAACCAAATATGATATATGAACGTTCAAGTTTTCCATTTAGCAATGTGTCTGTGATAAACCTCAAGGTACAGTCAACGGTCGATGGTTTTTTCTAATTCTCAAACTCACCGACAGCGTTGAATGTTCACTGAAGCTATCTGAAGGCTGCTACGTGCGTACATACACTCTACATAGTTTCCATGCATCTGTTTTCCCTGGACCAGCAATGGAAACACTGCTGAGTGCTCTGCATTCTTTATTGCAAGGTCTTAAAATACTTATAGCAGTATTTTAATTATGAAAGGGAACTGTGTAGCTGAGGGCTAATGAATTGCAGGCATGTAAGACTGTAGTTCTTTATACAAAGATGACTTGGGCTACTGCTTAGAATGGCTCTGGATGTACCAATTTGTCACTGTACAGTAAACAAATGTCCTTTCTTATGCAATTAAGAAGTCTAAATATTTAAATAGGGAAGTACTTAATGCATTTTGGGCTTCTTTTTAAAGTTCATTTATATTTTTAAAAAAATAATCTAAAACTAAACTCAGGATGGGGGGAAAAAACCCAGCTCTTTTCTTTCCTTTCATTGAAGGATACATACACATCTGCCTCAGTTCTTTGGTGAACTTTTTGTTCTGTTTCTTTTAAAACACATTCGATCTTTAGTGGCTGTGGAGGACTGAATTGAGAGCTCTTCAGCACACATCAATATCAATTTGTTTGTCTACGTGCTCTACTACAAATAACATGAAATGGGGGAGGGAAGGGAACTGATCACTGCCTCAACAGTTGCTTAATGGTGAGAAGCAGAATTTTACCCTGAAATAGTTCCTATTGGCTCCAGTTAAAGGAACACTGTCAACTAGAATTTCTTACATTGTTTAAAAATGTGTACTTCTGCTCCCCTGTTGATGTTTGGAAATGTCTTTTGGGCACATGTGAGATCAACACCACAAAACATTGCTAGCCCATCCCTCCCTTCTTCTCAGTGTTTGCTTGATATCTCTTGGGTTTCAGTTTTGTTGGTTCTGTTACTGATTAAATACCTTCTTGTAGGACCTTAGGAAGTGGGCAGGTGAACTTCTAGACTCCACATGAGTGTTGTAGCCATGCTAGCATGAGAGAGGAAAAGCAACTAGCCATTAATGAAACAGTGAGATTGACTTACACAGGGTGGGATTTCCAAAAATGCACCATATTGGACTTTGACTTCAATGAAAGCAAGAATTAATGGATGTCTTACCATTGACTCCAGTGGGAGCAGAGTTAGGCCAATACTGAAAGCTTTTGGAAACCCCACCCAAAGTGAACAACCTGAGAAGAAGAAAAATTTAAGGTCTTGGGTATTGCTGGTTAAAAAACAAAAAAACCCAACAAAACTTTCAGAGGGAAGTGTGATTTTTTTTTTTTCCCCCCTCTCTGCTCCCTCTCCAACTTGTTGGTATCCCTTGAAGTTTTAGGTTGAACATGTGAAAACTTCTGCCTAGAAAGTTCATGATTTAGATTAATTTAATTACATTTTTTATTCAGCTTTTAGCTGCAAAAGGATTTGTTTAAATTCTCCCTAAATTGCCACATTCCTCCATCTGTCTAATTATCCTAACTCTTTCAAACTATGCAACCCAACTGGAAGTGATCTCTGCCACTTGCTTAAATTGTTGTATGCAGTGTTGTAGCTGTGCTGGTCCCAGGATTTTAGAGAGACGGGGGGTTGGGTTCGAAAGAAATCAGTTGCTTTACCTGCACGCACTGTGGTGCAACTAGAAAGTGTGTGCGTGCACTCACACACACACACCCCATAATAGTTAAATAAGGATATTAAATTTAAAACTTTTTGTGCTTTTATTTTTAGTGGAGCACATTTACTGTAGCCCCAATGACTTTGTTTTTAAAAAGTTTTTTATCTGAATAACCAGTGAACGTAGGCATAATCTGGAAAGTTAGATTTACTTAATGAGTATTTTGGCTAACAAGATATTTTAAGCCTTTTCATTTTCCTGTGTACATGGTGATTGAATAAGGTCTGCCTTTCGAAACTGTAATGAGGGCATTATTTCCAGAGTACGGTTTGGAGTATTCTAGAATTACACACTGTAAGTTTCAGCATTTTGCAGGCAACATTTACACCAGATTTCAACTGAGATACAGAAACGGTCTGAAAATGTGACACTAAACAATTCTCATTGTTCAGGGCACATTTGTAGCTGTCGTCTGGAATGGGGACTCTGGTGGAAAGAGCAAACAATTTGGGTTAATAGCAACCAACGCAAGAAATTTGAAGTGTTAATGAAGCTGGTGCTACAGAACCAGTTATGTGGAGCCCTTAACCATTTGCTGTATATGATAGGTGCTATGGGCAGCATGAACTAGGGGAGCAAAGCTCAAATAAGAAACTCAACATGCAATTTCAACCGTAATGTGCAATTTTTGATTGGTTAAACTATATTTTTAAGTTAACTCTTCTCCTTTGTCCTATCTCCTGTATGGCAGCTCTTCTGGCTGATGCCATCTGCTTCTGGTCACTGTCACAACTGCCCACCTCTCTTCCTGTAAGTTTGATGGTCTGAATTCCAGTGGTACTTACTGTACACTTTAACAACCTACATTTCGTTCCTTTGCTCTGGACACTGCGCTGGCTCCATGTCTCTCATAGGATAAAATTCAGAGTCCTCTCTGAGCTGGACTTAAGTTTTGACAAATATAGTTGCAGATCAAAATCCATCACAAAAACTTCACTCATTGGAAACAATGGGACTGTCAGTGACAAAGATAAGGTTCATAGTAATCTTCAACTGTCCTATGGTTGTGGATCTTTATTCAGAACAAAATGTAAAATCTTTCTTTTTCCCAGACCCCCACATTTAGAAAAAGCCAGAAACAACCAAAATCCTGTTAAATTTTTGGGGGTGGAGTGGGATGGGGAGGAGAACATGAAGCTGCTGTGCTGCTTTATCTAATCTCTAGGGGGTACTTGGATGCTACTGAGATGAGCATGTTATAAATCTCTAGATAGAATTCCTTTATCCTGTGTTGTCTTTGACACCCTTTTCCTCTTCCTGTTCTGACAGTGGCTCCCAAACTCTTTAGTACTCTTAACTCCATATTGTTTCACACCAATGCCTTAGCAGAGATATGTCCTCTTTTCCATCTGTTTTCTTTTTTTATCTCTTCTTTCTTGTCTCCCTTTTGTTCTGTTCCCCCTCCCCCTTTCTGCTTTGTATTCCATTCATGGCTTGCCTTCCCTATATTCCTTGGACAGGACAACTGCTGCCTGAGCCTTCTATGTGAGCATCTTTGGCCATCTGCATTAGTAGCCAGCACAGGAGAATGGAGGAAAGTGAAGGTTAGATGGTAACAGTGGGTGGTAGTGGAGGACTGGATCCAGGGTTGTATAACTTCATAGATTAGGGACACCCTCTATGGTTGGGAGATAGTCTGCATTGAACTCTGAGGGTGCATAGTGCACTTGCTTCCCTTGTATCCTGTTACAGAATCTCTCCTATTTAAAGCATTAAAACCAGCCTATGCTGGCAATCTGCTGGCTCAGTTGATGCATAACTGGATACATTTTTGTGTGGCCTTTACTGCTTGCATTTAGTAAACATTTATTTCCATTTTTTCCCCTAACTTTTTTGAAAGGTAATACAATATAATAGGAAGGAAGAATGAAAGGTAATTATTAAGGGAATACTGTTGAAGCAGAACCCTTATCTAACTTAAGGCACAGTGGGAATTTTGGCAGGGTGGTCTCTCAATGCAATAGCATCTACAGAGAGGTGGGGTTAATTAAAAATATACTCCCTTCCCAAAATACATACACATGCCTGGGAAACATTGGTTGGTCATTCAAGATAGAGAATGTGGAACTCTGGGTAAAAGGAGAAGAAAAGGGAAATGTAAGACCTTTTTATCCATTTTATGCGCATTTCTAATAGTATATAATGGAGCCATTCATGTTTGTTTTTTGCTCTGATTCAGTTATCCTGGTACCTTTTCTCACAACAAGCACCCCCTTATTTATACTAGAAGAACAATCCTGATGAGGGTGCATTAATGTGTCAATTCAGAATAATCAAGTGATAGTCGGGCAGTTCTGTTCCTACTTTAAGAAAGTCATAAACTACTTGTGTGACTAAAATGTATTCTATATAGACTGAGAAAATATTGCTTGTCTAAAAGTGGAGTATTCTCTTATTGGTACCATTCTGGATAAACTGCTCTCTAGCTCAGAACAGATTTGTGTGGTTCAACCAATCAGCAAGTTACTTTCCTTCTTTTACAGCTGCATCCATCAGCAAAATGACTTAAACATACTCTTATACTCTATCAGACATTGTCTAATAAAAATAGCCATCACAATAAAACAGTGTTATCGCTAGCTTTGAAAATTGTCTTCCTCTGGCAGCAGGTTATCCTGTGACCTTACCTGCATACAGTGTAAGATGCTAAGCTATTCCTGATTGCAGAAGCTTACATTGCAAGGTGTTACATCTATTTATAGACACTAGCTATCAGGCAGCAACTCTGTGCTATTAGTTATTGATTCTGAATGGTCATTGCAGGTGAAGATATTTTACAGAATTCTAATTTTACTGTATTTGGCAGTCAGATTTCTTGCATGTCTGCCAAGGCAACTTGCTTTTTTTGGCTATGTGCCTAGCACAAAGGCAACCGATGCCTGATAATTTTTATTTATAGAAAATTCTGTTTTAGGGAGGCATTTAGTTACCAAATAGAAATAAAAGTAAGCTTACTGTAGGAAAAAGCATGCATCAAGGAAATAGCTTAGTTTCATGTTGGATTTTAGATGCATCTTCCATGCATCTTGAGTGAATTTTTTTATATAAAGTTGAGAGCACTAGAAGTTGCAGATCACATTTATATATAAAAATTTAGTTAGTGACTATCTTCAAACTTAACCATTTGCTATCTGGGAACTGTTTTTAAGAAATGAAACTTTTTTTTGGGGGGGGAGGAATACACTAATTTCAATGTGAAGAGCATCTTTAAAAATGTTTTCCAAGCTGTACTAAAGATAACATATTTGAAATCATATTTGTAGCTTCTAGGAACACTGAGCAGCTCACTTCCCTCATCACTTGCACAATGGTTTTCAGGAGTCTAAGCATTGTCTTTTTGGAGTTCATTTGTGAGTCCAAGTGAAACACAGTATATATTACATTCTGTATCTCCTTGAAGCAAATGGACCTAAGCCACCCAGGCAGGTGGTGGTTTTTTATTAATCTGAGCTCTTCAACAGGAAAGGTTTTTGGACTAATCTGTTTATACTTTTAAATTACTATTTAATGTGTTCTCATCTATGTGTATATGATCTTTACAGTAAGCAACTATAGAGGAACACAGCTTTTAAGATTCCATTGTATTAATAAGCTTCCATTTTTAAATAAAAATTGATTCCTGGAAAATCATGTAATCTCTGGGACTGTAGATTTTTCCAAAGTGTGTAAGCTTAGATTGTGTTAAACTTAATTACATTGTTTTAAGATTAATAAATTTCATCTTTGCTTTTGTAGGATTAGAATTGGCCAGTGTGTATTGTAGCACTGTGACACAGTTATGGTTCAGAAGACGTGCATTGTAAGTCATTCTTTTCAGGCAGTGAGTAGAAAAAATGCCCCTTTAGACAAGTTTATTTTGCTCATTCTCAACCTGAAGATGAATATTTTTGTGGTGTTTGATTCAAAAATAGCCAAAAGGAATTGTGTCATAGCAGTAAAAAAACAAACATTTTTTGTTTGGTTTTCCAATCCGTTAATTTTTTTTTTAAGCTGTAAAATTCTTTGGGATTTTTTTTAAAGGTTGAATAACAAGTTTGCTTTTCTATGCCTCTGACAAGTCTGAAGAAATTAAGTGTAAAAAATTAACATTGCAAAAAAGTACATGCTATACTTCTTTGTTTCCCACTAATCTTTTGTAATGCACAGAAGTTCCATATACAATTTGTGTGGGCATTTAGTAAACTTTGGCATATACTTACTTACTTTGAAAGAAGTGTCTCAGCTATAAGGCAAATAGGTAAAAATATATATATACACTAGGTGCTACAAGTATGCTAAAAGTAACATCAACATGTTTAAAGACATTTATTGGCACTAAACGAATTTGTCTTGTAAAGCTAGATCCAATTACAGGATCACACCTATTGTGTGAGGCACATTCACTTGCTACCTGGGATTGTTTTGCTCTATAACTGTTAAAATGACTGAAATTTTTTATGCAGATTAAGCAATACACATCAAATATACACCCTTTCTTAGAGATCAAGAGGAAGATACCAGTAGCTGTTGGATTTGTGAATGCTTCTTACAGTGCAATAAGAATTCAGGAGACTTCTCTGCAGGTGAGATGTACAGCATAACAGAGAATTTTCAAAACCTGAAAGCCCAGCTTACACTTGAAACAATTATTGTCAAAACTATGCTTTCCTAGTGATTTTCTGCCGATGTGCCAAATCTTAGAGAAGTTGCCACTTTTTAAATATTCTGTTCCTTCACCATCTGAAGCTGGCCCAGTGATTGTAACAGACCTTACCCTCCACACATGCCTTGCCATTTCTGGCTGCTTCAAAAAGTAGTTTCTTGAATCATTTTTCCTCCCTCATTCTCGTTCCGCTCCTTCCCATTGAAGTTACTCTGATAAAAACTAGGCCATTTATTTACTAAGCATGAAGCTACCTATGCAAACTTGCTGGATAGCCAAAGCGCATTGCTATTCAGCAGGATGCTTAGTAAAAGACTGACTGTGCCAGAGCCTAGTGGTTACGCTTCTGCTTTAGTGGTACCGGCATAATTCCATGAAAGTGTAAGATATGTTTGAGAAAATGTTCTGCTTACTTAGGTACCAAAAAGTGTTTGTCAAAACACTTAACTTCTGAATAGCTTTCTTTAAAGTACATTGGACTAAAACTTCATGCTAAGCAGATGGTTTGCTGGAAGAATGTTATAGGATGGCAGTTGACTTGGGACCTACTAATCTTCCTAGTTAAGATGTATGGTCAGGAGAAGTATGAGGATTTCTCTGGAAAGTGTGTGCGCGCGTGGGGGGGAGAGGCAGGTTGTGGTTGTTTTTTTGGACATGCATGAATAACCTGGCCTTAGCCTTTTTCTGTGGAGTAATATAACTAGGCCCATTTATCACCATCCCAGAATGTAGCCAAAGCATTAACAGACTCACTACTATCCTGCTATTCAGATGAGCATAAACTTTTTTTGTTTGGTTTCCAGTCTGTCTATATATTTAAAAAAAAAATTCCAAAAAACACAGTAGGCACAAAGTTTGTGATTTGCCACAATGTCACCCAATGAATCAATGTTAAAAGAAAACATGAATTTCCTGATTCCCAGTTCTGAGCTTTAAACACAGTCATTATGTTTATCCTTTCGGTGAGGTGGGGAGTGTAAGGGGAGGCTATCCTTTTAGCCATACAAGAGAGACTAATTTGCCTGAAATTCCAGGTCTCTTCTCAACTGCTGATCTCATAAAACAAAGGAAATGGTGGGTCCACTTTCTGGGTACTTTCCTTCATTATGAAAATGAGACACTAATGCACAGGTCCTCAAACATATTTAAGCACCTATCTCCCAATAATTTCAATATTAGGCACCTAAATACCATTGAGCATCTGGGCCTCTCTGATTGCTCTGTGGAGTCTCTTATGAAAAGTGGCTATTTTAAGACTATATGGTACCTTGATGTGTTTTATGCATAGAAGACGGCCTGGCAGGAAGGCTGAAAAGTGTGGGTTAGACAAGTACTTGTGAAAATTGTCAGTCTATGTATTTTGCCTGTGGTCTGTGGAGCAAAAACACAACTTGCACCTGTCTGCAGAAAAAGGCTCACTGAGTGTGTCTTTAATGGGTGTGAGCAAGCAGCAAGTAATGTGACAGGAGTGGAGATTACATGAAGGGAGTTTGAAGTTATTCAGAAACTGACAGGTGGTAGAAATGAACATACTAACAAGGGCATAAGTAATCAGTTGTATTTTTCTTAAATGAGTATATGCGAGTTAGAAATATATTCAAATTGACAAGCTTCATGCCTAATTCAAGGAACAGTTGTGTATTTTCCCTTTAATTTAAGACTAAAATGAATTCCCATTTCCTTTCCTCTTCCTTTTGTAAAAGCAGCCTGTATCTTCTGCTTCTTTGCATTTGAGAGATGTATAATCCAAACGTATGGAAATCAGCTCGGAGACTAGTGTGTGCATCTCGTAGGATCCAAGTTTATCTGTTATGGAAATGCCATATGAAAGTGAATGTTTATCCTGTTTGAGACTTTGACCTACAAATAACTTTAATTGTGCTAGTCTATAAAGATGTCTTTTCTGTGCCAACTATAATGAACAAAGTGTTTATCCTAGGCATTGCACATGCATGTACATGTAGTGCATCAATAAATACTTCTGGTTTTGTTTTTGGCAAAACAAGATGTCATATTATATGATCCACTCCAAAAGTAACTCAGGAGGATATTAAACAGCAGCTACTAATGTTAAGATATGTCTGTACTGCAGTCTTGGTGTGCTTGCAGTTTGCATAGATACACCTGAGCTAGCTTTAATCTAGCTCGGGTACTGGAGTAGTAGATCTATGGCAGCGTGCACTTTGGCATGGGCTGTACAAACCCATCCAGAACTCAGGGTAATTACTCACGGGGCTAGCCTACACTGAAGCACACACTGCTGAGACCCAAGCTCGCTTATACAGATAAATTGCATCCGAGAGTTTTAAGAGCTGGTTGAGGAGTTCTCTGGACTATTAATTCTGATAGATTCTGATCAGTCTTGGAACACTGGGAAAGTTTCAAAGGGATCTAAGAAAGCTAATGTGCCAATATTTTAAAAAGGTAAATTAGATGACCTAGGGTAATCATAAGCCTGTCGGTCTGACATCAATACAGGGCAAAATAATGCAGTGACTAATATGGGACTTTATTAGTAAAGAATTAAGAGGGTAATTAATGCTAATCAACATGGGTTCATGGAAAATAAATTACAAATTTGTTTGATAAAAATAATAGTGTTGATGTAATGTGCTTAGATTTCTGTAATGCATTTGACTTGGAAATTCAAAACGTCTTGATTAAGAAAATAGAACAATACAAAAACAATGTGGTACACATTCAATGGATTTAAAAACTGGCTAACTGATAATTCTCAATGTAACTGTAAATGGAGAATCATTGAGTGTGTGTTTCTACTGGGGTTGTTTCCTGACCCTTTTGCAATTTAACACTTTTATCAATTACCTGGAAGATAATTTAAAATTATTACTGATGAAGTTGGCTGACCCAAAGACTTGGAGAGCAGTAAATAATGAGGAGGACTGGGCACAGATTCAGAACAATCTGTATCACTTGGTAAACTGGATGCAAGTAGACAATGTTTCAAAGTGGCCAAACAGTTCTAAATCTAAGAACAAAGAATGAAGATGATGCTTACAGGCTGGGAAACTCCATCCTGGGAAGCAGTGTCTCTGAAGACTTGGGGAGCAATGGTAGATAAATTAATTGAACATAAGCTCCCAGAGGAATTTTGGGACCAAAAGGGCTAATCAGATCCTTGTGTATATATAAATGGGAATATGGAGTGGGAGTAAAGGTATTTGCACTCGTGCAACCACTATTAAAATATTGTATTCAGTTCTAATGTCTACAAGTCCAGAAGGATGTTGAAAAATTGGGGAGGGTTCAGAGAAGAGCCACCAGAATGACTGTGGTTTGGAAAACATGCCTTATGTTGAAAGATTCAATGAGTCCAATGTATTTAGCTTAACAAAGAGAAGATTAAAGGGTGGCTTGATCCATCTGTAAGTACCAATAAGGGGAAAGATTATCAGGTAGATTAGTCCTCTAACAAAAAAGACATAAGACAATCCAATGACTGGACGATGAAGCTAAACAAATGGAAATTATTCACAGTGAGTGTAATTAACCACTGGAACAAGTTACTAAGGATTGTAGTGGATTTTCCAACACTAGAAATTTTAGGATCAAGACTGGATTTTTTCCTAAAAGATAAGTTCTAATTCAAACAAATTACTGGTAATTCAGGGATGTCCTATGGCCTGTTAAGCAGGAAGTCAGACTAGATGATCACACTGGTCCCTTCTGGCCTTATAACCTATGAATCTGGATTCCATGCATCTCCTAAGAGGAGAAATACATTCACAAGAATGTGGCAAAAAATACACACATTTGAAACTGGTACTGTACTTTTGTTATTTGACAAGAGAAAGGTAAATAGTCCTTCAACTGCTTTTCAATTGACTTTTTTATATTTTTTAAAAAACCAAAACCAATTCCCAAGCCCTAAAATCACAAATGGATAACAGAGTGCATATGTGAAGTCTTCAGGATTACAAGCAAATATATTTTGAAATCAAATAGCTAAGATCAGTTCTTCTATTCACTTAAAACTTTTGACTCTTAGCAGCTTTTCCCGCTCTTAATTGGTGACCTTGCTAAAGTGCTGTAAAGAATACAGCACTTCTGTCTTGCCGTTAATGTCATTCACTCCTGCTGCAGAAACAAACCTTGAACTTGGGTCTTGGCAGGTAAAATGTTTTGATTCACCACCAACTAACTTTAATATGTAAAGGTTTGTTCCAGCAGCATGAGGAAAATGTGAAGTTTATCTGAATACAGGCAGATGACAACCTAATCAGACGCTAAAACTATTCATATAGTTTGTATATAGCAGCATTGCTTAGTTTTGGTAGCAACTGTACGCTTGAATTATACTGATGTATATCCTATCCAGTGTCAAATTATTAATGTTCCTTCGTGGGAATGAGGCTAAGTGGATTTTCAGCCTTCAGTTTTCAAAGTTGTTATCCATTAAGCAAACCATATACATATTGTGCCATAAATATTGCTTTTTTTCTCTAAAGGACAATATTTTTCAAAAAAGCATACTTAATCTTTCAAGGAATTCTTAGACTTTGCAGAATAGGCCTTTTAAACTTTTCATAGTGTTAATTTAAGGTTAATAAATGGGAGTATGATATACTTTTTGTGCAAAATGGGAAGTGGAATGAGCAGCAGTCCTTATTTCCCCACTCCATGGAGTGAGACTGCTTTTTAAGGTGACCAGAAAACAAGAAAATCCCTAACCACGCCATACAGGCCACATGCCAACTCTGTACAGGGTTCCCACCAGAGTAATGATGTGAGAACTTGTAAGAGTGCATAGTGCAGCTGCCAAGGTTCCACAGTGTTTAATTTCAGCACCATCTGTCTGCCAGAGCCTACGGTTTAACATTTTCCCTCCTTTAAGTACCATATTACAATTGCATATTTTTATGCAGTTGGGTTGGGGCCTGGGAGAAATAAAAAGATTATTGTAAGAATAATTTATTTTAATTAAATCTGAAATGGAATGACTTGCTTGTGCACACTTATAAGCTCGGTAATGGTTTATTTTCCCTAGTGATGTGTTTTAGACAACTGGGCATCAGCTGAAGGACACATTTGATAGTCATAAAGGACAGTACTGCTGAGGCTGGGCATGGGCAGCTCCGGTCACATACACAGGGCTTGTTCCTTGAGCTACCTCACATCTTTTGAGACGAGTTATTCACAGGAAAGATGCATTGAATCCTAGATTTATTTTATAGTTCTGAGAAGACCTGTAGACCCTGGACCTCTTGGTAACAATACAGTCATATGATTAATAGTGCCTTAGCATGCTATGACATCCCAAGGAACTATTAATGGCAAAACCCGCATCTAGAGAAGTGGTTTCAGGAGACATAGGGAGCCTTATTAGCCTGCAAGATTTTCCCATCAATAGGTCTCCAGTTCTAATCCCTCAATCTCTATGCTCCAAAAACTGATTTTCTACAAGCTGGAGAAAACATAACTAGTGTTCCTATTCTAAATCTCTGCATTGTGCCTGTTCTAAGTCTCTGCTGCAAGAGGAATCAATGTAATTAGTGGCATTGGTTGTACCTTTTCTTACAAAAAAAACCCCAAAACACACTTTGGCAACTGTATCATAACAATTGAGGGAAGAAGATATACGAAGTTTACTTTCAATTCAGCCTCTTTCCAGTTGCCCACCAATAAGTTTTAAGGCCTTCTAAAAGATTTAATGGGTGCTCTTTTCTACATCAATGTAAGTAAAACTAAACCTATGCTTTAGGAGGAGGAGCACACTGCAGTCTGGTATTTTTACTACTCATGAAATTTTAAATTTTTATGTTGGGAGCTGTGTATTCTTCTATAGTGTGTCAAGCATGCTGGTAGCACGTGGTCAATTAAAGCAACGATCCATCCTTTTTTATTTTTATTTATTTTGAGTAAGTGAACACAATACAAATCAGAAATTAACAATGGTATACCTGAGATAAATGCTTCCTAGGAGTGCAGTTCTTATGCCTATATGGCCACGCTGGAGTTCTTGTCTTGACTTCAATACAGACATCACCTGTGGCCTTACGTGAATCACTTTTATCTTTTGTGCCTCAGTTTCTCTATTTATGGAAGTGGGGAGGTGATCATGTCTACCTGCCTCTGATTGTTGTGAAGATTAAATTATTTTCCTCCACCTTAGTGTTTTGAAGTTTGATATATGCCAAGCAACCTGGTTAATCTAGGAGGCCTCTACTTGGAAATGGTAGTTCTCACATTGTGCAAACCTGGCAGAAAAGAATGATCAGTTTTAGACTACAGTGTCCCCCTGAGAAGGAAGGAATCTTCCCTCTATTCTCATGCTCCAATCCAATAGCTGGATCGACTGGAATCACTTTCCATCAGTCCCAAGGTTTGAACTCAGGGCTTTTATAGGGGAGGAGGGGAAGAGACCTGAGCAGGTAGCCCCCAATCTCTGGAATTCACTTCTCTATTGTTGACCTCTAGGGTATGTTTCAAACCCTTTTTATTTAGGCTTTTCCTGAATAAGATGCCTGCCTTAGGCTGCACTTTTTATGGAGTGGAGTTTGATTTGTTTTTTTAAGTTACTGTAAATATATACCTAGAAACTCCATAAATTTAGAAAAAAGAAAGGAGGACTTGTGGCACCTTTAGAGACTAACAAATTTGAGCATACGCTTTCGTGAGCTACAGCTCATATCATCGGATGCATTCAGTGGTATTTTCCACTGAATGCATCCGATGAAGTGAGCTGTAGCTCACGAAAGCTTATGCTCAAATAAATTTGTTAGTCTCTAAGGTGCCAGAAGTCCTTTTTGTGGATACAGATTAACACGGCTGCTACTCTGAAACCTGTCATAAATGTAGAGAAATTATTTGCAAAACAATCACATGAGAAATGCTAAATATTTGTTTTGGTTCTGAAATACAATTCCAAACAAGTTATACCAGCTAGAGAAGGAAGCTTAGCTGTCTTATAAAAGAACTATTTTTCTTGTTACAGGGTATCTCAGCAGGGTTGGGCTTACGGGTGTGTGTTTAGTTTACTCACTGTTGCAGTACATTTGTATCCTTGTCTGAATACTCTAGGGTAACACTATTGGGCTGGCAGATTATCACACCCTAGCTGGGATTTTCAAAAGTGCCTGTCTCTTTTGAAAATCCCAATCACTAGCACCAGAGAAGTAAACCTAAGAGCGTTCATCATACATTCCCTGTGAAGCCTCATCTGACCAGCTCTCATTAACTTGAGATATCCGTGGTCCCAGCTGATATGACTCAGATTAAATTTTGCTTCCTTGGTGACATAAGAATGTTCACTGAGAGACCACTTTAAGGATTCGCTCCTGATAGTCTTGATAGTGACTCCTGTGATTTTGTCATAAGGTTTATTCTCTGAAGATAATGGAACTTCAGTATTCTTGAACCACAGTCTTGTAACCCTGATTTCACAGATTTCCAAATTTTAAAACCTCAGTTCTCCTGACTAGGAATACATCTAAATTTGGACTTGTAGATCACAGAGGGAGGATTCAAGTACACCAGGAGAATAACACATCAGGTGTATTACCATCTAATAGGATTCTATTTCAGGATGTAGTTAAATACAATAAAGACCTGCCCTCCAATAGATCATTCAGGCAAAAAATCAAACTACAGTTTAACCCCAACAAGCTGAAAAAAGAAAGGGAAAACCCCCTTTTCAGGCAGCTATCAAGATTTTTTGCAATTTGGCAGTGTCCAGCTGGAATTCCCAGGCTCAGCTGAATTATCTTGCTAGGACAGACTTCTCCTTCATTGACCCTGACATTCTTGGCTGTATTCTGTGAAGTTTTCCCCTCTGGAAATGGGGAGGGGGGAAACTAATACTCCTTGAGTGGAGGAAGTGGGGTATCCACAATGGATACCTTTGTTAAAGTTTGTGGTAAAGATAAATGGCTTTTCTGAATAGAAGAGGGGAAAGCACATTGGGAAACCACCCTGTCTTATATGACTGTTCTCTTTTTGGTAGCTTTAGGTTAGTGCCAACAGATCTGTAATTGCAGTGTGCAGTTTTCCATATGCTTGCAAATATAATTACTTGCCCCATGACTGGGTCTCCCAGTGTGACAACCCTCCCCTCTGCATTTCACTGTGTTCCTTCCTTGTTTCCACATAAGATTTATCTAGGCCAGTTCTTGTATTCGCTGAAGCAACTCATTTGGGGGACATCACTTCTTAATTTCCCATATTAACTTTATTTCTAATAATTTGCTTAACCTTTTTATCGTTAGCCATTTTCTTTGCGCTAGACATACTTTAACACTAGAGGTGATTAAAAGCTTGTATTATGAGTGGTGTTTCACCTGAGAGACCAGCTCATCCTCTCTTCATGCAGTTGGTGTAGGATGTGTCTGATTCTGGAACATAGCTGTGCTTACACCAGTCAGTTAATGTTTCATAGGTCTGGTATATCTATTTTTAATAGTGCTTTAAAGAAATCTTTCTAAACTATGGCTAAAATAAATGTATGTAGTCTATGCTGTCCCTTCTGTGGTAAGATTTTTCTTAAAGAATAAATACAAAATTCAACAATCAGAATGGTTTTGCACGAATATGAGAGAAATATGGAGGGAACCTTCTAGTTTAATAGTCTCCTCTAGTCAGGGGTCATAGAGGAATACATTATTTTAAAAAAATCAGAGTTACACAAGGTCTTTGGGGAGAGTATTTCTGGATACACACTGATCTTCTCCCACACAGTTGATTTACTCTAATGCTTCACTTAGCACCTAGGTTGAAAATAAACTTGATGGTCAGTTAATGGGTGTACTGTAGTATTCGTATCCTCAAGGCATGTACAGTACCTGGTTAATGGTTTTTAATCAAGAAACAGAATCTTAGTTAAGAGTTTTGTATAGTTCCCCTGATGCCATGTGCTAGAAGCCTTGCAACCAGAAGTGCTTGCATGGATAACATGAGCTTTAGAGAACTTTTTCTAGTATACGTGATGGCCTATTCTATAGGCAGATTCCTCTACTGTTAAAATGGTGTTTGACTATTGTAAAATGTCTCTGATATCAGTGCATTTTTCATGTAAAAATGTCAGTAGAGCATGAAGTAGTCTTGGGAAGATAAGAAAAACCAAGATGACACTCAGTATTCATGCACTGCTCCCAATTACCTAATGAGGCATTAATGTGTATATCGTAGTAAAAGTCTACATTCTCTGCACTGAAACTGCAATATCATGTTTAATTTTAGAGCACTCTTTCATTACAAGATCTATCTGCATAGATCAGAACATGCATGGATGCTGAAATAAAAAGTAGGGGAAGGAAATTAAGTGCAAAATGCTCAAAAGAAAAAAATTAATTTGTCCTATTACCAATGGATAGAAAAACAAGAGTAAAGGATCAAGATACAAAATCAATTGCATGTTCTTATCAAATTTAAAGATAAGCTTTAAAATTTTTGTAACACTTCTCTGAGGCAGAGAACATTATTTTCTGGGAGGTGTGTATGTGTAAAATAATGGTTACTTATTATAGCAGGTGAGAGCTGCTAAATTCTTCTATCCTATTTATGAAACCAAAGTGTTTAAACAAAGTGGGTATGGGAGGCTGGGGGAGAAATTCTGGCTAAGTTAGAAGCAACCTTTGTAGTATTTAAAATGCTAGGGAAAACTTTAATTCTCTAGGAGCAGCTATTGGATGTGCTATACTGATTGGATGGATTATTTGTAGATTCATGTCTTCATTTAGGGAAAACAGTTTGCTTGAGCCATATTTTAATTGAATGTGTTGTATTTACATAAAAATGCGACAAAGGAAGAAAAGCAAAATCTCTATTGTATCTTCATATGAAGCCTCCGAATATTGTTTCAATGAACAATGCTAGATGATGCAGATTCTGGTATCCTGACTCTTGGTCACTAACAAATCATTGGTCATATAAACTACAGTATTTCTTCTCAATTCATATAGTACAGTCTCTCATGAAGTTACTAAGAGGTAAATGCATAACTGGTTGAAAGACTGTTCTCAGAGTAGTTATGAATGGCTTGCTGTTAAACTGGGCAGGCATATCAAGTGGGGTTTCACAGGGGTCAGTCCTGTGTCTGGTATTAGTCAATATTTTCATTAATGACTTGAATAATGGAGTGGAGAGTGCTTATAAAATTTGGAGCTAAAATCAAGCTGGGAAGTATTGCAAGTATTTTGGGAGACAAGATTAGAATTCAAAATGACCTTGACAAGTTGAAGAATTGGTCTGAATTCAACAAGATGAAATTCAATGAAGATAAGTGCAAAGTACTGCACTTAGAATGGAAAAGTCAAATGTACAACTATAAAATGAGGAATAACTGGGCAGGAGGTAGTAGTGCTGAAAAGGATCTGGGGTCACAGTAGCAACAATATGATGGAGCTGCAAAAAAAGGCTAATATAATTCTGGGGCATAGTAATAGGAATGTCGTATGTAAGACACAGGAGGTAACTGTCCCACAGTACTCAGCACGGTGAGGTCTCAGCTGGAGTACTGTGGCCAGTTTTAGGCACCACATTTTAGGAAAGATGGGGACAAACAGGAGAAATTCCAGAGGAGAGCAACAAAAATGATCGGTTTAGACCAGGGGTTCTCAAACTGTGGGTCGGGACCCCTAGGGGTTGCGAGGTTATTACGTGGGGGATTGCAAGCTGTCAGCCTCCACCCCAAACCCTGCTTTTCCTCCAGCATTTATAATAGTGTTAAATATATAAAAAAGTGTTTAATTTATAAGGGGGGTCGCACTCAGAGGCTTGCTATGTGAAAGCGGCAAAGAGTCCTGCCGCTTTACAGATCCAGACTAACACGGCTACCCCTCTGATATGTGAAAGGGGTCACCAGTACAAAAGTTTGAGAACCAGTGGTTTAGACAGCCTGACCTATTAGGAAGGTTAAAACCTGGATGTGTTTAGTTTTGTGAAAAGAAAACTAAGGAAGGACGAGACAAGAGTCTTCAAATATGTTAAGGGCTGTCACAAAGAGGATGTGGATCCCTTGTTCTCCATGTCCACTGAAGATATTACAGGAAATAATGGGGCTTAATCTGCAGCAAGGGAGGTTTAGGTTAGATATTAGGAAAAACTTTTTAACAGTTAAGATAGTTAAGCTCTGGATAGGATTCCAAGGGAGGTTGTGGCATCTCCATCATTGGAGGTTTTTAAGAACAGGTTGGACTTGTCAGGGATGGTCTAGGTTTGCTTGGTCCCACCTTAGCTCAGGGGGCTGGACTTGATGTCGTCTTGAGATCCTGTACGTTTCCATGATTTTCAGCTATCAAGCTGTGGTAATATCCCTTTTGGGGAAAAGAGTTTAGTAGAAGGCCTTTGTGAAAGATGTATTCCTTATTATAAACTTCTTGTATGCGAAGATTTTAGACCAGATGAAATCTGCTGAACAAAAGAATGGGAAGGAAGCTGGGGAAAGAATTAACTTTAAACCACTTTTGCACTTTAATGTTCTCAGCCCTGCTGAGGCTTGTCCAGCCCCAACACAATTTAATCATCAGAACTAGTCTTAAGCACCGTTAACTGCAACAGCCTCCAAGAGGTAGTTTTTACAGTCAAGAATATCCAGAATGCAGTAGCACTTTGACCACGTCCCCAGGGATGTCCACTACAATGAGAGTTGTAAAGGGGGCTGATGTAGATGCTTTGTCAGCTCTTTGCTGTCTGCCACCTTGTGCTGGATGCATTCCCTGGTGACTGATTCTGTCTCTGGAGTAGCATAAAGGGGTGGCAGTGTTACAAAACTGGGGTCTCTTGCTTTAAAGAGTCTGTAAATACAAGGCTGTAACAGGTGTTACACAGTTTTCAATCATTGCTAATACTTATGGTACCAAGTGTACAGCATTTAAGAGTATTCAAAATTATTTGGATTCCCAGATATCTGGCTTCCCTATTAACAATAAAGATATATTATGCAAAATTATAGAAGAAAAATTAAGATAAAAAAAAGTGTAATTGTGAAGTGAATCATTTATGCTGTCTAAATATTTAGATTGCCAGAAAATACCTTTGGTGAATTTCGTCTAGCAGATAGTCTTGCAGTCTAAAATACATTTGTTTTTTTTTTTTGTCTTCAGGTTTTTCATGATTCTTGCATCATTTATGCAGAATATATATTCTGAGTCAGGAGATCCTTTTTTATCATACATAAGTGAACATGTTTTTTATTTATGCACTCCAAGGTATCTGCAGTTCCAAACATACAGGGGGAAAAGAGGAGGAAAGAAAGTGTATATATGACAGCATTACCAGAGCTGCAGTAGCAAATACATCACTTAGACCTTACATATGCTGTTATGTGGTGTTTTATGTATAGACATCGGCAGGCAGATATTACTGTGGCATTTCTGACTAAATACATTGAAAATGTGGTATTTCTGTGGTAATTTTTTTCCACATGACTCAAACACCATTTAGCTACTAAACGTCTGTACTTCTGTGATTATTTCTGTGCTGTTAAAATTTTTGTGAAGGAAAAACTTCTTCAAAACATCTTGTTGCCATTAAACAAGATTCTGAGAAAATAAAGCAGTACAAATTACATCTGGTGGCAATGGGATTATCAGTAGTTATTCTGTGAGAAGCAAGAGGTGTTCGCTTGTAAATATTTGATTTCCACTTGTAAGTGTGTGCTTATGTAAATATTGGCTGCATATTGGTATGAAGCCCATGTAAGCAGAATGCTTTTCTCTGCTGAATTATACATTAAGGTAGGTAAGCATGGCATAGGTTAGCATGGCAAGAAAAGATACACACATGGTGAGTGTGTGTGTGTATGTATATAATATATATAAAGGTCTTGAGTCCAGCTATTTTATCCAAATACTTCTGGTTTTCTGTTTTGCTTTCCTTGCAATTATGAAATAATGTTGATGGACTAACAACTGCACAGAAAGGTTTGCAAATGAAAGTAGCATAAAATTCACATAATTTGAATGAATAAATTTTAGAATTTTATAAGAATTGGGAATGGTTCATTAAACTTCAGATTACTGATCAGTCTTTGTTTTTTTAAACAGTAACATACAGGGGATATTAACAAGGGAATCCTCTTTTGGCATTATTTTATTTCACAGCTCAGTGGTTCGTTCTGCAATAGTATGACTCTCTTGCTTTTACGTACCTTCATGTTCTGCTGTATGGTCAGCATGGTCAAAGCAGAACTATTTTAGATGCATTTTGAGCCCTGGTTATCCCACCACAATGTACTTTTCTCTACAGCAATTGCAGATAGTAATTTTTATACTGGGTTCTAAAATATGTTTTAAATAGTAAGTGAGCATGTTGCTGCTGCTAATTCTGAAGTGATTCAACACCTTTTCCTCCTCCATGCAGAGTTACTCAGTTGATTTAGTATTTTATTGAAAAAGATTGGCTTTGTTAGAAAACCTTTCTACATATTTAGTCACTTTTTTTTCTGAAATACTTGTGGCACGGACTTTTGAGTATATAGGGTCTATATGGAATTGCCTGCTGTGAACTGCCTGCAAATTCAGTAATTTTCCAGTTAAAAAAGGGGAATCTTACTTCTCATTAAACTCTTCCAAATTCTTATGTGGCTCCAAAATGGCAGCCCACTAAACACAGGTGAATATGCTGCTTTATCTGCATCAAGATGCATAGAGCAAAAAATTTCGCAAGTCAGACAAGGCCATCTGTCTTAATTTGTAATAAAATTGAAACATAATGGAACAGGACTGATGGCCAGTGTTCTTTTCAGCAGATCTGTACTGTTCTCTGGTCAAGCTCTCCCTTCAGCATGTCTGCTGGGATGTTTGATGGTTCCCGCAAAATGATGCACATGTAAGACTGGAAGCTAGACTTTTTTTCTTAAATTTCTTCCAACCATTTTGTTTGCTAAGTACAGTTGCAAATATAATGTGTCCATTCATTGGATTCACCAGAAATGTATTAAACTGGGAAAATAAAGCATCTGTAAAGCTATTATGTATTTCAGGGTGTATTGCTCTTGGCATACGGAGCAAATTTTTTACATTATAATGCATAAATCTTTGGAACCTAAAGTTATTTTAAAATTAAATGAATGACAAGCACAAGACTGTCTACCTGAACCTGGTTTATATGTTTTTAAGAAGTAAGTGTGGTCTTTAAATAACCAAACAAAGCCATGTTTTCTTAATAGAATGGGAGAAGTTTGCTAAGGGAAACTGAACTGAGTACAGTATTTTCAATAATACAAATTGAACAGATTCTACAGAAATCTAGGTCACAGTAACAGATGACTTATACATGTTCCTAATTTTTGATGCAACTGTCTAATCTGCTCTGAGAGTACTAGACAGACATCATTCCTAATTGACCTTGATATCCAGTGAACAGAAAAAGCTAAAGCCACATGGTAGATTCTTTTTTCTGGTAAAAAGTCAACTATGGAAAACTCTGATGTATCAGATTCTGTAACTAGAATCTAGATTTCTCTGGGATGAATCTTGCCTACAAATCTATTAATCTAGCTGCCATATTAAAGATCTGTATTTCAGACTCCTTTCAAAGAGCCATAAATCTGAAACTTTGGGTTAAACAGAAAATAGCTTGTCAAAAACTCACCTGCTGTAACTACCCATTATTATACATACATACACGTGCACACTGTAATTGCGTCATGAGGTATTGATATGTCAGACTCTAAACAGAAATGCCTTGCATGGAAAATGTAGAATTTTTCTGTCAAGTTAGGCAAGATTTCAGTTCAGCCTGGCTGACCAGAGACTGAATGCTTCTGCAGAGCCAGAGGCGTAGGGTAGGTCTACCCTGTACACAAGCCCGGGCACTGACTCATGTTTGAGCACAAGCTCCTCCTTCCATCCAGACACACACATCAGTCTGACTTGGGTCAGCAAGCTATTTGGGACCCTGGTGGGGGCTGGGTCAGAGCCTGAACCCTGCTGTGACTCAGGTCAAGACACATATGTGAGTCGGAAGGTCTACACAGTGCAGTATGGACACGTTAGCATGGATGTTTGACCCAGGTCCAGCAATTGTAAACACAGGTTTACAAAGTAGTGTGGATGCTCAAGCATGGGCTTGGAAACACCAGGTATGTCTATGCTGCATTTTAAAACCCACAGCAGCAAGTAAATGTGTGGCTTGTCTTCACTGAAGCTAGAAGAAATTAAATAATGTGGGAAAATGTAGCAAGATACCTGTTCTGAGGAATCTTAGATTTGTTGGTTCCAACTTTACAGTATCAAGAATCGGTGGGTGGTGAAAAGGAAAACTTCAGATTGTAATCCATTGGGGTTTTTAGCTGACATACGGTACCTCACTCACTCTGCCTTAATGTCTTTACAAAATGAACAAGCTAGTCATTTTCGATGTTCATCATGGTTGAGAGTTGTAATCAAAGGACATAGCTGATGTCTTGCAGTTTATAACAACTAGTCATTGAGCCATGATGTGGAGGAGCCTGTCATATGTAGGCTCTGTAATAGCAAATAAGGGGGCATGTTAATGCAGTGTGTGCAGCTCCATGCCCATTCTTCTAATCACACCACCTACTGAACACTGTTATCCTTAATCATGTTTTGGCATCTTATCTCAAAGATGGTGTGGAGTCTGTGTGTAAAATTATGGTTAACCATAGATCTGAACAATGTGGTGTTGCATAACCAAATTGTACACAATTTTAACACACCCAGTTTTCTTAATGGCAAGTCACCTTAACTGCCAACTCATTAAGATTTTGTAACTAATTATATTTCTATTCTCAGAACAAGTTTAGCATAATACTAAGCATGTAATTTATATTTTTGGGTGTTAAGATGGTACAGTTAACTGTTTCCCAGAGGAAAGGTATAGGGCATCTTTCTCAACACTAAGACACAACAGTTCCAGTTCACTCAAAACTTGCACTTTTTACAGTCATTCATGATTATTGAACAGAAACGTATTACATTTATCTGTTGTATTTGTTTAAAGTCCAGGACAGCTGCTGATAGTAAGCCAGCACATTAGACAGGAAGACCAGCCAAAATTTGCTTCAAAACTTTCTATCAAATCCATACGTCAGTACTGCATCATAGGGCAGAACATGCCATTATGTTCTTTTTAGTAGATCAATAGCTGATTGCTATTTTGGAAACTGTTCTTACTGTTTGAAACACTTGAATTATATAATAGCCAATATTCTTAATGTGTGTTTGGAAGGTTTATACATCAATTGATTGCTGCTGAGATAAATAAGTCTTAAGTCTTAAGTAAAAGTCACACTTATATTTTGATCATTTAAAAAAATGACTGTATCAAATACAAAACCATCAAACAGCATTCTGTATTTCAAAGAAACAGATCTTGCCCTTTTGATATTATGCAGCTGCTTCATTTTCAAAGTCTAATAACTACTGATAGTTTTCTTGTTATGTTCTTTTGTGGCTCTGGATGCCTTTATATACTTTATCCTAGAACAGACATTATTTGACTTAGTTTTTTTTTTGTTCAGCTCTGACTTTTTTTAAATTATGTAGAAGAAATTTCTATATGTATTACATTTTTTTAAAAAAGCTGCCTTACGCATGCTTTCCCCATGTGCATAGTACATAGGGTTGTTTTCAGCTCCAGGATGAGTACACCAATATCTTCACAGAAGGGAGAATCTTGCCGGGACAGTCCTTTTATGGCTTTTTAGTCTATAAGGAAGGAGAACTCCCTTTTGCTAGCCTGCAGGAGTCTGTCTTCTAGTCAGTTGCTTGCTTAACTTGTATTCCAGTTTATTGAAATATGAATTAGTGGCACAGGCAAAGAAAGTAAAGATTTACTTCCCAGAATACACTTTTTTAAAAAAAGTAGTGATTGACATTAAAGCCAGTCTCTTAGGAGTACTAAAAATTGGTACCAACCACAGATGATGGTAGAGGCTGTTGCTGTCTAAGAATCTCGTTGCATCTAGTATTCTGACTGATGATCTTCAGGGATAGGGTAGCGGGGAGAAACCATCAAATTTTTTTTGTTTTGTTTAAAAATTAAGTCTCTAATCGTGCCACATATGGCTGAGTTTTTATATCCTTTTGGTTTTGTGCTTAAAAAACCAACTTTCTATATGAACCTCAGCAAAATATAAATAAAAAATCAGTCAGCTGTAATCCAATTTATATAGCCTTAAATTTACTGATAAGTAATGCACACAATCCATTGTGCCATATTATTAATACAACTTCTTTTTAAAATCTCTCCTTTTTGTAGGATTCAACATACGTGTGTGTGTGTGTGTGTGTGTGTGTGTGTAAAAAGTATTTGTTCATATATCTGATGCATTAAAATAGCAGCTGTAATGGACATGATCTATACCTCACCTTTAGGAATGTTTTGCTCTAAAACCTAGCAATACCACTTTAAAAATTAGTGATTTACTTTCTGTATTAAAGATAATTTTGTGTGGCGCTTTTTTTGTCATCCATTCGCAGTGGAGCTCTGGAAATAAGTACAGTGTTCACTTGGCATGTAGGTGCCATGCATGCCCACACAAATATCCAGGAGATGATTTTGATGAGGAGGAGGAGGATGTTGAGGATGATGATTCTAATTTTTTGGGAGAGCAGTCAAATGGGCCTAGTGTGCCCAATTTTAAATTTGCTCCCTGATCATATTGGTGGTCGCTACAGTATGTAGATTGATAAATGTGGGAGACTCTCTAGTGTTGTATGTTAAAAATAGTAATACTCAATGTCTTTAATACAATTCATGACTACAGTGTAAGTTTCACTTCCACAGCATACTATAGTTCATGAGTGCTTTAAATAGTTGTTCGCTTGATCTGGATATGTTAACTGCTTTCCATGCTGTATTTGAAGGGATAGGCTTTTCTACACATGTTCATGTGTGTAAACAACCTTATCTGTGCTGTACCAGCATGCCAGTTAATGTACTCTTTTTGACTTTTTTATATTCAAGTTGAGGATTAATTCCATCTAATGTCAAGTGGCTGAAACAGTTAAAGTGACTTTTTCAGAGGGGTTGGATTAGAAAGTCATAAACATTTTCTGTTCCACTTCAGACCCTCCAACCTTCCTTTGTCATAGAGGTAAAGATTTGAATTGCTTCTGGTGCTCAGCTGATGTGACAGTAGCTGGGGGCAGGCTTTTAATATAATAAGGCCTGCTCGTCTTTATACTCCGTTCATTGGTTCAGACTTCAGAGTTGTTCACCCTTCCTTTGGGGAGCTGCTTCTAAAGGGTTTGGGGGTAGGGGACAGTAGGACCTGATGAACCCTTTCCCAAGTCTAAGGTTTGGCTTGTTTGTTTTGGTAATCACCAAGCTGAAATAACTCATAAATGTTCCTTTAAATGTAATAAATTCTTCTGTGTCAATTTTTTATTGTCTCTAACTTTGTGAAAGCTTATTAACTGCCTAGTCACTTCAGATACTGATGAAATCAGATCTGTTGTAACAAGAGCCTTCTAAGAAAACTGTTCCTAGTAGACACCAGCCAGACCAGTGGAGAATTCATGATGGTATAAATGTTTTTTTAGTTTGTGTGTCTTTTAAAATCTCTCTAACCTCTTTTGGGGTTAATTAAAATCCCCAGCTGTATCTTGCTTTTCCAGTTGCTCTCCACTTGTCCACTGAGAAGTTTTCATAGTTGGAAAGTGACCATATGGACTTCATGATTTTACGTACTGTGACTATAAAGCTTTTATGATATTCTAGTGGTTAAAAATGGCAGCAGTAGCTCTTAAACATGGCATAGTTATGTTGCTTTTTTGTAACAGCAGACCTGCCTATAGTGCATCAAAAGCAGTAATTTCCTGTTCACTGAAGCCCCCTATCTCTCTGCTGCTTTAAGCTTTGTGTCCTATAGCTTGTGCCTGTGTGCTAACAAATCTCTATTGTCCAGTGGGTCGAATAGTGGCTGGAACTAAAGAATTGCTGTCTGGTTTCTATTCAAATCCAGGTAGTCAGATATATGAATGGACTTTCTCGAACAGCCATGTGAATAACCTCTGCTCGGCATGAAGGCTACAAACCAGGCTATGAAAGCTTAACTAACTCGCAGGTTCACAGCTGCAGTCTTTAGATGCAGAAGGTGGAAATGTTTTTAAGTACGCTTTTAGTACTCCTCTTGACCTTTTAAGCATGTTGATCATTTTTAATATGTAGTTTTAGATTTCTGGCCAGAAGAAGGGGATGAAATCCTATTTCTTAAATTGGTTAAAATAATACTAGTTAAATAAACAAAAACAAATAAACCCTGATTTCAGTCTTTAAGAGACTGATATGAAAATGTTGAGAAAACAGTGAGTTCACAGAACAAATTAAATGTACAGATACCTTAATTGAGAATTTTCTAATACAAGTAATCAATTAAAAAGTCATAATTAAAAATTGCAGTTACTTGCACAAGTATACTAAAAATAAGCTAAAGACCATTTCAGCAAACATTTCATGATCTAGTGAAAACTGCAAGCAGAGCTCCACTTGATGTGTTCATCTTACAGTAATAGTAATGTATATAGTGGTTTCTACGAGTGTTACAAAAAACAATAGAAGTAACTCAATTAATCTGAGCAGTTTAACCAAAACAAACCCCCCCTACAAATAAATGAATGGTTATATGAGCATAGTCAAACAGTGACCGAAATCTTGTAAGGTTCCTCTTGCATTTTTGCCGCTTGTTCAGAAAAATATTTCCGAAATAAAATTCATAACAACTGTTGCTAAGAGATTATTGAACACTTATCTTTTCTGCAAGCAAAAGGGAAAGTCTGGAGGTTAGTACCCATTCGAGTGACTGCGCTGTGTATGACCCTGCTGTATCACAGGTAGTATGAAAGAGGGCTCTTTTTTATGTTTCTTTTTGTCTTAAACTCAGACAGCTTTGTAAGCAGTAGTGTGGGGATTACGAGAGTTAGACAAAAGCAGGCGCGACTGGAAAGGGGGGGAAGGCTTGGGGCATTTCCTGTCACTCAACACATTCCATCTCACTAAAATTCTCCACACCCTTTCCCCCCTGTTTTTCTAATTGCTGTTGTTTAAAATTCATTTTGCTCTGGCAGAGGGTTGGTTTTTAGTGTTGCATTCCTTCAGATTGCACAAAGCACAGCTGGGGAAAATGGCTGGCATTTTGAGAAGCAAGTCACGATTGCACGCATGAGCACCTCACACATCCATTTTTTTCTGCACAGCAGCTGGCTGACCTGTCTCGTCCACTGCTGGCCTATTGAGCGACCTGGACTGTCTGGTTTTGGCTCATGCCTTTGTCCATGTCTGGCTCAGTTCCTCTCTGTCTATATTTGCCTCCACTAACCCTCCAGGCTACAGAAGTGTTTGGTTACATAAAACTAAAGATTTAAGCAGAATAAAAACTTTCAACTTTACAGAATTCTTTAAGTTTCTTCTTTTTTGAATTTCCCCCTTGCAGCTTTTTTTAAAGCAGAGCGTGTCAGGAAAACCTTTGTGTGTTCATCGTGCACTCACTGGTTTCATAACTATCTCCAGCTGTGTTATATTATGAGATGAATATAAAAAGCTTCTGTTCCGAGAACAAAGGAACACGTGCAGAAACGAGACTGGAAAAAATTCACTTGACTATTTCAATACACAAGCTATTCACGAGTTCTCCGCAATATCTCTAACAGGTATAGTCTAAAAGAATATTTAAACAATTTAAAAATCTTACCTAGTGAAAGAAACTGAGTAGTCCCAAACTGTTAGGTTAAAGACTTTTTGTAGTTGGATCTTTGTCCAAAAAAAAGTTGTATCTGGTGCAGGCAGGAGAGCAAGTTCTCTCTAGCTCAAATACATTTTTAGTGTAGAAAAGGCGCTCCCAGCCAGCATCGCATTCTGTTCTGAGAAAGAAATGTAGCCATGAGTTTGTCACTAAATATGAGAGGCACAAAAGCAGGCTAGACGAGGTATTGAACTGCTCCAGATTTCCTTGCAGCCCTGTCTGTTCTACTTGAATTGAACTATATATGACCCAGATGATGGACAGAAGCAAATTTAGTCATGTGCAGGGCTGGGACACAGCCTATTTGCTGATCCCTGGCAGTGCAGGGGTTTGTCTCCTGATTGGGCCGTACCCTGATCATTGAAATGTGAAGCCCCTACCATTCAAAGGCTGCAATTCAGGAATGGCTGTTTGGGTGTCTAGTTGCCTTCACTTATAGTGAAGTGCTTTAAAGTTGTCTGTTCTATTTGATACTGCCTCTCGTATCTGAGACCAAACACCTGTCTTCCTCCCACACTGTATGTAGAGTTCTGTTGCAATGACATTAACTAGTAGCCTTATAAGAATACTGAACTGTTTGTCGTCTATGCGTTTGTCCAAGATGCTCCTTTGAAACCAAATGAATTAAAGTAACAGTTACCACAGGGATATATTCTTGTATTTTCATCATGGTGTAAAAGTGTGAGTAAAATCCTGAATTTCCTCTTGATATGAGAAAACACATTGTAGCATTTTAACATGTTGATTCAGTGAAAATGAATTTGATGATTATCTGACAGCATCTTCATTTATGCTCAGCATTTTTTTAAAGTCTTGAAACCCCTGTTTTGTTTTTTTTTTCCTTTTTTGGGGTTGTCCCCCTTATTTTGGTATCAAGTCACATAAAGCAATGCCACAAGGGTGCCTTGGAAAGCTCAGTCCCCAGGGAGCTGTGACAGCCTTTAATCATGCAAGACAGTCGGGGTTTGCTCTCATCATCTTGTCTAAACTAGTGGACCCAGGATTTATTTCAAGTGTTTCTGGGCCACTGGGAAACTAGGTCATGATACAGCAGTGTCGGTTGTGACATTTTTGTTTAACGCATTAAAGTAGCCTCATTTATTTAACGAGTTGATTTCATATTTATATTTAATGTCATAAGAGTTCCAACACATAAATCTTTCTCCAGACTGCTGAAAAATCAGGGATTGTGTCCATTTTTTGTTGGAGTAATCCCACTCTATTGTTTCAATAAAATGTTTCTTGGAAGGATATTCAGTTTCCAGGCAACTTTTCCATTTCCTTCCTTAAGAGTCCCTGTTAGAAATGCCACCTGTATCAGAATACAAGAAGGGGAGATGAATGCCTTTCTTACAAATCAGAGATAAAGTGCTTCTAAGCATGGTTTCAAATGAGCCCACCCAATGGATGGGTAAATTCCAGTAATAAATTATTCCCAATCCATGTCCCTTCAGATTAATAAAATTGAAAGCTGCTGCCACCTCAATTTTCTCCAAACTCTATCTTGTCTGTCATCTGAATGTTCTTGTTTCTTGGGATAGGAGAACTGAAGATCCTATTCTATGCTGTGTGCAGTGTATCACTGCAGAATGAGGACTTCCCAAACCAGATCTGAATTTTTCCAGTGTGAATGCAAGACTCGAGGGCTAGCAGGGAGGGAAGACTGTGATTTAGTGAATTGTTCTCCTTTTTCCATTCTTTCCTTTGGTAAAGAGGTGAGGAACGTGAACATGCAAATATTGCAGCCTGACCACTTATTCCCTTCTCTCTCTTGTGCGCCCGCCCCCCTCCCCCCCCCCCCCCAAAAAAAAGGGCAATAAAACAACCCCACACAATTAGGTCAGTCTCCCTTGGGCACAAATGCTATGCCTTCAAGACCTTTAAGTCAGAGAAGTCATTCCTTCTCTGAAAAGGAATTGAGTGGTACTCAATCTGTTGATTTTGAAGGAAACAAGCAGATGTTTACATGGCTCCAGGTGGAGGATCGTGGGGAAACCAGTCATGTTTAACCTCTTTCTGGTCTACTAGCCATTTTCATTTTGATAGTATTTTACTGAAGTGGTTTTAAAACGTCACCTACAATAGCAACAATGACACTAACAGGAGCACTGATTTTCAAGATGGCTGTAAAAGGTTTTATCCTGGTTCCTCCAGGTCTCGTCTTCAATCTCACCTTCCCATGAATTTTCTGGTAAAAGAGGTGACCCGCTGAGCATCTCATGTTACTTGTATTCCATATTTCAAGCCAGAGAGTGAATCATGTTTCAAAATGGTTGGTTGGATGATACTGGCTCCCCATTTTCCAGTTTGGGTATTGAATAGAAATTTAGGCACTGCACTCGCATACCAGCTCCGACATATAAAGCCAATAGAGCCTCATGAAAAATGTGCACCAGCTTTTTATGAACCTATACTATGTTTAAAATTCAACCCCTTAAAGTTCCTGTTTTTGCTGCTTAGAACTAGTGCTTTCTTTACTATCCTGTGCAGTGATATTTTTGGCAAGCTGTATGAATTGACATTAGTGCCAAGTATCATACAATAATAATTTGTTTATATACCTGTTCATCTGTGGATCTCAAAGCACATTATGAATATTACTTTACCTCCAGGTGACTCAGTTTACTTATCTATAAACTAGGATAAATCTGGTCTTTCTGATGGAGGCTGAGAGTTTTAAGTGACTTTCATCTGTGCCATTAACTTTGTGTGAACTTAGAAATCCTTGGTCCCAGTCTTGTGCTTTAACCAATAAATGAAGAACAAGTCTGTGCTCTTCCTGTTTTTAATATCTAGGTCAGCTGCCTTCAGTGATGATGACATGTCGGGATCTAGCAGTGAAAAACTGAATGTTGGGAGGCTGTATTGTCTTCAAACTGTGGTTGAAACCTATTTCTCTCTCTGAGCCATTTGCACAGTTCTCTGTATAGATGGCAACAGGATGAGGACAAGCTTGTTGCGACTTGATCTAAGAGACTGAAAGGTTGCTTATCTGGAGGAAGCAGCTGAAATAGCAGTGTTTTTTATCTGCCCTCTTGACAAAGTGGGAATGCCCATTATTTGCTTCTGTGGGTCACAACTTGGGAGCTGTTGGATTCCCTGTTGCATCTGCTAATGTTTTTATATTACAATGTCTGTAATGTCTCTTAATGGTGTACCTGCTGGGGTATTGAAGTCTTTCCTGTTTCAAGTTTGTGTTATTCCAATGCACTGTACCTGGTGCTACACCTAACGAAAATTTGGAAATTGAAGCTGTTGCAGTGTTGCTGTTTGCTTTAAGCAGTTTCATTTCTGCTCTGGAATCTGCATTACCTGCTGCTTGATGTCAACATGGAGGCTCATGGGTTTTGTTAACCTATAAAGCCATATGTGATTTGGGTCCATCTCTCCTGTTACGTGGTTCTGCTGTCGTCAGCTCAGACAATGGACTTAGAGCCCTCTGGTTTAAATGATGGGGATGGTGGCAGTGAGGAGGCCTTTGATTCTGGACCCCATTCTTTCTTTTCTGCAGACCACTCTTTATTTTTAGTTTAGGAGAATTTGGATTTGTTGGTCTTCAGGACATATGGCAAAACTTGTTTTCCTAGGCTTTTCTGGGGAATGGAGTTCATTTTAGTGACTGGGGAAATCCTTTAGCATTTCGATTTGATGAATGTAAGTAGAATTATTCTGCCCTTACTGCACTGGATATTCATTTTTATATATACAAATGAATAACCACTAAACTTTCACCAGAAGCAGAGATATCTGAACTACTCATTTAACCTTTGTTCATATAGTGATCCATACCCGTATCAAATAGTCACACAGCTGTTGTTGATGTGGATGAAAGATGGTCCCTTTCATTTTCACAAGAGTAAAGGTGGCACTCACTTTTGCATAGCCCCTAATCACCCAGTGTCCTAAGATGTTCAGATTTTGCTCACAATAAGTACACTGCTTATACCTTCTCCCCACTCTAAGTCCTGCTCCATCTCCTATTTTGCATATAATCTCAGGGATTCAGTTGCCTGAAAATCACGTTCTAAACACAGCTAGCCAATATGTAGATCTAGAAAGCGACTCTGCTGCATCTTGCGATGGATTCATTCTGGTCCCGGAACTTGCTGGTACGCGGTACACGCGAGATGTGCTGACTAGGTAATGTGTTTGGCTGCTGTCCATCACACTCCTTGGTCAGAGTCGTCATATCTGTATTCAAAGAGCTATTCTGGCTTTGTAACGGAAAAATTAGCTGTCTGCGGGCTGTCTAGCTCTGTCGGAACAATTCCTCAATGACTTGCGGGTCTTAATTTCTGCAAAATCCTATAGTTGGCCTTATAGATCCACTGTACTTTTCCACACGTTGTATATACTTTCAAGCAAGGAAGTCTCTTAATGAAAAGTACCCCGTGCCAATTTCATTCGTGCTTTGTTCTTGTGACTTGTATTGAAAATAGGGAAATAGGGTCAATTTAATTGAAAACCCTAGTGTTGAGGAAAAGTTCCTGCTACTTGCTGCATAAATTCTATAGACTTCATAGTACCAAACATTGGACCAGAATTCAGCTGCTACAGTTCGGCATCTCTGAGATTTTGTACAACAGAAAGCCCACATTAGCGTCCTGCCTCAAACAATTTTTGTTCTGCTAAACAATCTGACATTTTAATCTTTTGGAACACAAAGCCCTCTGGGGACTTCACAACTGAACCAACTTTCAGATTTGGAGAAAGGAAAAAAACCAGCCCTTGGACAACTAGAATCAGGATCCAGAAAAGACATTCTCACCCCCCTCCCCCCTCGTATTTATAGTGCCCCCATGGCCATACCATCAGAGCATCTTCAGTTTTAAGACACATTTAAAGGTATTAAGTAAATTTATTGCTCTAGATTAGTAATAAAAGCCAGACTAAATTGGGGAACACTTCACTGTTCTCTGATGTGAGCTAAACTTCAGCTATGACGGAATGGTCAGAAAGTGAGTTCCATAGGCAAAGTCCCCTAAGTTGAAAATCTTCTGCTTCTGGAAAGTTCATCTGTGGGAATCAATATCGTGGGCCGTAGAGGATCTTAAAACTAGTGACGGCGTATTGGGGGTGGGGGGAGGTTTTTCTCGGACAGCCAGGTCCAGGTCCTCAACCTTCCAGCCACTGTTAAAGATCCTACACTTTGTACTGTAATCCCATCCCTGTCACCTTCCTGCACAGACTATGGAAAAAGATTACCCCGGATCAAAAAGACAGCTAAATGATTGGTGTGGCCTTGGTGGGTTACCCAGAGGGAAGGCCTTCTATCTTCTCAAGACAGAAGACACTATCACTGCTTCCAGTCCTGATGAGCTGTAGAAGACGTAAAGGGGCGGAGAGTATTTCAGTAAGTTTTTGGTGCAGGTCATGTGTAAGTAGCAGAGATGGACCCACGTGACTGACTGACGTCTGAATCACCAAAGCTCAGCAGGTAGAGTGGGATTTAGATAAAATTCTTACTTGTCTACTTATTGTGAAGGCTTTGCTTAGTGTAACATTTAGCTACAGAGATGCAAAGAGATCTTACTGACAATGTTAATCAGAACAGGACGTACTCATGTCAACATAGGAACCGCTTTCATTCTTGTACATACCTTAGTTTACCGGCTGCTTGGCTGACAAACTTCTGCTGCCCTCTGGTGATTCTTGAATGTCAGCGGAAAAGGGGCAAGACAAGCTCTGGTATTCAAGCAGCTTGGCATTAGCATTACTGATGGGTGAAATATGCATGAGGAACTCTATTGTATCTAGGATTTGAGTGAATATAAAAAGGGCCTCATACTTGGGACACAGCATCATAACTAATATTGACAATAGTGACTTAAAAGGGTGATGTACTGATATAGGTGCTCTCAGAGAAGGCCCCACATGACATCCCAATGTACAGCCTGCCAGGTATCATTCAGACCACATGAAACTCTTTCTTTAAAAAGAATAAACTGCAGTGTTCAGGCCAACATTTCCTCATCTAAAATGTTTTCTGATATGAGGCTATCCCTTGCATGAATACAGAATGGAAGCTTTTCTCTCTCCAGATTGTGATGCTGGTATTTGGCCATTCTGATCCCTGACCTGTGTTTCTGAAGAGCGAGGATTAGGACCCGTGAAGGAGGCAATACGGTGAAATGGCTAGGGCACTGAACTGGAAGTCTGGAGATGTAGGTTGTATTCCCAGCTCTGCCACTGACTTGCTGTGTGACCTTTGACTAGTCATGGTGTCTGTTTCCATTCCCACCCTGTCTACATACTCTGGAGCTGTCTCCTATTTGTGTGTACAGTGCCAAGCATAACGGGGTTTTGCTGGGGCCCTCTAGGCACTGTCTCAGTACCAATAACCATGAAAAGAAAGTTCGTCATGGAAGGAGTTATTCTGGAGCAAACAGGAGTAACAGCTATTTAATAGCTTTTGGGGAAGCTGTTTGCCCTGACACTTGTGCCTGCTAGAAAGTGTGTCAAAGAAAACATGAAGGTAAATCTATACAAGAACTCTCCTTTACTAGGTGACATCCACAATCTTAAGTGACCTTCCCAAATGTATTTAGTACAATTCTTCAGAAGACGCACCTTGGTTAAGCAATTGATTTATCAGTCCTTTATATTTATTTACATGGTGGCTTACAATTTTTAAATGCTGTGTGAACATTAATCTGTACCATACTGTGAGGAAGGTAAATGAGTTCCATTTGACAGAGGTGTGATGAAATAGTCAGAGAAGTTCATTGACTTGGCCAGTGGCATGCTAAAGGCCATGCTGTAAGTAAGTGACTGAATGAGATTAAATTTTGGAGTTCTTGGTGCTCAGTCCAGTGAACTATGTTGTCTGCCTTCCCCACTCTTGTGACCTAATTTAAAGAGCTAACTTTGTATTGCTTTGGGATACATTAGAAAGGAGCTACTTCATTTCTCTTCACATAGGCTACCAGAAACTGAGTGAGTTATAAATTGGGTGATATACCACAATCCCAAAATCCCAGCACCTTTAAAATAAAGAACAATAAATGGCATACTCCCCAGCAACCTGCATGCATAGCTCCCCTCTTGGCTAATGGCAGTAGCACATATGTATTTGGGAGGAAATGGAACCATGAGTGTTTTTAAGTTAAACTTTCATTGGAAAGTATTTGACTCCAGGATTTTTGAGTTAACTGTGGAGTTTGCATGTAGTGATGAGTAACACACATTGGTGGATCATTCTTGCTTTGCTTTCTGAACGTGTTTTACAGTCTTCTGTGAACCCTCAGTCTTTACAAGTGGAATTACATTGACTCCTGAGTCTTCCAAGTTATTTCTTAAATACAGAACTAGTGATGATAAAAATTTATATAGTGTTTTATATGTTCAAAACACTGCATGGACGTTAATGGTGGGTTAGTTTTTTTAACCTGTTACAGATAGGAAAACCTAAGACACAATGAAGTAACTTGCCCCAAGGCCACATAGCATGTCAGTGGAAAAGCAATGAATTGGAAGTCAGAACTTCCTGATCCAAGCCCTGTACTCATTCCTCTAGACTATCCTGCCTTTATTAGTAGCAATGAATTGGCTCCCTTTCCACAGTTCAGCTGTGGAAGACTCTTGTCCATGTTTCTGTAATCAGGAAAAAATTTCTGCCCCAAAGGGAGGAAAACTGCAGTTTAGCACTCTGCTGATTTCACACGGATTGTCTTTGTTTCAGTGGCTGTCATCTTCTGTAGTCATCAGGTGGATAAAGAATCCTAATGTTTCAAGAGTGAAGCACAGTCTTAAAGGGCATAAAATCTGGGCTCTGAAGTACATATTTTAACATTGCTTATAGCGTTAAACATTACCAAAATTAAAATTTAATTTGGTTAACTGTTTTCCATTTCTGCTATTGGTCTCCTTATTACAGAACCAAAAGAGGGAAGACATACTTAGTTCGTACATATTTTTGCTCTGTCCTGATTATTTCTAAGTGATTGGAATTGCAGAGACTAAAATGAACATATTATAAAGAGCTGCCGATTCTTTGCTTGCAGACAACATTCTAAAACCTTCCATTTAGAGATCATTCTCATATCTTGGTGCTTTTTTCCTTTATTTTTTTTACTACTAAGGAAATTTGCATGAAAATAGAATAATTGTTTCTGAAGAGTTCCATCTGCTCCTGCTGATTATTCTTCAGCTGTGATTATAATCCTCTGTTTGTGAAATTTCCCACTGAAGAGATTTTCAGCCTTTTTTTATAGTTTCAGCACAAAATTTCAGAAAGTGGAAAAGTGGATGTTTCACCAAAACTATTACTTTAGGCAACATCAGAACTACCCTACAAATCCACAGTTGTCATTGTCCCTCTACAGGAACAGAATGAATAGCAAATAGACAGTAAATGTGCACTAGATTTTAAGTGGGAAGGCACAGGTTCGTCCTCATGAAATGCCTGTAGCTTCAGAACTGATTGATAAAGGAATAATAATTTATGGACAAATTGAATGAAACTCTTTACATAGGTACCAGATAGGTTAAATATTTATTGGGTGCATTAGAAATGCCCAAGATAGATGGGGAAAGAGAGAATCAAAATTCCTTAAAGGAGCCTTAACCAGAAATAAACTCCCAGATTTTTCTCAGTAGTTACTAAGGATTCATAGCATGCATCATTTAGTAGCTTTCAAAGCACTCTAACTAAATCATGAGTGTACCCTACAAATGACAGTAAGAAAATAAATCCTGCAATTCCTTATATTCTTGGGATTTGAGAATCTCTCATATTCAATCTGCATATATTGTGTGGGGGGCTAAATATGTTACACTCCTACTTCCAGTTGAGCCAGAAGGAAATGGAAAACCCTGTGTGCTGCGAAGTTATATTTGTATTTCTGCATAGTGACAGAGGTCCTAGTAGGACAATGCAAAAGTGGGTCACAGAACTAAACACTGCTTCCTGAGCAACCAAGCCAGTGCAAATTTTACTTAAAGGGAAACATCCCTGAAAATGTGATTAGAATGGAAGGTCACAAGGCCCTACACATGTATGATAAGCCTTCTTTTTCAAATATAATTCTAGGGGAATTAAAGACCCCAGTTTACATCCTACTTTAAGAGATTGCTCTCTGCATCATCTGAGGAATTTATTAAACTACATGTACAGATCAGGTTGAGTCTCTAAGTAACACATAGTTCTTATTAAGAGGAAACAAAATTTCCCCCGTGACCGCAGAGTGTCTTTTTCTTGATTCGTTTTAATTGCAGTAAAAATATATTAAAAAGTGCATGTGCTCAGGAATCTCTGTCTTCAGCACTTCCATGTCTTTTCTTGCCCAAAGGATTTATGCTTTTGATCCTCTCCATCATGGGCTGCATTCTCACCATATTTCCACCTCTTTTTCTGAGCTGTACCTGGCACCCTCACCATTCCATCTCCCTAATGAACCATTTGTTTTTGAAAGTTACATGATGCCTCAAATGAAAGTAACATTAGCCCCTTTGACTGGATTGTAAGTAAGAAAATGATTTAAGGCCTTTTAAATACTCTTTTAAGGTTTGCTTTGTTTGGGCTCCCTCTGCATAGTGCTTGAAGAAAGGTGCATATCTGAGGTCTCCCTGATGGCAGGTATGCTGATGTTTCTATGCATAAAGAAATGAGCTAAGCATTGCTTTACAGGTAGCTGAACCACTTCTCCAGTTGTCCTCAGAATTGGATTTGAGAACTGGCATAAATTTGTTTCATCTGTTAGAATCGCACATTGTATGTGATTTGAAAGGAAGGTGTTATGGTGACTGTTTGCATGTAATGTCCCCAGATTTATTTTTCTTAAAAATAAATAAATTAGAATTCAATCTCCGTATCTGGGGTATGCTTTTTGTATGAGCAAAGCCACGATAAGGCATCAGAGGTACAAATTCAGCACTCTGCGGTTTAGTTACAAAGGAGACCAAAAATTACATGCAGCTTTCTGATTTAATTTTCTGTGACATATTGAGTCTATGTTTTAGCCTACAGAACTCCACAGCTGTGCCCTAATTCTTTTTCTTGTGATCTCAACATCACTGCCTTTTAAGGCATCACTATTCTTGGATCTCAGCAGGACACCATGTTAGACTGTCACTGTATACTCCATGGCATTGCCATTGTGAAAAGCAGCAGCTCATTGGTCTTTGAAATAATATATGCAAGAAAAAGTTCCTGGCAATTTAGTAAGTAGATAACAATGCTATATATGCAAAGTACTCTGAGCTATATTTTATCTGGTGGTACATATTAAAGTGTAGGGAAAGGGAAAACTGCTCTTTCCTGTTAGAGCAGAAGGAAAGCTTGACTTCTATGATACAGTGATGTGTAATATGTATAGGCAAGATTTATACCTGAGGTGACAGTTCAAGCACAAGGATGTGTCCTTCTTTTAGTCGGATAATTAAGGTCACTGCCCCAAGGATCTTTATGATTTGTTTCATAAAGTGAGATGTACACTCTCAATACTATATAAATAATCTGACTTTTGCTGTAACACAATTCTGTATATGTAGATGCGTTTTAATGCTGGTGCTACCTTTTATCTAGTGGCTCCATTGTGGTGCAGAATTGTTTGAGGTTCGATTTATTCATCTGAGTGTAGGGCAAGCATAATTTAGTGAAGCTGGAGTAGAACTGGAAGCGTTGCTAATGGCTAACATTCTATCGTGGCATTTTCCCCTTCTCACCTGGGAAATACAAAGTTAGATCTCACACCCCTACTTAGCAGAGCTGAGTGGATCTAAAGATTTAGAAAATCTGTGCATAATACAATATTCATTGGGGGGAAATGTTGCTGTTGATTTACTGTAATCTGCATGCTGTAAAATCACCAGAGCATTGCATAAATGGAATCCAAATGAAGTTACGGAGAAATCTACTTTCTGCTGACGGGGCATACTTTCTCATATACGGCTCTCTTATTTGTTTTGTTTTTCAAGATGTGTAATAGTAAACTATTAGTGCAAGACTGCAAGATTTTGACTGATAACATAATACAAGTTTATTAATTTAAAAAGTTACCAACATTGAAAATCTGGGCACATATGTAGTTGGCATTTCACAATTTAACTCTGAAATCCCAAGGAGTTGGGACTTGATCACTTTTGTTTCAAATCTAATTCTTACATTTCTTTTTTTAAGATCTTACATTTTCTTTAGCATCTCTCATTCTGAAGGATCCTTCAGGGTAAGCCATAGCACATTGCACTGAAGGATTTCCTATGGAAGGGTACTTCGGTACATTTGCTGTGCTCAAGCTGAGACCGTACAAACCATCATGTTTCACCCTGTGAGGTTCATCAGTGTTGTGCAGCTGTGCCTCAGATACCCCCTCGGCCTCCAGAGAAAAACTGGCAGAGCTGTTTATTCCAGACAACAAGCTGCCATTTTCACATACCCAACAAAACTAGAACTAATCAAACAAGAATTGTAGCAGCGTGTCTGCTTTAATGGATTTGATGAATTTTTAATGTAGCTATTGATTTGGCAGTGTGGACAAAAGGAAGTGCAGTAATTCTTATAGGATGCAATTTAGGACAAGTTTAATGGTTAGGATAGGGGATCAAAAGTCAGAATTCCTGGGTTCTCAGTATAGCTCTACCACTGATTCTTCTTGGGTCTGCCTACCTTTCTGCCCTAGGTGGGGATGATACTTGCCTGTCTCTCAGTGGTTATATGAATATTTTGGCTGGGTATTGCAATACTTGGACATCTGTGTTTAAACAGTTTCCCATCTTGGAACTTGAAAATCAATTCTCATCTTCTCTTGAGCTGCTTCAGACCAACATGCACGTCTTTGCTTTAACCAAAATATTTTGTTAGGGCACTTGCAAAGGTGCAGTCCCACAGCTTGGAGGGAACACCAAAATAATGGTTCCTTTGCCCCTTACCTGTTTTCCTCCCATTGCCATAGGGCATGGGTACACTGCATCTGGCAGTGTGCCTCTCAGCCTGGGTAGACAGACTAACATTAGTTCTGCTCGAGCTAGCCTGCTAAGAGGAGTAGTGTGGCCATAGCAGTAGGGCAGCAGCTCCAGCTAGCTGCCCAGATCCAAGCCTGGAAAACTCCCGGGTTTGAGTTTGGGTGGCTAGTCCAAGCTGCTGCCTGTGCCACGACTTCCACACTGTAGTGTTTGGTGCGCAAGCTGGAGCAAAGCTAGCGCAAGTCTGTGTACCTTGGTTGGGTGGTACGATCCTAATTCCAGTACAGGTCTACCCATGATGTCTGAACACCACCCATTTCAATTACAATGGCAAAGCAAGGCCTCTAGTAACTGAAGTTTCTTACTATTTGCCCCTTATGCCACCCCTCCCCCTCACTTTCCTTAACTAATGAAAATAAGACAAGTAAAAAACAATATTGCAGATCTGCCAGCCCTTTTTTGTAAAGGAAACCCTGTTGTACCATATAGGCAGCTTCCTGGTGAGACTCTGCCTCATTAGAGCCTTGTCAGAGATTTGCATTGCAGTTCTAAACGTCAGTGATGTACAGAAGCAGAAAAGGGAAGCCATTGGGAAATGTATTAAATATTGTAAATAGGCTGGCTTTGTATTAGTGAAAGAGACAAAATTGATCCTACCTTGTTTACCTTTAGGCTGAATATTTGGAATCTCTGCCGAGTTAGTTGTGCATTCTTCACGTTGCCTTATAGTTTTTCACCCTAAAAGTGTGCCTGGTATCTTTCCCATCCATTTTATTTGGGATATCTGAGATAATGTGCTGTATATTTATTTGTTTTTCTTTTATTTATCTAGGATTAGATAAAGTGTAATCAAAATGCACCCAGTTCAGTGCTTGGGGCACCTTGACATAGCCACAACAGAAATAACTGGAGTTAATTGAACCCACACACAATTCCTGGAGTCCCACAAACAGCCTTAAACAACATTCCTGCTGATAAAGTGTGGCTTTTGAATCTCTAACTGGCTGGGTAGGAAGGGAAAGTTGCTTGGAAAGGTTTCGCTTCCGGCATGCTGTGCTGCTGCTGCTTGGGAGCATGCTGGGGCCATGGAGTTCAGATGGTTCCTTGTCTCGGGCGTCAGCATGTGCAATCTTACAGGTGTACAAAAAATGTAGATAAGTATTACTTAGCTCTCGGGAGCTTTTGTAACCCCCAGTGGATGGGCCCCCTACCTCCATTTTTAACTGCTAATTCTGTGGATCTTTTTACCCAAACTGTTTTGCCCTGACATTGAGTTTGTTTCTGGCTATAACCTCAGTTAGAGGATATGGGAGAGATTAGGGTTAATTTGGTCCATGTATCCATGAAATAGCTCTCTGAAATGCTGATTTCCATAGGTCTGTTGTCTTACACAAATATTGGTAAATTTTCCTGAGTTGTTGAGGCCAGAGAGATTTAAAATTAGAATACGAAAAGATGCATAACAAAAAAAAAATTGGTCTAAATAGCGCATAGTGTATCCTACAACCAGCATGATCTTGTGGCTAGGACACTATATAGTGTTTCCAGCTCTGTCACTGACCTGCTGTGTGACCCCAGACAGGTCACTTCACGTCTCTGGGCCTTTGGTTCTTCCCACCTTTTCTCTGTCTTGTCTCTTAGGATGTAAGCTGTTTGGGCCAGGGGTTCGCTTACTCTGCAGTGTAAGAAGTTCTGGAAATACCTTGAAGTCCCCTTACTGTATGAAATTTGCAGAGGAAAGTTGGAACAAGTAATTTTTTCTTGTGTAAAGCATCTCACCCTGACTGGGGCAGTTGGAGCATTTCATACAGTTCAATTTAAAGGTACTTATTGAGTGCCTATCAAACCTTTATGGTTTCGTCACTGTTAGCTATGGACAGATTGTTCTTTTGAGAAAACAGCTTAATTTCTCTCATCAGTGCTGTTCTACAGGATAATAGTTGCAATTTATGCTAATCACTGCTGTTCTTTGAAACACACCTGCCTTAATGTCCATGTGTTGCCCCTTGTCCACTATTTATACTGTAGCTATTTATGCATTTTCAGGCAGGGATTTAGTTTTCTGTGTTTTTTCACGTGCATGCTTTAACTACTCTAAGGTTTGTGTAGTGTTAGGGTACTACATAAATCACAACAGAAAGCCCATAAGTAGCTTGCAATGTCATAACTCATCTTTATCTTTTTTTTAAACTTAGTTGCTTTATTACAGAGCAGACCTTAGGCTTATAAAAATGGTTAGCTTTCTGTTGTCATAAGTCAAATTACTTCAGTCTTGGAGTACGTAATCACCTACACTACAGTTATGTTCTGGGAACGTTGTCCAAAACGCTTGGTAACTTAAGTTGCTGACTAACTTTTTAGTTTCTTTCATCTAGCATGTGTTTAATACATATCTCCATCATTATAATTGTGTAATCTCTAAAATGAGGTCGTCACAGATTGAGAAACAAGTTATTGTCCGTAGGCCTGCATTTAGGTTTTTAAAGAGTAAATTAAAAGGTTATGGAATGGCTATTTGATTCTAAAGGAGTTATAATGCAGTAAGTTTATAAGGTATTAATGAGTAACATGGTGGACAACCTTGTTGGGTGGACAGCTGGTTTCATTAATGGTGCTTACTTTTATTATGAAGCTTCAAGAGTGATAAGTTCCCTGAATATAAATTGAAAAAATACAAATAAACTGAAGTTAACTAGTAATTGGAGCCAATGAAAAGCAAGTGTCCAGACTTCATGACTTGAGGCATATGTCTTGTTTGCTAGCATTTTTATCTCTAAGGTTCAGCACACAAGATCAAGAATTTGGATCATCTTGTAAAATCTTGAATCTACTGGCTATGAAGAAATTACTGTCACAGAAGCACCTCATTCAAAATCTCTGAATATATATGCATTGTGAAGACTTTCGTAGCTTCCAGGAATTTTATCATTGGAACATGTTTATTGGAGAGTTTACCTTTTTTCTAGGGGAGTTACTATTATGAGGGACCAAGGATTTTGGCACCATATTACTGTGTTTGCTAACTGGTGACTTGGAAAGCCCTGCTTGTTATCAGGTGTAAAAGAAAGCAGCTGTGATTAGTTGTAATAATAAACGGCATGCCATGTTGACACTATTTTTCTGGACCATAGGGACTCTACTTACTAGCACCACTTCCAATGCCCACTTCAGTATGTATTGAAGAACACTCCCCTTTTCCTTCCTAGCCATTGGTGAAAGTGACTATCCTCCCCCCCCCCCTTCACTTTGATAAACCAGTCCAGGATTAGGATTCTCTTGTGATCCTTTGAAGTCCTGTATTGCTGATTTATGATGACATGCAGCTGTTAAACCTTGGGCTGTATTCCACTCAGATTTCACCATAAACTAGGCAGTGTCAGGATGGCTCAGGAGGGGCGACTTCAAAGGAACCTTCTGGTGCAGCAAAAAGTGGTGTTGGTCATTCAGTAGGTGGCACTCTTCGCTCTGGTTCAGCTCTGAATACGTGCCTCAGCCTGGTTTCATGGCCCACTATGCTGCTGCTTGGTGCCATCTTTTAGGTTGAAAACGACAACCAATGTCCTGATTCTTTGTGGTGGTTAACATTTCTTAGCACTTTCTGTAAGAATAAGAGTGGCAAGCCTGATGTCCTGGCTAAAATTCCAGATTGTAACAAATTACCTCTGCCTTAATCATAGCTCACTGAAAACGCAGACATGGGATTCTTTTTCAATTCCTGTGCTAAATTGTTGAGCAGTATCGCTGTGCCCTATGGAACAGTCTCGTTCCATCCCCAGAAGGAGGCTGCTTTTTCAGTGGCGGATGGTGTGACCCCCGTGTATCTCTTTACCTAACACGGGTGTTATGAGGCTTAATAAGTGTGTTTTAAACTATTTAAAATGAAAGACAGATGAAAGACACTATTGATAAGTGTATTGAAATAAGGAAGAATTTATTACGTTCTGACTTCTTGCTAAAGGATTGGTGCACGTACACATTTGCAACTCAATAATTACACTATAAAATCAGAATGCGAATGACTTCAGATGAGCTGTCCATGTCTTGGCTAATATTTTCAGTGTGACATTACTGAGTTCTGCATCTGTGTTGCCGAGGCCCATGGTAGGGAAAGCGGTGCTAAAATATGCAATTACTCATTATATTACATTGTTTGGTCTCATTAATCGAAAATTATTAAATCAAAATGTCTGTAGGAATATTTAAATGGAGCTGCCTTGAGAGAGACATGAACATCTAAAGTCCTTTGTTCTGTGAATTTTTTGAGTTTCACGTTAGGTAAGTTGACTTGATCCCCTCTATGGTTTCCAGTATTCAGGCTGATGGAATTACCATCTGTTGCCAGAGTTGGAGATTGACTTCACGGAAGCGTACGTTAGCAACTGAGGTAGCCATGGTATAAGTGGAATAACATGGAGAATCAGAGCAGAACTGAAGTTGGCACTAGCCATAGCTTAAACAGGTGTGGAAGGATCATAATAGTCAGAGATGAGGACCTATTGGGTTAGAGAAAACAAACCCTCCCAATTCAAAGGCCTGGGTTGAGTCCCTTGCTAAAGGATGCATTTTATGTTGTATGGATGTTCCTATGTTCCTATCTAAGAAGAAAGTCTATTAAGACAGGGTAGCGATAGGAAAAGTGATAATTCCTGTGGAGACAAACTTAATGGTGAATCTTACATTATTGCCTCTCCATTATCAGTCCTGGATGTGTTATCTTTTTCATTCTAATCACATGTGCTAATTTGATAAATGCAATATGTATGGAAAAATGTATATCTACAATGTAGACATTCTTTGCAGCACTTACTAAAAACAAAGTTGTCTGACATTTTACATGCACATGGATTTTTGGCGTGAGCTAAAATGCATTTTGAATTTATTCTTTATATCTGATTAACTTTTTAAACCCACTGTGTAAACTTCTTGGGGCAGAGTCTGTCTCTCAGATTTTTTTTCTGTGAAGTGTAAATGGGGTCCTAAAAAACCAACACTTGCCATTTGTCATTGCCACTAAATTCACATTAGGTACAATTTTACATTATATACTTTGCTAGTGCATCTGTGCCCTGTGCCAAACTTTCATTTTTAACCATGATTTACTAGAACTGAATTTGCTTTTCTGCAGACTGTAAACTCTGATAAGCACCATATAGGGAGAGAATGGGGTTTATCAACAATTTGCATACAGTGTAAATTGCTATCAGTCCAGGAATGCAAATCCACATTATTGCTCACTATGTTCACATTAATAGGCAGCCAGTAAGTACTGCAAAGCAGGGATCTGGGCTGCGATAGAGCAGAGGGAGAACATGAACAGTTGACTGTGCCTCAGACTGGATAAGGCACAAGTGCTGCTTGTTGACAGGAGAAAGCACTTGGAGGAATGGCTGGAGGTAATTTCTCCACCTTCAATTGATAGTGCATACCTGCCTTTTGTCACAATTATTCAGGGCCTTGGAGTCCTATTGGATCTGGTGCTGCTCCTGAATTCTCAGCAGTGCTAGCCTAAAGCAGTGGTTCTCAATCTTTTGTACTGACCCCTTTCACAGAGCAAGCTTCTGAGTGCAACCCACCCCTTATAAATTAAAAACACTTCTTAATATAGTTAATGCCATTATAAATGCTGGGGGCATTTGGGGTGGAGGCTGACTACTCACGTGCCCTACCCCCACGTAATAACCTCGTGACCCCGTGAGGGGTCACAACCCCCAGTTTGAGAACCCCTGGCTTAAAGTGTCTATCACCAGGAAGAATCTGCACACCCCTTTGGAATATGGACATAGTAAACCTCACCCCCACCTTCTTCCTGTAGATTAGACCACCTGAATTTTGCCCCAAAAGGCAGCTAGTATAGAGCACAGCTACCTGTCTGATCATATCACATATCTGAATCTTTGCCTTCTCTTCCTGTTTGCTTCTGTATGCAATTCAAGGTGCTGATTAGGTTCCATACCATTAAATGTTTTAAAACTAGTTATTTGAGGGCCTGTCTCACTCTGTGATCTGCTCTTTTTTAAGTTAATAGGAAAACTCCCATTAGCTTCAGCAGAATAAAATCTGCAACCCACTGCCTTTTTGTGGAGATTTCAGCCGGAGGTTCTTGTTTTGGTTCATGGAGTTTAGCACTCCAAGACTGGTTGCAAGAGTTTCACAGATGAGGACTACTGACTCTAGAATTTTACACTTGGTGATCTGTCAGATCTGGCTCCACTGAGATTCAGGTACCAATGGAAGTCATTTATCTGGTTCAACTTAAAATACACTGATCTGATCTGGAATGCCACAGCTCTCCTGCATGACATGCTCAAGACCCACCTCTGCTATGATGCCTATAAGAAATCCACTTATTAATGATGGCTAGGTTAAGTAGCATTTGCAAGATAATGGTCTGTAATTAAACAATATTTGTGTGTAAAAATTGTATATTCTCCCCCATATTTGAAATCTCAAATTGTAAGCTCCTTGGGAGAGCTGATTATCTCAACCATGGGTTTGTGCAACATCTAACATGAAAGCATCCTGATGAAGGCCTGTGGCCATGACTGAAATACAAATGTTAAATAAAAATGGTTATCACCACTTCTGGGGATGAACTTTAAAGCTTTTTAAAGTTAAACAGGAAGTGCAGAACACTACAGTAGTGGGGAGTTCAGGAAAGCAGGATGCAATATATAAAATACATTTAGGAGGACTTTCTGAACTGCTTTATGCTGACCCTGGATTCACGGTGCTCCTAAAACAGCTGTGGTGGTTTTGCAAGGAAATTTACAGGCCAAGAGGATCCCAACTCATGGTGACAAGCCCTGTAAACATCAAACCATTTGGTTTTATTTACTGCCAGCACTGAACTTCAGAACAGGATCAATGATGGATCTTATGGAGATTGCAAAAAATTAGTGTATAGATGTACTTTTAGCCATGAGGATTATTTTATGCTTAAATTACAGCTGGGGTAAAAAGTAATTAACACATTAAACTGTTTTCCCTATAAAAATTATTAAATGGGTCAGTTCTATTAATTGCAGATGACTTCTGTCTAAAGAATCAGCATTGGAAGAATGCTTTGACAATGGAAGTGTTGTCATTTCAATGAGGTATAAAATTGAAGTCTGACTACCTTATGGATATCAAAGAGCAGTACTCTTTTTTGGTAAGAGTGGGTGCTAATCTTGTTTCCTCAGCAAATTCAGGTGTGGATAATTGTCATCCCAGAGCCTCTAAAAATTCAGGTTTATAATGAAAAGTCAATAAAAATATTTGCCCTCCTTCTGTGATTTTTATATATAGGACAAGCAATACATAATTTTACAGTCCAAATAGTGATTTCAGCAAAGGATAAATTTCGGAATCTAGCAAAGGTAGTGCATTTATCGTTACTGGTCTCCTGGAGTAAATCCACCCTCTTCCTCTCCCCCACCATCACATCATCCTCTGGTACATCAAAGCCCAGCTGTCCATTCTGCTCCACCCAGCATCTTACTGTCAATTCAGCTGCATTTTAAACTGAGCTACAAACAAGGATTCAAGAGCTTTTGGAAGGTGCACTTTAAAAGTAAATCAGTTGCAGATGGGTTTGTTCTCCTGCTGCCTGCACAAAGGTGCATTCTGGCTTCAGATATCATTGCAAGTCTGAGTCTATCATGTCTGGTGGAGTGGAGCAGCAGGACTGCTGTGATCCCAAAAGATGGGGGAGGGTAAAAATCTGCTTTGGTGGTGAAATATGTAGAGGCTAGGAGGTTGGGAACAGGAGGTCACTTCTAGAATATTGATGGTTAGGGGCCTACCAAATTCACAGCAGTGAAAAACACTTCACTGAGCGTGAAATCTGGTCTTTTGTATATACCCTATGCTATACAGATTTCATGGGGGAGACTGTTTTACAAATGGGGGGGGGGAAGGGGATTCCTGACCCTAAAGGTGGCTGTGGGGGGTGTCGCAGGGTTATTGTAGGGAGATCACGGTATTGCCACCCTTACTTCTGCACTGCCTTCAGAGCTGGGTGATCAGAGAGCAGTAGCTGCTAGCCAAGGGCCCAGCTCTGAAGGCGGCAGAACAGAAGTAAGGGTGGCAATACTATGACCCCTCCCTACAATAACCTTGCGACCCCCCATCCCCACAGCCCCCTTTTGGGTAAGGACCCCTTTAGTTACAACACCATGAAATTTACAGTTTTTAAAATCCTACGACTGTGAAATTGACCAAAATGGACCAAGAATTTCGTAGGGCCCTATTGATATAAGTTCATTAAGATTTTCCTGAGACAGAACAAATTAAAAACATCCAAAAGAAAAACTCTTGGAAGGCTGTGAACTAAAGTCATAGCTATGTTAAATTTAGGGTCACTCTTCGTGTATTTTAATTGACTTTGTTTTTGTCCCCCTCAGTTTTACAGTGCTTTCATTGAAAAGTAAAGTAAAATATGGAACCATTCTTTTCAAAGAGAGAAGCAAGGGGTGTGCTCTTAGAATTGTGCATATACCTGTTGAAACTATAAAACCTATATTTCTGTGCACAGATGGGGTAATTGTCCCTGAAAATAGGGCGGTTTAAGAGTACAAATGTAGGATTTACAGATATTCCCATTGTGTCTTTTGATAATGTGAGGGCCTGTTTTGGTAATCTCAAGCACTTGTGTAATTCTGTACCAAAAAACAAAGCTACCTGGAGGAAATACAAAAGCTGCCCCAATGGGGGAAAAAGGTCAGGAAATGCTCAAGTTAAGGCTGTTTTCACATCTTGAACTCAACTCTCCCCTTTCTGAGTATGCACTGAAATACAATCTTCAGTTACATGATCATATGTCCCACAAGATCCCTTGCCTCATTCAGTGCACAAGTTAGGTAGTTTTCAGTAAATAAGACAGCTACTTCGTATTTATTTTATATTTATTGTGGGGATGGATGGTACAATACTGAATGAAGCCTGGGGTCTATGATATCCCAGCCTTGTTCACTACATAATTATTGGTTTCAGAGTAACAGCCATGTTAGTCTGTATTCGCAAAAAGAAAAGGAGTACTTGTGGCACCTTAGAGACTAACCAATTTATTTGAGCATAAGCTTTAAGTGAGCTGTAGCTCACGAAAGCTTATGCTTAAATAAATTGGTTAGTCTCTAAGGTGCCACAAGTACTCCTTTTCTTTTTACATAATTATTATTACTCCTGGGGAAATTCTGCACTTGTGCATAATTGTGCTGTGCATATTTTTATTTTTTTGCACAGAAAGCTTCTGATGAAATGTTGCTGCAATTCTACCTTTTCCCCACCAGAGGGTGCTGTGGCAATAGAATACAGCAGCCACTCCCAGCCAGCTAGGGAAGACAGCCTGCCTTCTCTGCAGCACCTGTCAGGCCAGGTCAGGAGACGGGCTATGGAGAGATACAGCATGGGGTACTTGGGGGGTCAGACAGGTGCTCATAAGGGCTAGTGGGGGAGGACAGACTGGGGCAAGGGCTGAATGGGAGTGGAGGCACAGGGCCACCAGGGGGAGGGAGGTGGAGGGCCACATGGTGATGGGGAAAGGCGCGCAGAGCTACATAGGGACAGAGGGTGGCTGGGTGCGGGCACAGAGACATGGGGACAGTGGCTGAGGGGGGAGCACAAACACATGGGGGTGGGGGAGTGCAGGGACATATAGGGATGGGGTGGCTGAATGGGGGCACAGGCACATGGGGTAATGGGTAGAGGGACACGTGGATGGGGTGCAAGGACACATGGGGATGGGGTAGATATGCCTGACTGAATGGGAGAGGCTAGGGGTCAGCCAGGGTCTGTATGGGGGAAGCCCCTCAAAAAACCCTCCCTGCCCCTCAAAAAACCTGTTCCGTATTTTTCCCACCCAACCCAACAACCCTCCAAGTTAACACCCAGGCTCCTTCCCAGCAATTTACTTCCCTCTCCCTCACTGCTTCTGAGGGATGCAGGATATACGCTTCTGTATTGTAGTTTAAGTGAATTATTACTCAGTTCTGTATTAACGTGCCTAGTAAGGAATCTATTTGTCAAACATTTCCTGAATCTTTTTTGTCTGTATTGTTAGACATACTTGCTGACAGGTATTTTGAAATAAATGACCAAAAATAATTGAAACTGTTGTGATTATATTGCATTATTTTCACAAATAAAATATGCAGAATTTTAAAATATGTGCAGAATTTTTTACTTTTTGGTGCGGAATTCCCCCAGAGTAATAAGTCTTTTCCAATCAGTATCCAATTTACTTGCTTAATGAGGCAAAGACCCTGTTGAAAAAATGGTAGGTTAAAATGTAGATTGTATCATAATGCATACAAACAAGAAAGCAGAATTAAGATTGCTTGGGTGACCGGTCTTTTCCATATGCGTGAGTTCTCATAATGTTTTTGTGTAGTTTTTATATGTAATTTACTAACCTAAAAAAAAAAAATGAAAAAACAAATGGTCATGTGTAACTATTTGCTAGACAGCAGTAATATGTTCTGTATAATACTGGATTTGTGCTGGAAATGGCCCACCTTGATTATCATACACATTGTAAAGAGTGGTCACTTTGGATGGGCTATTACCAGCAGGAGAGTGACTTGGTGTGGGGGGGGGACGGAGGGTGAGAAAACCTGGATTTGTGCTGGAAATGGCCCAACTTGATTATCATACACATTGTAAGGAGAGTGATCACTTTAGATAAGCTATTACTAGCAGGAGAGTGGGGTCGGAGGAGGTATTGTTTCATGGTCTCTGTGTGTATATAATGTCTTCTGCAGTTTCCACAGTATGCATCCGATGAAGTGAGCTGTAGCTCACGAAAGCTTATGCTCAAATAAATTGGTTAGTCTCTAAGGTGCCACAAGTCCTCCTTTTCTTTTTGCGAATACAGACTAACACGGCTGTTACTCTGAAACCTGTATAATACTATGTGTATCTGAGTAGAACCCCACCTCTTTCCATATGCACCATCATGGATTATATTTTACATGCTCTTGCATATTAAATGAAACTGCACTGACTTTTCATGTGCACGTATGGACAAATCCAAGAGAGTCCCTATTCAATGGAAACGTCCATTCTATGTGTGTATGCATGCAAGTGCGGTGCCAGTAGAACAAAGTACTGATATGCCATTATCTTGTCACACATAAGCCCCTTTGTTTTCAGTTAAAACTCGTTTTTACCGAAAAGTTCCCGGGTTCTACAAAAAGTATTCAGTTTTTTCTGATTTTAGCCCTACTTTTGTATCATTCAAACGTATAAAAAATAACATGTTAGGAAAATACAATACATTGCGTGAGATGTATTACAATAATATGTTGTCTGTATATGCAAAGCTGAATGCTGAAGTAAGGCTAGGTATTAGTCTAGAAGATACACACAATAAATAAAGGCATGCACGCAAGCTCTGAACTGTGCACATCTGAATGTAGTGATGAATCTCATGTCCACATATACATTTCAAGCTGCTAGCAATAAAAATTTAAAGATTTGATGCGCTAAAATGGGAAGAAAATGAAAATCTGTATCAGAATACTTCCCAGAATACAAGGAAGCATTCGAAAGTTTAAAAAAAACTGTGCAAATGGTTTGGCCCAATTATTAAATGTAAATATTATAGGCTAATAGTTCTAAGCCTACAACAGTAAACTGTTCAAATGAAAAGTTTTATTTTGGGATTTGAGATGTATTGTTTTCTTAAACTCGGAGGTGGCAGTACGTGTTGAGTTTTGTTTTAGTTCTGCAGCAAACCTCATTGAACGGAATTGAAAGCATTAATCTACAGCAGGGGTCAGTAACCTTTCAGAAGTGGTGTGCCGAGTCTTCATTTATTCACTCTAATTTAATGTTTCACGTGCCAGTAATACATTCTAATGTTTTTAGAAGGTCTCTTCTATAAGTCTATAACGTAAAACTAAACTGTTGTTGTATGTAAAGTGAGTAAGGTTTTTAAAATGTTTAAGAAGTTTCATTTAAAATTAAATTAAAACAGAGAGCTGCCCCCCTCCCCCTCCCCGGACTGGTGGCCAGGACCTGGGCAGTGTGAGTGCCACTGAAAATCCACACATATGCCATAGGTTGCCTACCCCGATCTACAGAATACTTCCCCCCCGTCTTTCAATCCACCAAAAAATCAGATATTTATCCAGAAAACAACTGATTTTCATCTGCTTTTTTTGTTGTGGTAATAAATACTGATATTTCTGGGAAGAATTAAATAAAATAAAAACTGAAAATGAAGGGCCCTACACATAAGGTACAATTAAAAGCTCATACATTGTGGAACAAAAAAAGTTGGTCACATTTATAAGTTTCCTGAACACGTTTATAAGTGTGTTAAGTATCACAATGCCTCATTGATTTAGGAGCCTAAATCTCATTTGGAAAATGGATCTAGGCATTTGAGTGTAAATGCGATCACTTGTTGATAGTATTAAGACTTAAGGGCCTAGGTCCCTTTTGACAATGGGATTTAGGCTCCTAAATCAGTAAGGCAGTACGCACATTAATGCCTAAATAATTTATAAATCTGCGTCTTAGACTCCCTGTGCCTCAGTTTCCCATCTATAAAATTGGGATAATAGCACTTTCCTACCTCACAGTGGTGGTGTGAGGATAAATACATTAAAAGATGGAGATGTTGGACGTTATGTTAATGGGAGCTGTATAATATATTAAATAAAAGCTTGACCCCTTCTTCCCATTAAGAGATCCTGTTTTCAGGTCTTTACGTGTTGCCAAACTTTAATCATTTGGGCTGAGATCCTTTCTCCCCCTTCCCCCCACCCAGGTGCTAGGGTTTTCAGGGGACCAGTCAAAAAGGGACCCTGGCAGCTCTGGTAAAAGTCTGGTTGGCAGTGCTGCAGGGCTAAGGCAGGCTCCTTGCGGCTTTCGGAAGCAGCGGCATATACCCTCTCTGGCTCCTACGTGTAGGGGCAGTCGGGGCTACATACCCTGCCCCGGTGTGGCTCTGCAGCTCCCATTGGCCAGGAACCGCAGCCAATGGGAGCTGCAGGGGAGGTGCCTGTGGACAGGGAAGCATGCAGAGCTGCCTGGCTCCGCCTCCATGTAGGAGCTGGAGGGGAGACATGCTGCTGCTGCTGCTGCTGCTTCCAGGAGCTGCCTGAGGTAAGCACTGCCTGGAGCCTGCATACCTGGCCCCCACATGCACCCCAATCCCCTGCCCCAGCCCTGATCTCCCCCCCGAACCCCTTGTTCCCAGCCTGGAGTACCCTCTTACACCCTAAACTCCTCATCCCCAGCCCTACCCTAGAGCCTGGTCCCACACCCTGAACCCCTCAATCCCAGTCAGGGGCTCCCTCCTGCACCCATAGCCAGAGCCCACACCCCCTCTGCACACCAACCCACTGCACACCAACCCAGCCCTGATCCACCTCCTGCCCTCTGAACCGCTTGATCCCAGCCCGGAGCCCCCTCCTGCACCCCACATCCCTCATCTCTGGCCCCACATCAGAGCCCACAGCCCCACCCCATGTCCTCCAACCCCCTGCCCCAGCCTGGTGAAAATGAGCGAGTGAGTGAGGGTGGGGTGAGCGAGTGACATAAGGAGGGGAGAAGGGGTGGGGCCCCGGAGAAGGGGTGGGGCCCCGGAGAAGGGGTGGGGCGGGGATGAGGCCTTGGAGGAGGGGTGGGGCGGCGGTGTTCGGTTTTGTCCAAGTTGAAAGTTGGCAACCCTAACACACACACGCTCCCTCTCTGGGCTCCTCATCCAAGTCTTCCCCAGATGCTCCTTGTCCAGCCAGTCACAGTTGTGGCTGCTTTATCCCACCCCACCGTAGACTCCTTGTCCCAGTCTGTTACCACCATCCTCCCTTTCCTCTAGGTCCAGCTTTTGTTGCCTGTGCACTAGAATCAGGAAGCGTCCTCCATACTGCTTGAGTTACCCACATAAGAAGCATTGGTAGCCTAGGAAAGATCTTCTCTCTTCTTTTGTTCTTGGTGCCCCGCAGCTGAAAGCAGTAACGATGGGGAAGGTCCTGTTCAGGCCCTGCAGCCCTGGGCTGGTGCATACTCAGGACAGACTGAATCTTCAGAAAATCTAGCTGCCAAACTCTTAAAAGTCTCAACTGAGCATGTACAAACCTTGATTTTTCAGAAACTCATAACTTGGTCAAATTTGGGTGGATTTTCATGACCACCTGTTGGCAGCCAGGACTTGAATTTTGATGAAGCACAGATGTCCTCGAGCTTCTTCATGAAATGTCTGTAAGGCTTGTTAACAGGGGCAAAGCAGGGGGTTCCTGTAATCTCCTACTCAGAAACAACTCAACTGCTGAAATTTTCAAAAAAAGTCCAGCTGGGACACACATCTGGCATGAAAACTTCAGACCGAATGGGTAAGGCTTGGTGGTGACAGAAGCACCTGAAAACATGACCTTAATCTGGGAAGTGTTGAGCAGCATGAAGTGCAGGTGACCCTGCCAGTTCCATCTAGACCAGGAGTGGGCGAACTCTTTTTTTGGCCCAAAGGCCACATCAGAATTGCGAAACTGTATGGAGGGTAGGGTTGGGAAGGCTGTGCCTCCCTAAACAGCCTGGCCCCTGCCCCCTATCCACCCCTTGACTGCCCCCACTCAGAACTTCCGACCCATCCAACCCCCCTGCTCCTTGTCCCCTGACTGTCCCCTCCTGGGACCTTCTGCCCCTAACTGCCCGCCCGGGACTCCAACCCCTATCCACACCCCCAACCCCTGACAGCCCCTCTGGGACTCCCACGCCTGTCCAACCCCCTTGCTCCCTGCCCCCTGACCGCCCCCCTCCAAAACCTCTGCCGCATCCAACTGTCCCCTGATTGCCCCTGCCCCTTATCCAACCCCTCTTCCCCCTTACCATGCTGCTCAAAGCAGCAGGTGCTCGCAGCCCCGCGAGAGCCAGCTATGCTGCCCGGCAGGAGCGGTCGGGGAGGGGCTGGGGGCTAGCCTCCCCAGCCGGGAGCTCAGGGCCCGGGCAGGATGGTCCTGCGGGCTGTAGGTTGCCCACTTCTGATCTATACTAACCAACTAAGCCTTTCACAGTCGGGAACAGCTCTGGGAGACTTCACTTTCTCTTCATGTAAGAATCAAGTGTATGCTTGGTCTCAGTTCATTTCACCAATGGACAGATGTGTCCACAGCTCAAAAGTTTCATTTTAATTGGTGCCCTGGTTAACAGTCTCAAGGATTAAGGATTGAACAGCTCCTGCATCCCCTTGGTGTCTGTGGGGTGGGTGAAGCCTGAGAGAGAGAAGAATTAGTCTCGCTAAGGAAGAGTTCCTAAGTCTTAACATTTTCTTGGGTAATGCAAAGAGTGTTAATATGACTAGTGACAAAAAACATTGCAACCCCAATCCAGAGAGCTTGATCACTATTTAAACAGTCTCAAGCAATTGACTGCACAAATTCTGTAAGGGGTCTCTGCACTGCCTGCAGTTGTATGTGGAGAGTGTATCTGGCCATTTTGAGACTGTACCAAGAGCATACAGTTTTGAAGTTGGGTTGCCTGAATTGGGAGTAGGATGGATGCATGATAACACCCATCTTTATCGGTGCTGAAACTTGGTGATAGCTCTTTGGGTTTGGCCACATTGACTGTGGAATTGTTAAACATTGCCATTTTTAGACAAGGTTATATAAAACCATTTTATAGCCTGGTGTGACCTGGCCCTCCTGACTATGTTAATCATATGCAGACCAAATGGGATGTGTACACCATTTTTGCTGCAACCATGCTTAAAGACAGCTGTAAATACAGTTCCTCAGTCAGTGGGGACCAGGCCTGTGCCTGAGCATGCAGATTGACATGGTGAGGAAAAGCAGTGGACCCGTTTCTCTCAAATTGTTAGCTAAGCTGGCTATCTTTAATTACAAAGACATGGTGGCTAATTTAAACCCTCTTTTTGGATCTGTCTTGCTATTCTGCTAGACGAATGTAATATTTTTAAATCATTCACAACCGGTGCAATCTCACTATTTTTGCATTTAGGTGATTATACCAGTGATATTTTAAATAACGTGCTGTCACACTTTCTGTTCTGGGATAATTCTCCTGTCATAATTCAGCCAATTCTGTTTGTTTGGCATGCTTTGATGTAGTTACAAATAGAATTTCAGTGACCTAATAATAAACAATTCTTGTTACAATTACTTGTTTCGTTCTGCTGTTTTCTTCCATTTTTGATCCATGGATACATTCAGTAATGGGAAGCCCTGAAGTGGGTTAATTTTGTTCTCCTCAGAAGTGTGTGTGTCTGAAGAATGTGGAAGACTAAATGGTATTTTAACATTTTTGTGTAGGTTCAACTTCAAAATAAACAAAGCAAGAGGATTATGAGCTGAGGGAATCCACTTTTTAAATCTTCTCACTTAACCCCCGTGGCACCTGTGTGCTGCAACCCATAAGGGGTTTTATGCTGCTTTGCAAAATGGAATAACTAATCTACATTTTCTTTAACAAATACCCCAAGACGGAACAGAAGATACAATCCATATACCAATTCGGTGCCGGCAAAAATTCTTTTTTACTTTGTTTTCCTGTAAAAATGCATTTTTTTCCTTTCTCCCCCAAATTGATTGGTATTTTCTCTAAGAGCCAGTAAGTATACGCTGATATTAAGAGGAAATTCTCAAGCAATGCACACAAGAATCCAGTTTCCCTTTAGCTACTGAGCTTTGGATAATAAGTTTACAGTTTGGGAATGAAACCATGAACCTCTATTTGGTCTTGAAAGAGCCTACATTGAAGGACAGTGAATTATAACCACTATGAATATGTGGTAGCTTTCCCTCATAGGTAATATCCCATTAACATAGAAATAAATATTTGATCTCCAAAATGCTAGTGACTTCTGCATCGATGGCATCATAAACAACATAGATATCAGGATTTAAAGATTGATTTAAATGTCTTTAATATATACAGAGGTCAGTAAAGGCAACATAACAGAAAAAGAGGCTATGTCAAAAAGTAATTAGAGCAGGACAAATGGATTGTGCAGGCACGTCAAAGGCTGTTATTTCTGTAGGCAATGAGTAGGAAAGGTGTTAATGTAATGTGACAGATCTGGAGCAAAAATGAGGGTGCAGAGAAAACAAATAGGAGCTGACCAATGGCATGATTTTAATTATGAGGTTTGATTTAATATAATTTGATTACTCCTGAAAGAAATGTTTGTGTAGTTTCTTTGAAAAAAATGAATTGTCTTAAAGAATGTATATTTATGATTTCAGTTTTTTCATCAAAAGGAAAATGTCCCTATTTCAGTGGTGATCTTGCTGTGTATTAATATGAATTGGAACCATTTTCCCTGTGCAATTCTCCAAAAGAAACAGGAATAAATGTATTTCACTAAAATTGTTCTGGTAAAATTACCTCTATTTTATTTGCACTGAGATATATCTCAATTTGGGGCTTCATGCTGTCTGAAAAGGGAGACAGCTGGATAGGGATAGATGTTGTTGCCACCATTTTCAGATGCAGACTTTGGGAAAACTGAGAAAATCCTTTATTTGGTTGAAGGGAGTGACTAGTGCCAAATTTGATGGAAGGGGAGAGAAGAGTTATTGTTTAAGTCCTAGATTCTTGTGGTATCCAAAGTGTGCACAGTTTCCCTTGGAAGGGGGGAGCAGGGGAGAGGAAGGTGCAAAAGTGACTTAAGCCACCTTCCCACTCTCCCAATCCCGTGACAAATGTGCTCAGTTCCAGTCCCGTGGCATAAGTTAAAGTAACATGAAAAATCCCAGGATTTATCAGCAATACTTGTTTCTAAATGCAAATTTTCATTGTTTCTATTTCTTTGTTCTTCAGTTCCAAAGATTTCTGTGGTAAAACAGGATCTCTATTACGCCTACTCTCCAGCTGCATTCCTCTACCTTCTCTGGTATTGTCATCCTCTATGACATCACGCTGTTTACGACAAGCGGTTGTGGTATCACAAGCAAAGATTTATAACTTCACATGAAGGACAAGCTACAGTTTTTAGGCTAGTGAGTGCTGTAGGAGAGAGATGGGGTAGACGGGGGCATCTCTCAGAGGGAACGAGATCTAAAGCTATAAAACCAGATGGTCATACCTTTATATTCAAGATCTTTTGCTTGTCTTTTAAAAGTCATGTTCACAAACAGGGTTGGCAGCGACTTCTCAGATTTCTCTTGTCCAATATCCTCCCTCCTTGGAGGATATTGGATATCCTCCCTCCTTGGTTCTTCCACCGCTGTAATCTCAGCAGACACCTGTCTAAACTATTTCAGAATGTCTCTGATGATGGAGATATTATTGCACTAGGCAGCTTATTGTCTGATAGCTCCCTTTCTTCCTGTCTCATGTCACTTTCTCCATTATTAATTATGCTCTTCATTTCTAAAGATACCTTTTCTTCATGGACCCCAGAACATGTTACCACTGCAATTAAGCTCCACAACAACCTGAAGTAGAATTATTCATAGTTTACAGAAAGATAAACTGAAGCATGATGAGGTGGTCACTTGCCAGTGTCAAACTGCAGGCATCTGGTAGATATATAGGGCAAGAGTATGCCCTCCTTTGGGGGGGGTGGGAAGCCCCCAGGAAGGAAGTCTCCCTCCCATAGGAAATATTCTCTCAAGAAATCTTGCCCATATGTATGTCTGCTTTTGCTGAGCTGATGTGTTGATGGGGGAAAATTGCCTCAATGCTGAATGATCATCAAGTAGGTCTCCAGCTCCAAGGATTGCTGAAGATCCATGAATAAATCCTATGCATCTTTAAGTTGCCATAAAGTGTCTTATGATTTATGATCTGGGCCATAAAGTAACCTTGTTAGAATACTTCACCATATAGATTAATAGATTCCAAGGCCAGAAGGGACCACTGTGATCATGTAGTCTGACCTCCTGTGTGACACAGGTCAGAGAGTTTATCCAAAATAATTTGTGCAGCACATCTTTTGCAGAGAGAGAGAGATATTCCACTGAGTGCATACACATCAACCAATTATTTTGGTTAGCAGTGTTCATTGGGGCCACATGGGTGCATTCAGTAGCCTCCTGCCTCCAAAAAGGGTGGGACCACCCCTTTGCCTCTCAGTTCCTCTTCACCAGCCACAAATCGGAACTTGAAGGGTCTGCCTCTTTGCTTAGACATTTTGCACTTTGTACAGCCTTTCTTTTCATGAATAAATAGTTCTTAAATAAGTACTTAGATAGGATTAGGTTGGCATCAGGTTTTGTTATCCCTTTTTGAGGGAAGTTTTTATTTACCTGGGAGGCACTCTCAATACCAGGTTTACCAATATGGCTGAACATAAATTTCCAGGTTTCAAGACCTGTCCTTCATGCAAAGCTGTAGTGCTTTTAAATAATGGGCATTCAAGGTGCTTATTGTGTCGGGAAGAAGGGCACATCACTGACAGGTCTGCCATCTGGAAATCATTCTCTAAAAGAACCCAAGGAACACTGGAATCTACACTAAAAATGTTTCTATTGGTGAGACCAGTGTATCTCTCTTTTTATTCTGGGTTGCCTGGGACAGAAATGTCTGAGCCCTCTTCATCAAGAAGTGCTTCTGCTGTTCTTAGACTTATACCTCTGTCTCACTGGTGAAAAACTCACCTGGTAAAACGGCAGGTGAAGGGGGCGGGGGAAAGAGCACAGAGCTCATAGGGAGAAAAGGAGGTCTCCTTTAGGCCCTTCAAATTCTAAGGCCCATAAATCCTCCTAAGCCTCAGACTGATGGCTTGAGATCCAAAAAGGGTTTTTCTAGCACCTCTTCAGGTCTTGGAGCCCATGCCTTAGATTATTCTCTAGTTCTCCAGAGATCACCTGGTACCCACACCTTGGTACCAAAGCTCCTGGGATCGAATTGTCTAGTACTGTCTACTCTGATCCTGATGCCAGTGGCTCAGGTAAGACCAGGGCTGTTGTACTCAGTACGGAAGACTTACCTGGCAGCTAAAGACCCCTCAGTCTTCTCCGTACCAGACTCCCCCTGTTAGCGTTGGTGAAGTTACTTGCACTCATACTGATGGTGGTCCCAACTCTGGTACCTAATACGTCCTCAATGACAGCTAAAAGAAAAGGAGGACTTGTGGCACCTTAGAGACTGACCAATTTATGTGAGCATAAGCTTCCGTGAGGTACAGCTCACTTCATCAGATGCATACGGAAGCTTATGCTCACATAAATTGGTTAGTCTCTAAGGTGCCACAAGTACTCCTTTTCTTTTTGTGAATACAGACTAACACGGCTGTTACTCTGAAATGACAGCTAAAACTCATTGGCTCAGTGCCCCAAGCATACCAACTTGTACTTCCTCTCCTCTACGGGAGGACTTTTTATTCTTGGTCTCTTAGGGTAGTAGAGAGGCTTCACCAACTCAGTTGATGGGTTGAGGTGCCTGCTTACCTCACCATGGATTTTGGGGCTGACTCCTACGATCAGGCACAGGAGCTTAGATAGGGATGCCAACCCCCGACACACTCCTGCTTTATACTTTTTCACTGCTTACTCATTATTACTTTTAAATAAAAGTCACTCCATTTCAGCTTTGTAGCACGCTGGCAGGAGGCAGAGAAGTTTTCCAACTGCTGCCAGGAATGAGACTGTTATAAGGATTATCAGCCTGGCATCTTTCACTGCAACAAAATGTACTTAAAAATAACAAATCAGCTACATATATGGAAATTGTAAGTCTCAGGGAACTTTTACTGGGCTAGTCATTGGAACGGAGGACTGGAAATCAGGAGATCTTGTTTCTATTATTGGTTGTGCCACAGACTGAGTGAACTTGGACAAGTTGTTCACCTTTTGAGTCTTTGTCCATCTGTTCAACATGGATAAGAATAGTTTCTTACCCTTGGCATTGCTAAGGTTTAATTCATTATTTGTATTTCGTATTCATCATCCTCTGACTGATGCAAATAAGTGCGAACTATTTCTGACTGGAGGTGTTAACACTATCCCTTGTTGTCTGATATTTCATTGTTTTGATCACTTTTTAAGTTAATTATTGTTAAGACTGCATTCTGCAGGATATACACCTGCCTTCAGTGTTTTGCTCCTTTACATTAGGCATCCCTGTGGGCCCATGGGGTGACAACCTTATTCACTGTCATCCATTCTTCCTGTGTGGTTTTAGTGCTGGTCCCTGTCTGTCTGTAGGATGCTGCCCTCTACTGTTTAATCATCAGAATCTGAATGGTGAAAGCTTAGTATGTTCAGGAATCCAGTGAAACCTAATAACTTAGCCAAGTTTAGCACCGAAATGACTCAAGATGTTCTGATAGGAAATATAAAATATTTAATGTACCAGATTCAGAATGAGTTCAAATCCCAATTACCCAAGAAATTCACTATCTTATAGTAATACATCTTTCATTTCAATGAGCCCTGTAAGAGAAGTAGCTGTTCCTCCTCCCTCTCCCACATATGCATTTGTTCATCATTTGCAATGTTTCCTGGCTAGCAGGTTGTTTTTATTTCAGATGTCTCTTCCTCCTGACTCTGGGAAGGCCCAGTGCCATAGATCAGGCCAGGTTAGGGTGCTCCTCACAGTAGATGTCACCTTTTTAATTAAATGTAAATCTTGAAGACTACAAGCCTCAGTCATACTTTTTTTTTCAATACAATATGCACATTTATCTCATGAGCATGAGCTGTATGGTAGGGACTGCTGATCTGTTCCAATGAATTTTCCCCTTCAGGTCACATTCCTTCACCTCATCCCTTCTGTTCGATCCTTGCACACAGGTCATGCCCTTAGAGGGCTCAATTCCCAGTTAGCTCAAAAGTGGGAAGTTGTGACATGTGCAGTGCCCTGCCCATGCCCACATTCAGACACCCAGTGCTCTGGATCAGTTACTATACTGCTGCCCAGCAAAGAAGCTGGGATTTAATCACTGCTGCTGCCTGTATTTTGGGTGAGGAAAGGACTGGTAGGCAGAACTTGCACTACAAATGTTCTGTTTGTGAACACCCCAGTATTTCAGCAGAAAAATAGAACAATCTAAATACACTTCTGTTCTCTAGAAACGCATGGTCTGCTCCATAGCCTAAGAACAAGTGCAGAGTGGACTAAATAACATTGTCAACCACCCAAAAATGCTTGGAAACTTTTTAATTGTAATTAATTCTCACAACATCCTGAGCACAGGGAAGAGGTTATTTGACTAAATCCACACAGTGAGTGGAAGATTTGGCAGTTTCTAGATCTTGCTCCACTGGAGACAACTGCCTCTGAAGGAACCCTGTGCCTTGGACTGAGCTGTGGCATCAGTCTTATGGCAAACTCTGCTTTTTTTGTTCCTAGGTACTGTATCCCTCTGTTGATGTTTTCCCCTTTTTCTCCTTGGTCCCACAAGAAGCTGATATCTCTGCCCTGCCCCCACTTCCCAATAGCATGTTAAAGATTCAGAGGAGACATTTGTCTCTCTCTGTTCTGCTTCCTCCTTGTCTACTGGTAATGAAGCTGAGCTAGCTGGTCTGTTTTTTAGGTAGTTTGGATGTATATTAATTACACAGTTGGTTTCTGAAGAAAGTGTTTAAATGTGTTGCTCCTTCATGTGCCCGAGGGGCCTGCTCCCCTCCTTCAGTCCAGCTCCTGGCTGGGTATTCTCACTCCACAGGCAGTCTTGATTCCTGCTGCCCTGGGGAGCTGAGAGACCACGACTAGTAAAATAATCCAGAGCAGAGAGCCTGTTGGTCTGTTACTCTGGTTGTCATTTAAGCTCTGAAATGAGGTTTTTTTATTTTGCTCTCTGCTGCCGACTCCCTTCCTGTAATAAGGGTTATAGTCTGTGAAAGCTCTGACTGTAACCAGCTGGATTAATGGATATTCCATATAACTTTTTATATCTGTTTCAGATCTGTTGCTAGGAAGAGGTATAAAACCTCAATTTTCTTCTACAGGATTTCCCTCTGAGTGGTTTGTGCAAATATCTGGAGAACATAGTTGGGAGGGAAAACAAACAAGTAAATTTTTGGTCATGAGCTTGCACCAGTGAAAGCAATGAACTTTTGCCAGGATTGGGTCCTATTTATTGGTGTTTCCAAGAGATTTATTCCTCGGATGAAACTACTGTCCCACTGCCTAAGTGGATTTCCTTGTTGTTCCAGATGGCTCTAATTGCTGTTTCCTTCCCCTCCCCCACAAGCTATGTGCTTTTTCATAAGGAGTGTCATTTCAGTGGGCATCTCTCCCATGCCTTTTTTTATCTCAAGCAGCTGAGTGGTGACAGAACATCCCTAGTTGGTGCCATTACAGGATTTACCTTTTTACTTGTTGAAGGTCTCATCTCTCAGTGCAGCAGCCTTTGTCTCTCTTGGTTGGATTTTTGACTGAAGTTTGAAGGCAAGGGCAGCTCTTGAAGGTGATGTAATTGCTGCTCTGCTATAGATGCTAATCAATGCTTGTTTTACTTACACAGCTCGCTATTTGGGAGAAATTCTCAAGGGCTACGTTAATAAAATAATAATAATAGACAGACCAACAGTAAAAATACCAGCAACAGCAGCAAGCCAAGTATAATTAGCATGGTTGTGCTCAGGTAAGTTAGTTACACAATAGACCCCAAGTAACTCTGCCCTTTTTCTGTTTAGCAATTTAAAAAAATGGAAATTAACAAAGTTCCCCGAGCAGCATCAAATACAAAAGATTTTTTTTTTTGCATCCTGGCTAACTCATCTGCACTATTACATGATTCTCATGTTTCACCCAAGAATGGCTGCATTTCAGTTGTGGATGAAGTGATTTCTGTGTGTGTTTTTATATCAGTTTATACTTGTCATATGCTCCTTCAGGATAGAATATTCTGTAGCAAAGCATTATTCACGCATTGTTAATTCCATAAGAGTTTGTTCATTTAGCTACTCCAGTTAGGCCATGTTATGAAAACTAAATGCTTAAATTAATATCTGAGGAATGTACAATTCAAATTCAATCTTGGCTGTTTAGTGTCTTAGCTTAGATGGAAAAATGGAGCACACTGCATGCATGTGCAAGCACAGAATATATGCTTTTTTTTTAAAATCAGAGGTGAGGATCTGCCTCAAAGACTTAAGAATGTCCTTTAGAATGACCTGAACCTACCCTACCAGTTTTCTATTACTTCCTCTAATTACCAAGCATAGAGAGACAGAATCCTATATTTCAGTAATAAGTCTCTAAAAACTTTGGTTTTGACAGAAGGTCATGACATCAAATAAAGCCCTTTTTATTAAGACCCAGAAAGGAACTGGATCACCTGTTGATAGCAATGTAATCCTTGCAGATCTCTTTTCTTGTACTTACTCCCTGAGGCAGTAAAACCATATACATCTCACTCCTAAAATTCCATTTTTCTTCTTCCTTTCCTATAAGGGTAACCTCTCTAAACGGCGCTTAACCTCACCTCTGCATTCTTCATTTCTATGGAGATAGCTTCTGCTACGTGTCCCTGATCAGACCAATAGCACTGAAATACTTATCGCACCACGTTAAATTGATTAGGCTAAAGAATTCAGTTCCCACACAAATATGAAAAGTGGATATGGCATAAAAATATAACTTTTGCACAATTATCTATCGGACTAGTAAGAAGGAAGAGTCTTTACTTCATGTACACCAGATGAGTGTTTTTGCCATGTTAATTCATTTTCAATGCATTAAATAATGAAGAGAGGATTAGTTACCAAGCTCGTGTTTTAGTTAACGTTCTTTATAGATCTTTCCAAGTTTTTGTAAACCAGTTTTTCAAATGTAAACAATAATCTCTTCTTTATCCATGATTAAAACAAAGGAATGTGTACACAAAGAATAGGGGACAAGGGAGTTGTATATGGAAAATGGACATGGTATATTTTATTGTAACTGAACTGTTTTCCATTGCATCAAATGAAAGCTGTAACTTCCCCAGTAATGTAGATGTGACCCTGTCAGGATCAGTGTAGCTGAAACATGTTATCTGTGGATTTACAAACTCTTGTCTGACAGAATTGCAAATACTTTAGTATAATAAAGCACTCGTGCAAGTTATAGATTAGGTTATAACTCCTCACTCTAACTCTACTGGAAATACCAGATGGATGGATACTGGACAAGATCCTTTGAAAAGGAACTGGCATGTGATGTGCTCACCAGGTTAGCATTCTTTTTATGTTTGAAAACAACTTGCTCTCCTTCAGGCCAACAAAAGCTGCTATAGTCTGATCCAAATAAGAGCAGTTTGTAATGCTCCACTGGCATGTCGCTATGATCATATCCAGACAAGAATGGCTAGGGTTGTGGATCGGAGGCTGGAATGAATTATGGCCTTTGCCTTGAAGGGTACATGCCCCACACTTGCTTTTTTGTAATGTAAGCTAATGGCTTACTGCTCTTCTCCATATTTTTGTCATTCTACAATTACCAAACTGTTGCATTAATTTTGGTTACAGAAGTTGCTATTTATATTGTTTTTAATTGATATTTGAGGTTTTTACGACACATTTTAGAGCAGTGGCTCGCAAACTTTTGTACTGGTGACCCCTTTCACATAGCAAGCCTCTGAGTGCAACCGCCCCTTATAAATTAAAAACACTTTTTTATATATTTAACACCATTATAAATGCTGGAGGCAAAGCGGGGTTTGGGTGGAGGCTGACAGCTCGTGACCCTGCATGTAATAACCTTGCAACCCCCTGAGGGTCCTGACCCCCAGTTTGAGAACCCCTGTTTTAGAGGATTAATTGGCAGTCTGTAACCCTACATTTTTCAAACTCAGACCTTTCCATACAAATTCCCAGTACTTTGGCAGGTAAGATTCAGTTAAAATAACTCAACACCAGGAAGCAATACCTAGATTCTGCATTGCCACTTACCAGGCCTAAAACACCAATGGTAGTCAAACAGGTAAATCCCTGCATACCGCATCCCAGAGTGCCCCATTGTACGTTCGTCTTTACATACTTATCAGATTTTTAGGCCAAATTTTTTCTTTGCCTGTGTAGCATTCAGTAGCTGTTGCATTCTGTTTGTGTTTGGAAGGTGCCATGGACATTTCTGAACCTCTGATTCTTGCCTTTATGTATCCATTGTTTGTGGATGTATCTGCATTGGTAAAGAGATATAAAAGCAAAATCAAGAACCTGACATTTCTTTATATATAGTTTCATACTGTAAACAAAAGCATTTCAGTGTTTGGTTTGGCCCTGGCCATACTTTCCCCCTGTTTTTTACAAAGCAAGTTGAAATGTGTGGAACCAATTCACATTTTAAGTTGCTATAAACATTCAAATGTCCTCAATATTGTAATCCACAACCTCGACTCCATTCATTCCGCAGAGGTGTTTGTGCCTCAGACAGTGGTTGCATGGCAGTGTGTCGCATTGTTATGAAAATGAGCAAAGCTTCATTAGTGCTGTGAAGGATTATGAAATGATTGGGGTGGGAGGAATTAGAGACCTGTTCAGTGGAGCTACCATGATCCTAAAATAGGGGAGCTGTTTTGTTTTTAAATGACGTTTTGACTATTGGGGTGTACTGGAGACTGTGATTAAAAAAATCAATTGAGTTTAAAAACTGGATATTGCACATGGCCTTTCTTACCCATTTTAATGGGTATAACTATTTTGTAGTTGCTTGAGTGTGGATTATTGAACATCCGACACAAACAGCTAACCATTTTAACTACACTTTTACATAAGAGACAGGGACAGATCTCAAAGCTGTTGCACACACTTCTTGAGAACTGTCTAACTCTGAAATTGCACACGTTGGTAGGCTTTTGTGTTTGGCACTATCTGTATAGAATCAATTTGCATTCAGTTCAATGTTTTCTTTTTAATCTTGATTGATTTTTTTTTTATTTTTATTTTTTACAATCCAAGCCGCTAAAACTTCATCCAAACAGTATTGGATGTTGAAAACCTACCAACACCAGGAAATTAAACTCCACATAACTTTTCAAATCTTCTTTGTTGAATGTACCAGTGCATTTTTTGGTGCTAAACAATTAGTCATAATGTATCTTAATCTGACTTTTTAAATCTTATCTCTGAATTGAGAAGAGTGTGTTGGTGAAAGTCAAACTGCACTGCCATGTGAACAGTCCTTAAAATTATCACTCTTTTGACACCAAAGGACTGATAATGGGCAAACACACTAACAGTAGTCAAATGAATTTTTTCAGTGTGTTAGCATATGTACTATGTCTCTGAAGCTTTGTTCAGAATACCTTGCTTTTTGGTATGGGAGCAGTGTTCAAAAGGATTTGGAAAGCTAAAAACCCTCTATATTTCGTAAGTAGCCCCCTGTGTGATGTTAACAGCATGCTCGCTGCACCGTACCCATTTTTTGGTACTAATTCGATGCAGAATGAAGTCCTCATGTCAAGTGAAAAAAGATAGTGATCTAAAAACAATGAAGTTCCAACTCTTGAATATAGCAAGGAAGCTTCCTGGCTCTTGCTGACCTATAGGCCAGGCTGAATTAGTAGGTTACACTTGTAGACATGAGAAGCCTCCGTAGCCAAAACAGTAAAATTGCCTATTTTGATAGGTCATGTTGTTCACTTGAGCGGAGTCCGGTGAGGTAGTGAAATGCCCCATAATCCTTCCACCGTCTCTGAAAAGAATGGAGGGGGTTGTTGGACATGCAGCATGCCTGTATGTGCAGCACACTCCAGGTTCCTTCACTGTGGGAGAGAGCGAGAGAAATACCTAGTCCTGTCTCAGCCCAGAGGACTGGACTAGATGACCTATGAGGTCCCTTCCCGTCCTACATTTCTTTAATTCTATGATATGAAAATCTACATGTTCTCCAGAGCTCTGCTTGCCTCTCTTCCATCAGACTGTCAGCCTTTTCCAGAGCAGGCAGGCAGATGGTTTGAGCTGGGATTACACTGATAGTCTGTGTGGTCTAGTTTTCAATGTTACTAACACGTTTGATATTAATGTGTGTCAGGATTTGGGGCCAGTTTTGAGGGAATTGGGACTCTCGGTAGAAAACACGAACAGTTTAGGAATTTTGCCTGAGTTGTTTGCAGGCCACTTTGGCCACTAAACTGTTGAGCCACTGGTGCTGCAGATGCCTACGATAGCAGCTGCCAGGCCATGTGTGCGAAGAGCTAGAGACCCGGGACAGGTATGATGCGGCGGAGGCAGATGGCCGGAGCTCAACAATAACTGTCTCACTGCAGCACAGGAAACGGGAGTTAACAGAGGTAGGAGTCCAGGGGAAGCTCTGTGTCCTGCAGGCTGGAGACTAGAAGTCTGCTTGGGCCCTATTTTAAAGCCCAACCCAAACACCATGACACCACAGCAAGTCTGACCCTGACCTGAGCCTGAGAGTACACAGTGGTTTTCACACCTGCCCTGACCCCAGTATTTATTCAGGTTGGGTTGCAAAGGTCTAGCAGAGGTTGGGGGGCCAACGTGGCAACCAGGTTTATGCTGTGGCATGTCCCCCACGCCTGCAGCAGGTCACTGGGGAAGGCTGGGCCAGGACTCCTAGTCACTGCATTGTCCATGCTGCCTTCTCTCTGCACCAGCTGGGCATAACTGCGACAGCCTGGGCAGGCCAGCCCCGGATCCCTGCCCTGGGATAGGCTGGCTGGTGCCATTTGGTTCACCTTCCTAGCCATTACTGAAACACACCCTGGGCCTGCTGCACACTACCCGCCCTGGGATAAGACTGGCCTGGTCTCCTGTCCCCTCATCCCCTACCCCTGCCATGGGACCATCTTGCTAATCCCCTGCAAACAGTTGTGGTTGAAGTGGGGGTGGCGGTGGGTCTTACTGATGACTTAGGATATGAACCACATGGCACTGGCCAGCCCAATCCAGGCCTGGAACGGGGGCCTAGTTTTCTCCGTGCTCAGGTCCAGACCAGGCAGCTGCTTCCTGGCCACTCAATGGGGAAAGGGGACAGTTATTATAATGTGGCTGTTAAGAGCCCTCGTCCGACACACAGTGGCATCTGAAGACCCAGGAAAGACGCAACAGCATAAAATCAGCTGCCAAGTTGTCCTTCCTCAGAACTAGACCCTTGCACTCCAACCTGTGCCCAAGAATGTAGAGTTCTTTTCATACTTGACTTGAATCCCCTACTTGTAGTCAGGTCCTGCCAGGCTCAGCTCATGTTTCAAGGCTCTGCTGGAGATAGGAGCAGCTGCTGGAGTGGGGTTGGGGCAGGAGAGTATCCAGAGCCTTGCTAGGGTACAGTGCGGGCCTGGGAAGACTCTTGGCATGAGATGGTGGAAAGGGGGAGTGGATGGTTTAGGGGAGTGGGTGCTGAGAGCTGCATTGGTGCATGTGCGCATTTTGTATTTGTTTAAAGGTAAATTATAAACATTTGTAACTGTTGTACATGCAATGGAGAATAGGTGGAGGTGTTACAAAGCTAGAAGATAGATCCTAAAATATTCCTAAGATTGCCCCGAAAATCTTTTTTTTTTTTTTTTTTTTTTTTAAATGGTCATGGGGTAGGTACTTACTCATTATTTTGGAGTTCTTCTCAGCTCCAAATTAAAGAGGCAGGAGCCTTGAATCTTTACCAGTTTAAAAATATAAAGAGCTTTAAACAATCCGAATAAAGATAACTTCCCCTCGATCAATCAGTTTTATTTGAATGGTCATAAATCTGCTAGTTCTCCAGTCATCCTTAGAGATTTCTTCCAAGAAAAATGGGGCAGGTAAGAAACATCTATATTCTGTATTGTAAAAACCAAATAGAAAAAACCCTCAAAACACACCATCACCCCATCTTTCAGGCCTACTTCACGATGTGCAAAGAAATGAAAAAAGGAACAAATGCACTCATTTTTTGCAGACTATCTTTTAATGCTCTGCACAACTCCGTCTCCACTTTAGTTTCCTCCTCCAACTCTCATGACCTGTGATCTGCCCAATCATCTCTTCTAACTTGTCCAGATGGTGTCGTCTTCCAGTAGACTTAAGCTGGAAGGAAAATGCTGGGCCATCAGTATGAGGACAGTCCTTGCCGACAGTATTGCCAGAAGCCTGACTTCACCAGCTAGGCTGGCTTTCCCCTTTATCGTTTGGTGATGGTGTAAAGTTTTAATGATATTCTAATATTGAGGATGGGGGGTACATTTTCCCTTCCTGGTAGACTCATACTACTCTATTGCTATGCTCATGCCAAAGTCAGCCTGTATTGGGAGTGTATCCTGCTGGTAAGGTGAGGGAGAAGCCTGGTGAAAGTGGGGTGGGCTGCCTGAGGAAATCTTCTACCTACTGTCGTCTTAGAGCCCTTGCCAACCTTACCTAAATACTCATATAACTCTGTTTTCTCCTGCCCTTTCCCTTGCCTGCAGGTTATAGATGTGCTGTCAGGACAATGAATCAATTGCTTGCAAATAGGATTGTACCTGGGCCAGTTTTTAACTAGCACATCAGGCTTTTGCTGTTATGAGCTGGTGTTGCTTTAAAACGTACACCATCAGTTATAATAGTATTGGGATTTTTGGTTTGAATTGGATTTGAATGACAATTTAGAAACCAGCCAGAACTTTTGCCCATTCACTAGCCCTGTTCTAAAGTTGTTTGGTTCAGTCAATTGAACGAACTTCCCCTTCCTGTCTTATTCTCCTGTACACTGTCCATCTACCTTCCGGCCTCATCTTTTACAGAACAATTAGAGTCCTTCAATTTTTACGTGTTCTGAGGGTTCAGTGTTGCCCAATGTGAGAGAGATGTTGTTAGCAAACTAGATCTCTGCATGCACAGACGAAGTGGGTTTTGAGTAATTTGGAAGGCTTTATTGGCTGCTTCTTGGGCTATTTACCCTTCTCTAGCCTTAGCTTGGCAGTTAGGTAGGTAGTTAAACTTGCTAAACTACCTTGAGAGGGATAGGTAAGTAAGTGCAGTGTTCCACTTTTCCTGATCAAAGAAATATAGAAATTAGACAGAAGGGAAAAAGACCTCTTGGTCCCCCATTTTTCTGTTGCAGGATTGTTCACTCCAGGGCTATGTCCAGTATAGTTCTAAATCCATTCCAGCTATGGTGTTTCCATGACTTTCTTTGGGAGACACTATTCCATTAGTTAGGTTCATCATAGAGCTTTGTGGTGTGGCGTATGTGTTTTAAGTCCTGGGATTGCTTTCCTGTCTATCTTTGACCTCTTGTCTTGCATGTGTCTAGCACCACCTAACCATATTACCCTTCATGTATTTGTTGCTTGCTCATCATACAAACTGCTTGATATTTGGCTGCTGCCTGATTTGGATAGCATGAATTCAGAGATTTATAGTGGGGGCCTCACCTACATGGCTGTGAAGTTTGGTCAAAACAGAAATATCTGTTTTTTGTAAGAATTTTTTACATTTCAAATTTTCTCATTCTGATTCAGAACAGAAACACATTTTCTTCATTTCTCATAAAACAGAATTTCCAAAATTTTGAGTCTTTAGAAATTTGTTTCTGAAATTCCCAAATTTTAGTTTTTAAAAATTTAAAAATACAATATTTCAATTATGTCAGTAGAAGTCATGCATAATATAATATACATGACTACTACTGCAATGTTAAGAAATAATGTAAACACAGAAAATAGTAAAAATAATCATGAAAAAAGATAATTTCTGAAACTACATTTCTGAATTTTGAAGAATTCTAAAACTTCATTTCACAACAAAATTTTGGAAATCACTTTCATGGTGGATTTTTATTGAAATACTTATTTTTAAAAAAGGTTTTGATTTGGAATTTTTGGTCTGTTTCAAGGAAAACTTCTGTCCAGCATTACTCATTCGCAAAATAATTAAGGGCCAGTTTAATCCCACTTCCAGGTGTGACTGCAACAGCTTCCCTAATACTGGAGACACAGGTATAAACTTCTTACACAACCTGGTCTACTATTGCTGCTTTTTACATAAATTTTTTTTTCTTTTCATATTCTTATTGAAATGCTGCTGTGACATTCAAAATTCCCACTCAGAATGTGCATCTGAACAGAAGAAAGAAAAGCACACACCTTTATTCTTGGGTTCAGTTTCCGTCTGCCATTTCTTGCTGTTCTTTTCCTTTCTGCAGAGTTCCAAAACCTATTTATTTTTTCATAGGTTTCAGAATAGCAGCCGTGTTAGTCTGTATTCGCAAAAAGAAAAGGAGGACTTATGGCACCACAGAGACTAACGAATTTATTTGAGCACAAGCTTTCGTGAGCTACAGCTCGCTTCATCGGATGCATTCAGTGGAAAAAAAAACCTGAATGCATCCGATGAAGTGAGCTGTAGCTCACGAAAGCTTATGCTCAAATAAATTTGTTAGTCTCTAAGGTGCCACAAGTACTCCTTTTATTTTCTTCATGTTACTCTAGGTGCAAAGCTTCAGATCAGCTCTTGTGTGGTCGCTGGTAAACAAACAGACTTATGTTAAAATGCTGAAGTCCTTATGTTAAATCCAAATCCCAATTTGTTAAATAGCCTGAAGACAGAAAATTGGTTAATTTAAATTTCAGTAATACATGATCTAACTCTGACAGTAGAGAAACCGTTTTATAATGTACTCTTGAAAATGATTAACTGCTATAAGTATAGAGCATTCTTATTGGCCCTGGATGGTTTCAGTGTTTATGAAATGAAGGGAAGTGCAGGTTTTGTGCAGCTCAGACAACAGCTCTTCTAAGGCACTTCAGTTGAAAATATTTTAATTCAGTTACGTACATCGATTAAAAAACTTTAACTTGATTGTGATTGATTTAATCAATATGGCTACATCAGAGAGATGTTATTTTGATTCAAAGAGTGTGAGTTCTGAAATATTTATAAGGGAATGAGATCAGTGACCTTCAGGCTACTTTCCTTCGCACAGTATCAGTGGTGAAGGTCCCTGTCAAGGCAGGAACTGGAAGTCTTGTGAGCGCTAGTTACTAACATCTTCCTATTAAATATGAAATTGGGGATTTCCTGCCTCTCTTGGCTGCTCTTCAATCTTAATGTTAGCAAGCAGAATGTAAGAGGGGCTGAGTCCATGTGTTTTAGCACACAGTGCTGTGTAGAACTGATCATTTCTACAGAATGTAGGCAGAGCCTTTGTCCATATGACTGTCAGTTTCTTACAGGCTTGGGGCTGCAAGTAACAGCAGAGGGACATCAGTGTGCAACTATGGTCAAAAGAATCAAACAAAATATTAGTATGCATATGGAATGGGACAGTGAAAAATATAGAGAACAGTCATTATATAAATCATAGTTTGCACTCATCTGGAATACTGCTCTCAGTCCTGGCCACACCTCCTCAAAAAGGCTATGGCAGAATTAGAGAAGTTCCGAAACAGGCAACGAGAATGATTAGGCACCTGGAAAAACTTATGTGAAAAGAGATTGAAAAGACTGGGATTTTTTTACCTTGGAAAAGAGACAAATAAGAGGGGACATGATAAAATGTGTATAAAATAATGAATGGTGAAGAGAAGGAAAGCAGAAAATTCAAAAGTGATAAAAGGAAATGCATTTCCACACAGTGCACAATTAGACTGTGGAACTCATAGCCTCAATAATATCCTGTGACAAAGGCCAACAGCTCAGCAAGATTTAAAGAGGAGCTGGACTTTTCTATGAATTAAAATACCTAGAGTCACAATTGTTCATGCTAGAATAGTTTGGTAAGGATCTAAAACATGCTGTAGGGTTTAAACCTGTTTCTATCTGAGGAATTAGGATGCGACTCTCATGAGGGGCAGGTGATCCCATATCTGCCTAGTACATGGTTTCTTGCACCTTCCTTTGAAACATCTGATACCTCTACTGTTGGAGGCAGGAGGCTGGACTAGATGGATGCCACGTATCTGTTCCAGTCTGGGAACTGTATTTTTTTATAAGAATATAAATGCACTGTGCTCCTGAGTTTTGGAGGAGATGGTTTGGTGGGTTAAGCATTAAGTTTGGAATAGCCAGACTCTGGAATCACAGGCTTAAATCTTGACATGATCTATTCATGCCTCTTCAACTTCTGAGGTGTGTAACGAGCGTTCCACAAAGTTTTTTGTGTTGTGGTTCATTCAGAAGAGACCTTAAACCACTAGAGGGGTGTGTTCCTTGGGCACGTCAGTATTCAGCCTAGGGTCCTTAACCAAAACTTCCCCTCCAAATTTTGTACAGCATGCTGTTCTCTGGTTAACTACTTTGCTCCACTGCAGGGGTAGCTGTATTTCAGTATTGTAAACACAAAGGTGTCTTTTAAAGGTAGCCGGAACAGATTAAGAATAACATTTGCTAATACTAGAATGGAAAGTATGTTAAAAATGATAAAATAAAAAATAAAAAAACAAGATTACAATTATATAATCTGTTTCAAGTTAAGGAAAGTTTTCACAAGAATTACCAGTCTGTTTCTCCTGCTGGTAATGAATACATAAAGACAATTTCCTAAGCATACCAATAATTCTCAGTGCAGGAAAAGGTTGTTTAGAGCTGTCCTTAAGCTTTGAAATCCTGAAAGTTCTTTCATTACTGTCTCAAAGGTACATTCTGACAGCTCACAAAATCCATATTTCATAGAGACTTCTCAAAGAATAATACATGAGGAAAACAGCTTTTGTGAATGGATATTAAGTTTTGATAACTTGCCTGGGTCCCAGTGAAAGGAGCAGATCGATAAATTTTCAGGTTCTTTTGCTTTTACATTTTTTGCACTTCTAATATTTTCCCCCATTCAGCCTGTGATCGTTGTAATAACATTTACAAAATCTTAATTCAGACTCCAGTTCATCGATGAATTCAGTGCACTAACTGGCTGTTTTTGGAAGAAGTTACTTGTGGCTATATTGCAGCCTTTCCTTCCATGCTCTGTTTGCTGTTTTCTATCTGAGCTGCGGAGCCCCATCCTGTAAAATGATCTGGAGCTGGAGCTCCTGGCCCCATTGGTCAGGGAAAGTCACCAGTGATGAGGCTTAGCAAATATTTGCCATCCAATCACATGGCCACCTTGTGATAAATCACTGTCCCACCCTTTAATGAGGGTCCTGCTCGTGTGGAATGTTTCAGGAGGTGCCATGTTTTGGCTTATCCAGAAAGAAGGCTAGGCTCTTGGGAGGGAGAAGGAGAAGGGGCTCTCTAACCTGAAGATGATCTGAATTGGATCCTCCAGCTCCTGACGTGGTGTTGGGCTTTCAGAAACTGTTTTGTCTTGAATGCATTTTTATTTCAAGTTCTTGTTAACTGAATGTTGAAAGGCTTTTATCTGTGACATCACAGCTCATTAGCATAAAGATCCTAGCTGCCTGGCTTTCTCCAGTGCAATGTCAGGGAGATGGGCTGCTCTCTGTTGCATTGTTGACATGGCTCCCTAATCTGGAAGGCAGTAGCATGATGCTTTTCTAAAAGCTGCAGGACTTTGGGGTGGGGTGGGGGAGCGAAGGAAGCAAGATTCATACTTTATGGAAGGTAATGTATGATGCTAAGATTGTGCTTTTCAGTGGATTGAGGTTTCTAACATATATTTTAATAATTGACTTTTGCACATCATCTTTTGTTTGGAGTAGTTTTGTGGAGGCCTGGTTATTTTATCCTGGTTCTGTGGAGCTTTTAAGGACTGATCAGTGCAGAGGGCCTTTTTAGGTCATAATTAAATAGCCTTCAGGCCAGCAACAACGTATTTTTTTCATTTTTCTCTTAGAAAGGCTTGCTATTGTCATCACAAATACAGATGTAACGATTTCAGGAGAGTTTCTTTTCGTGATAAGTGCAACTCCTGTGAAGCTTTTAGGCTTGGATCAGTCAGGTTTTATGTAATAAAATAGAATGCTTCTGTAAAGATGAGAAATGCTTCGGAATTATCACATCACTTAATGATGGCTTTTTAATTAGATATCATCAGTTCACATGTTACGTCTGTAAGACGTCCGGGCAAAGGGGTGTTTTGAGCTAATGTTACCCTGCTAGTTTTCAGAGATGTGTGAGGCAGCATTGTTAACTGAAGAAAATAAGGCTATCAGTTCCACTTAGGTAACCTTTGGTAATAAACGGAGTCCATGCAAGTTGTGACCTTAGGGCTTGAACTTTCTAATCACATGACCAGCTTGTAAACTGACCTGTGAGGATGACTGTTGTATCCAAAGCTTAGAGAGAAATTGGCAATAAGGATTGTGAGGTTTCACCATCAGGCTGGTGGCTGTTTTGTAATACATTTCTTCATGGCTGCTACAGAACTCCCCAGCAAACTCGGAGAAGCATGAAATGGATACATGGGAAGGTAAAGGAGTTGGTTCATAACTTTGGGAGAACTATCTCAGTGTTAGGGAAATATTATGAAGGTTTATAGCAAACAGTAGCCTCAAGGGGAGGAGAGTTAGCAAGAGCACGCAACTGGTTTTTGTGTGCAGTTTGAAGACTGCCACTAAGGTTTGTTGCAGAGAGTTATTTTCATTATTTAAAACTCCCCACACTTTTTAAAAGTGTAGATTGAATGCTTTTACGTTTTACACACAAATCTTAGATGCTTAATTGAACTTCAGATTATTTAATTTTTTTTAAAATGTATTCTATTTGTTCTGTGACTTAATTTGTTTATATTTTAAATTCCCTAATCCGTATGACCATCTGGAAAAGCTCTATTTAGTATTGTTAATTATTGATAGTATCAGGGTTATGTGGACTCTTGATAAGTTTCATCTCTCCTGGGACTAATTCTAGTTCACAGATATTTATTTTACAGTTTTTTTCTATGCTTAAAAACATTGGCAGTGTCTCCACTGATGAGTCTCTTTAAATAGATTTAGTCTTTTTAAAAAAAAGTACTTTTGTATTAGAATAGTGTATTTGTTTTTTTAAATCATTGTGGCTGAAGTTCCTCTGGGTTTTTAATCTTTTCACCTTTTAATTCTTTCACTCTTGAAAATTACACCTTTAGGTAACAGACTGCATCCATGAGAAATGTTTCCCATGGGCCTTTGCTAGTTTTTTGTTTCACTGTTTCAGAATTTCTACGCCTAAAGAAACATAATCTGACCAATTTTAGCCAAAATATAACCTTCTACTGAATTGCCGGCTGAGTGCTCATGAAAAAAGTTTCATGACTTTATCAGGACAGAGAAATTGCTCAGTTAGTAAATCTGATGAAAGGAGTAAACAGTGTAAAACATCTACTCATGGAAAATGTTACTTTGAATCTTGTGGGTATTATAACATCTGCAAAATACAGCTCCACAGTCAAAAGGTGAAGCACATGGCTATATCATTTTGGCAAACTACACAAAAATTCAAGGGGCTAGCATTTGTTCAAAGCTCTTTGTAAAACATTTGGCTCTGATCAGTGTTACAATTTTATTTATATAAAATTAAATGTTAAATGTCTTTTAATTTAAGATAAATGTGTTATGAGTCACTGAAGATCCTGTAGAATTCTTATGGATTACGTTTTGGAGCAGTGTGCTCTTTCCTGCTCTGAATGTTCTTTTTGCTTTGCAGGTGAATTGTGTACAGTTGTTTTAGAACTTGCACTGTTTGCCAATAATATTTGGTGTATATATTTACTTGATATATTTGAGAAGTCTGATCCAATGAAACTGCAGGATAAATGATTTCCTCACTTGTGTGTGCAACAGCTGTGTGAGAGGGTAAGGCAGCTAATGAGAGCCAGCACTCAACAAATTGCATTTTGTAGATTAGTTTTTGATCATCTGATGGTGAAGAAACATTAGGTTTTGGAAGAGAAAGTTGTGTTTTTATATCAAATACGCTGTCTGCATTTTATTAAAAAAAAAAAAAAAAAGGTCAGCAGAGATTCCTTTGTCTGTCCTCTTTATTTTGTGATACCATATGATCAGACGATATAATTTTGCCTCTGAAGAAACAAAGGCAATGTGATATGGCATCATTTTTGGTTTGAGTGGTTTCTAATAACTGGAGAAAATGAACAAAACTATTATGTATTTGCAGTGGCAGAGAAATGGTATTTTCCTTTTATGTTTTTCTTTAAATATTCTAACCGATGCCTCTGAAATTAAGGCTAAAGTCTGTATTTTTGTAAAAATAATGCTTTTTACAGTGAAGAGTATTAGATTGTAAATGGTCTTTTTTAAGACTTTAGGGGCCATGTCCATTTAAATTAACCTCTATCACAGCTGGGCATACAAATGTTTTTGTTTTAGTTCACAGAGGGTTAATTCTATTCAGGCTTTCACTATGGCAGGCCTGATCCATAGAGCAACACAATCTGGTCTTTCAGCCCTGTCAGTCGCTAGGCAGGAAGTCTTATTTCTTAAGCTATCCTTCAGAATGGGGGGTTGGGAATCTCCAGCATCTGTAAAGATCAATAACAGGGTATGGGAGACAGACCTTGGTCCATTGTGCACCCTTTTAAGATAGATGCATTCTTCACATACTGAGCCTTTCTCGGGAAGAGCAAAAAAAATTATTTAAGCTTAAAAAGCCATGTGTTTATAGATTTTCATTTTAAATAAAGCCCCCTTAAGCAAATTTATCTATTTTGGGGTGTAATTAAAGCTTTGTAATCTTATTTGACCAATGCAACAATCCAGTTATGGGAAGGGAATTATTCTAATCCTAGAAATTTTGAGTTTACTAAGAATTTCTTTTCCTTAATACTAATGTTTGACTACAAAATGTAATTGTTTTGAGCCCAAATAAGGCATTTGTGAAGACAAGCAAAAGAAGGGGGGGAAAAATCTTTCCTTGGTGCCTTGTTGGTGTTTGAGACATCGCTGATGGTGTGAAGGGAGCAAGATTTTGTTAAGATTTAAGTAACACATGTGTGAGATCTCTCCCCCAAACAGCTGTTATTGGCTCTTGAAATTTAAACATGGCTAAACAAATACTTGAGGGTGCGCTATTTTGAGATGAGTTTAAACCAGAAGTAGAGAAAATAATGCATAATTAAAAATGTGCTAATCTATTTATAAATTGTGATTTTAAGGTGCGTCACGTCTGTAATCTTTATAGATACAAGTCTCTATAATTAGAAAATTGCATTTCCAGTAAACAAGATGTCTTGAAACTGGTCGCTTTGTATATTTTCCCTCTTTCATTCCAGTAAAATGCTTCATTCTATCACTTTCTGGTTTGGGTACTTAGGGACGAAGGTCAATTCTTTCCTTGCTCTCAGAGATCAGGTTTTTGTGCCTGCCATACTGTGAAGCACTAATTGTCACTGATAATATAAGTTAATTGTGTAGACTCTAGTTTTTATTTCCAAGCTAAATCCTTTGTAGTGAGTTGAGAGGTTTTTGTAACCAAACTACAAAAACAGAAGTAAATATCTAAAGAATACTCTTTAGATAAAAATAAAAAATTAGATGATACTTTTCAACAGCAAATAAGGAAATTATGCTTAGACAATAACAGCATCCAGATTTTTCTCCTGGAATGCTGTGGTACTGACATGTTGGAAAAACAAAAACAAGCCATCCATATTCTTTGTAGCCCGTATGCAACTTTTATTCATTTTGTGAATAGTACAGGTCACAAGTAAAATAAAACAAGGTGCACTTGCTTATAGATCAACATGTGACTTACTAAAAAAAATCACATTTTGTATCTTTATAATATTGTTCACATGTATGATTTCCTTACATACACATACATCTGAGTTACTCTTTATGCTTATGTACATGTATCAGCTTAAACTCGTATTTTCTTTTGGCCGTTCTTAGATCAACTTCATTTAAAAATCATCCACAGTGCTATCTTATCTTACTAGGAAAAACTGTTAAGAAATGTAATTACAATTATCTTGAAAGATACTGATTCTATTGGTTCTACAGTTTGCATTATAAAAGGCTAAGCAAGTTGAGGTTCCTTCTGCTTTCTCACACTGTCTTATATGACACCTATGTAAAACATTATAATATTCTTGTAGAATTTTTATTGTATTAAAATTTAGTATGAAACCTACCATGACCTTTGAAAACAATGAGTCCTTTAATGTGGTTTAGGGGGAGGATTTAGTGAGGGAGTAGCCATAAAAATCTTCAGGGTTCAAGATGAGGTTGAGATTTTTGTGAGTGCTTTTGTTGTAGCAGCAACTGTTTGACTTAGGGGCTGCAACAATAGCCTGGGAGAACAAAGCTAGAGCATCCCCTGTGAGTTCTTTAAGCATAAGACACTTTAAGAACAGAAAAATGCTTCCTAATTTCTCCCCTCTGCCCCAGATGAAAATGTACAGCGACGATTGGCGTTTGTCTTTTAATCAATGCTATATCGCACACGGCTCTATAAAACTGAAAGACTCTTAATGTGTGTAAGCAGTAACAGAATCAAGAGAAGAGCCTTGTATTTCCTCTAAAAGTTATGATAACCATTTATGTGTTCTGAAATTCTCTGTTCAAATTTCAAGGTTGAGGGACCGTATGAAGCAGTCCCAATGTTTTACACAATTGAAAAGTATGGGTAAATTTAAAGGTCATTGCTAATTCTACCATGGTCATTCTGATGTTCACTTATACAAGAATCTTGCATTAATTAAGGTGAAAAATAGCTAAGGTCAGGAATCAGCAAACCTGTGGGCCTCAGTGGATTGTCTAGTGGCCAGTCAGAATTCCTGCAAGATTTTTTAAAACCGTCAAAATATTGCTGGGTTTTGGAGGTATTTAACTGGCTTTTAAACGATCAATTCGGTTTCAGAGTAATAGTTCAGTGTAAACAGTTGGTGGTCACTTGGGCCTTCCTAGGTTCCTGCAGACTGGATTCCTTGGGGAGCCATGGCATGCACTGTGTGTACAGTGGGTTTTATTCTGGAAATGTAACCAATTACTTAACACTGAATGCTCTCAGGTGTGTGCCTACTGAGGTTATTGTGGCAACGGGATCATTCATACTACTTCACTGCTATCCATTTCCACCCTAGAAGGAAAGGAGTACTTGTTATTCCTAGGGAAGGATCCTGATTCTCGGTTGCTTTAATCATCCATACTTCCTTCACTCACTAGGTCACAGCCCCGTTCTTTCAATGGCAGCAACAAAAAAGATGAGACTGGAAATGAGCCCGAATTTAAATCTTTAGTCATTTGTTTGCAGCCTGGGTGATGAGAGAGCCTAAGGAGAGTCTACTGTAATCTTTTAGGAAAATGCTACAAATTATGGCACCGTATATTGGTGTTCTACTTTGCCAGGGTGGTGTTAATTTGTGGCTCTTGCTTCTCACAACGTGCACTAACCCATAGTTTTATAGGTCCTTGATTGCGTCCTCAGCCTGCCTCCGCAGCAGCACTGCATGCCTAGCGGCATTCTCACTGTGGAACGGTCTGCAGAATGTAGCTATTCACTGTAACCATGGGATCTCTCCATTAGCCAAGGATTTATGGTGGTGGTGATGGGGGTGGGGTGGAGTTAGGCAAAACCCCACAGATAGAGGACCCTTTTCTATCCAATGTTAATCCCCTTCCCTGTTTATCAGATAACTAAAGTAGAGATTATGCAATTCATGACTACAAAGTCATGTTTAGTACCTTCTCTTTAGCAAGATGCTCAACTAGATTAGGAGTGTTGTCTGTGATCTGCACCAGCATTCCTTCAGCCGTCATCTTTAAGAACATGTCTAAAGTTGTCTGTCGTGTAAAAATGGGAATGTCTTGTTGGGGTGATAAGACCCATGAGTGCTGCTGCAGTTAAAGGTGTCAGAGGTTCCATTAGCCACCCCTTTGTTTTTAGAGATTGGTAACAATGGCAGTAAAATCACAGCAATGGAGACACGCATAGAGGGCAGCAGTGACTTTAAAAAAAAAAAAAATGCGAAAGAAATCAAAGGCTACTTACCATGAGATCTAGAACTGTGAACAGAGTATCCAGAAATAAGTTCAGTTTGCTTAAGTTTTTCACTCTTCCAGTGTAACTGAAAACTGATTTTACTTCTGATCCTAATATTTTTCATGATGTGCTCTAGTTTCTCTTGGTATTGACAAAAGTTGCTATGATTTCAATTTGTTAGCTAGTCCTGTTAAGCTCATGTCCCCTTTCCACTTCTGAATTTGTCTGTTTGCAGGCACAGCAAATAACTTTCACAAGGATTCTGTGGTGCATGTTATGGGATGGGATATGAGACACTGCTCTTGTTTTACATGGACTCACAGAATCTACTTCAGCAACTCTTGGGGAGATCTAGAGTTTGCTTTGTGTGAAATCAAAGTATGAGCCTACCTACTGAACTCCAGGTTTGCTGTCTTAGCCTTTTATAAGGTCTTCTGACAACTCCTGAGGCCTAAGTTGGTCACATTCTCCACAACCCCTGTCCTCCCTCCCCAAAATCAAAAAGTGTGTGCATATACATTATTTGACTTCAGTGTGCACATAAACAGCTTTAAGAGACTGACCAAACATAAGTACCTTAAATTGAGAAGGGCTGAAGCTCCATCCTGATCCCACGGCATTAGCCTCAGGGACTGCATCTCATGTGGGATGTTATGAAATTTGGTGAGAATTGCATGCCATGGTATCCCTAGTGTTTTGCTGGATCACATTCATGTAGTTGCCACTGGAATTGTGTATATCGTGTTACCTCTTTCCCCCTGGGATACAATTATTTCCAATGATCCCATCTGTTCGGTGATAGTAACAGGCGAAGTATTGTTTTACCTGTGTATTTCGGTAGTTATCAGGATTGAACCGGAGTCCATTGTGACACTTGCCTCCAGCTGCTCCAAAAATCTGCCACTTCAGACACCGTCATGCCACCAGAAGACCATGTACCAGCATCCAACTGAGAACAACAGGACTCCGGTTATCTTGCTGCTGCTTGTTTGCTACACCTCATCTTCAGCAATCCATACCACCTGAGGGCCAGATCCTGCAAGGTCTTGGTCATTCCTTGTGGCTGGAGGAAGGGGGACCAGGCAAGAAACCTCTGCACCACTCTGATTCGGGTGTGAGTGTTGAGCCATAAAAGTGGCTGAAAAGCAGCCTAGTGTAAACTAGAGTAGTCCTCAAAATGTCTTGACATGGTGCAGGGGGAGTGGCCCTGCACAGAGTAGCAGCAGGATCAGAGGACTGCAAAGGTGTTTTTTTTAAGCAGCTGTGCACACTGACCCTGACCTGTGCTCTGTGCAGTTAACCTGCACCCCAGCATCTGGCCCCAAGTGTTTCAGGAAACACTGGAATGTCCATATCCAGTAACCCATCATCATCATTGCTGCTCTTCTGTAGCTTACAGAATAAAATGAACCTTTTGAAAGAATGGTAACAACCAAAAAGCACTCTGCCTATACACTCCCTTGTTCCAAGCATAATATATCTGGAAATCAGGGTGACGTATTCTGGGTTGTTTAATTATGCTGTCAGCATTCAGTTTTTAAAAATGCAGTTGCGGTCCAGGTAGCATTTTAAAAAAGCTAATCAAACAAGCAGCTTTTAAGTTATGTCTGTGATACCATAGCCCTGTTTGTTCAGAATAAAAATAATCAAATTCCAAGGCTGAGGGCATGGTTTGCAAATCCTCTTGACAAGATGTAGTCTGCACATGTGGAACAGATAAAAGCCGTTTGGATACCAAAAGACAAGAGTGAGCTGGTCTGGTCTGGTTTAATCTGTGAGTAAATTTTACTGACTGAGAGAAACTCTGAAAGTGGGGCTTTAATGGAAAAACTGGGTAAATTACAAAAAGCCACCAAAGCAGAACATGTTGTTGTTGGTAGACACGTAATACAAGCAGTTCAGGTGGGCCTTGTTCTAATATAGCCAAAGAGTCCCAAGTCCCTATGTTACAAATCACAGCCAAGTAGATGTGGTCAATTTTGCTGTTTACTGCAAATAAAAACCAAGAACTCCCTTTTAAATTTCTTATGGTAGCTGCCTGTTTCCTTGATGGAAAATATAGATTTATCTTAGTTTTCTAGGAGTGGGATTTGTTCCTCTTTTATTGTAGCTGTGCAATATATTTTTACTTACTTCATGATAAAGTAATGCAGTGATTCTCAAATGCGGCCACCGTGGCCAAATGCAGCCACCAGGGGCTTTTCTTGCGGCTGCAGCCTCCTGGGCAGTGACTGGGGGAACAAGGGGGGAAAGCCGTGGCTCCTCCCCCAGCCCCCGCCCCCCACCCCAAAGCCACAAACATCAGAGAAGCAGGGAGCCAGTGAGTTCTCCACCTTCCTGGGTGCGGTGTGGCTCTGGCTTCGGACTTCAGCCCTGGAGTGGCAGGCAGCAGGTTCCAGTCGTGGAGCTTCAGGCTCCAGCCCTGGTCCCTGGCTGTGGATGCCAGCCCTTGGCTCACCTCCCATCTCCCATATTATCCCTGGCGCCCCCTCTGTCTCCCTACCCGCCTCACCATTCAGGGCTTAATTTGTCTCCTGGCTTGCCAGGGCTGAGTAGGTCTGCTGTGAAAATTCGTATTTGTATTTGTTCAATATAACTTTTCACAGCCTCCCAGCTAAGTCTGCTGTGAAAAGTGACATTAAGAAACATACAAATGTTGCTTTTTGCAGCAGCAAACTTACTATGTAGCAAGTTCTTTTTTTAAAAAAAAAGCAACCAAAAAGCAAAAGCAAAAACAACAACAACAAGACAAGAATGTACAAAGCACCTTTATTTGTTTTTCTATTCGGTTTAGGTCCAGTAAAGAATAGAAACAACTGTACATTATTATCATCACTGAGGCTGCAAAAAAACCCAACCCTGTACATAAATAAATTACAATGATTTGGACATGTATATGTGCATATTTATCTGTTTTTTCTAAAGTTAATTAAGTATTTTAGGAAAAATTGTCAGAGCAGCCACCAGCAAGAGTTGGTGGCCACACTCTGAGGCCAGCAAAAAAATGGTTTGAGAACCCCTGAATAATGGCTGTCCTAGCAACCAATGCCTGCCTCTGTCTTTTGGGCAGGTTTAGTTATGTGTTCTTTCTAAAAATTGAACTATTCCAAATAAAAAAGAACTGCTAAAGAAACAGCCTATTTTTAAAGCAATGTCTTAGACGATTTCATTCTTATCTATACTTTAATAGCATTCCAAAGTTCTGTTTTGTGCCTCCCCCCTCTTATTATTGAGGTCTTAGAGCACGGCCATACACTCCCTGTCCTTAGCTTCCAGCCCTATGAAGCACTTTCTCACAATTCTGTTGTATCTTAAGAAAAGCTGTTGGTTTAGGAATGATCAAGCAAGTGAATTAGCATATTATGCTCATCCCTCAGTCTTCACCTCTTTCAATGTGAATTCAGTGCGTTCTCTGACTTGGACAGTTTTTCCTGTTTGTAATCTTGCTAAGATTGCGGCACTCTGTGCTAAAAACTTTCGAAATCCTCTGTATTCTAAGAGTCAAGAGTGTTGTAAAATAAAGTTAGGTAGGTGGTCTGATGAGGTACTGTCTTACAGTATTATACTGTGTTCTTGGTGACCAGGGTTCAGTACTGATCTATCGCCTTGTGCCTGGGGCCAGAAGAAGATGGGGATGTAGAGTCAGGACCTCATGGAGAAGGGTGGTTGGTGCACTTCCTATGTCTGCCTTAGGCAGGGCTTGAAAAACTTGTTCAATAACAACTCGTCCAAGGACCAAAACCACTAGCGCAGAAGAAAAATCCCTGTGATTAGCATGCCCTCAAAACCACATCTTTGCAATTTAAAGGAATGAAAGTTTCTGTGTGGCTCATTGCCAGTACTACAGATACATAAAGTACAGTTACGCATTTACAAAGTCATCTCCCATTTGTTGTCTTGTCTGCCCTTCCTGCCTTTGCTATGCTTTCTTTCTGAGCATGCATCGTGTTGGATTGTTTCTCTGCATTGTTTTGAGTGCATGCCATTCTCTCCTTTCCTTCTCCTGCTCTCTTCATCCCTTTACAGCCTTTCTTCACCACTCTTTTGTTCTCTGCCTCTTTCCCTATATTTTTACTGTCCTTTATTCTCACTTCTCTGCTCCGCCTCTAACCCTTCCCCCACTTTTAGTTTATCCCTCACTCACTTTCTGCCATTGATCCTCATCCACTGTCTTACCCAGCCATCTGCATGAGCCCACCAGCACATGCACTCCTATTCACCCACTTCCCGGGCCATGCTGGCTCCCCCTACTTTTTCTTCAGTAAAGTACCGGTTCCAGCTGCTCTGCTCCCATCTTGAAAGCAGCAATGGCTCCTGGGCGCCTCTGGTCCTGCTGAAATAGAATCATGCTACCTAGGCCACATTGCTTCTGCTTCCCCCTCCCTCTTGACATACCTTAAAGGAGCAACAGCCCTCAAGTTACTCCCTTTCCAGGCTTGCTGTCTTCTCTCAGAGGAAAGGGGCAGTAGCCTCAGCAGCTCTGCTCCCTGGCTTCACCTTCCAACTTGACCAGGGGCGGCGGGAAGGTGGCACCAAGGCCATTCTGTTTCCCCTTCCCCTCCTGAGAAAAACCGTAACAAGACCTTGGCTGCCCTAGGATGTTGGTTCCCATTACTGTTATCTATCTCTACTTAAACTGTAAGCTCTTTGGGGGCAGGCACTGCCTCTTTGTTCTGTGTTTGTCCAGCACCTAGCCCAGTGGGGTTCTAGTTCATGACTAGGGCTGTTAGGTGCTACCACAATATAAATAAATACTGCTCAATACCTTAACCTGATTTTAAATAAATATGTATATAGTACATTTAAAAAAAAACTACATTAAAAGAATGTTAAAGTTGCAAAGTTATGCACTGAAATTAGGAAATGCCAGAAATAAGGTTGCTCCTGCAACTTTGATTAGCACCTTTGTGCATATGTGGTATGATCTTCCCCACCGTTACCTAGGAAATATGGGGCAGAGCCAGGAATGGAATTCTGGACCCAAGGTCCAAATCCAGTGTTTTTGAAGAGAAGAGAATGTCCTTCTGCACCTGAGGTCCTCTGCCTCACTCACTGTCTGTCTCCTAGAACAAGTCATGTGATCACCTTAATAAAGACTATATCATAAATAGGCTTGGCAGAATTGGGCTTTATTTTTTTATAATTTCAATGGATAATATTGATTTTTATTTATTTAAGTTTTCATACTTGTGAAGAACTAAGAGAGAGTGTGAAACAATAACTGGTTAATGACCGTAGATGTTGGGATTCAAAAAGTTAAAGCAGAAATTGTCAAAATTACATGTCAAAATATCCTGAAATCAAACTCTTCAGTTCTGAAGCAGTATTTTCCTTACCTTGCCAACACTTAAATTTCAGTTATTGTCAATGGAAATATTTTTCCTCAGTTTGTGTGTGTAGTGAAATCAATGTTTACCGATATTTAGTGATAAAAATCAAATCCTTCCAAGCTAAACTATAGTGCGTACGCACCAGGGGGCTAAGGATGTAAATATTAAACAGTTAACCGGTAAGCATTAGTCTTACTGGTTAACCTACCTTAACCATTAACCCCCAGCTCTGGGGATGGCTGGAGTAGGCAGCCTCATCCCTGCACCGGCTGATGCGACCGCAGCTCCTCTCCCTTTAACCGGTTAACCAATTAAATGATATAATTTTAATAGTTTAAACGGTTAACTTTTTAAATGATGATTACATCCCTAAAGGGGGCTAAATTAAGGCTGCATGAATAACCTTTGTTGTGCTACTTCCTAACCTCAATGCTTGATTGGCACTCAGCCCAGCCACTGTCCCCTGTGCAAAGGGGCCTAACTGTAGCTGCTGCTAATGCTTTTGCTGGTCTTCTCCATCTAGAGCAGAGATTCTCAATCTTTTTCTTTCTGAGGCCCCCACAACATGCTGTGAGAACTCCACAGCCCCCCTGTGCTACAATAACTGGTTTTCTGCATATAAAAGCCAGGGCTGGTGTTAGGGGTAGCAAACAGGGCAGTTGCCTGGGGCCCCATGCCACAGGGTCCCACATGATGCTACATGGTTCAGGCTTTGGCATCAGTCCCGGGTGGTAGGGATCAGGACCCCAAGCTTCAGACCCATATGGCAGGGCTTCGGCTTTCTGCCCTGGGCTCCAGTGAGTCTAATGCTGGCCCTTCTGGATGGACTCCCTGAAACCTCAAGGCCCCCGGTTGAGAACCACTGATCTAAAGTTCTAGTTCCATGCCTCAGAGTGGGCTCAGTACCTTTGTCATGTCAGAGAACTCCACGGAGTGAGACAGGAGCCTGCTTAGTTAGGGCATAAGTTAAAACCCATGAAAGCTTATGCCCCTGTACATTTGTTAGTCTCTAAGGTGCCACAAGGACTCCTTGTTGTTTTTGCTGATACAGACTAACATGGCTACCACTCCAAAACCTGCTTAGTTAGGGTGACTGTAGGTCCCGTTTTGGTCAGGTCAGTCCCTTTTTTAGGCCCTATCCTGGTCATTCCGACTTTTTTGGCAAAACTGCATTTGTGCTGTTTGGTCTTGACAGCTGATCATCAGAAGAGTGGGGTGTGATCCCTAGTGGGGTGGGAAACTGCTACACCAGGGCTGAGCTGGAGGGAAGGCTAGGGAGAGCAGCTCAGGCCAGCCAGCCCCAGGTGTGAGCGGGTGGCAGGGGGCCTAGATCCAGCCCCACATGTGGGTGGAGGGGAGGCCACTGCGGGGAGGGGGACTGGGAGGATGGCAGGGGGGTCTCGAGCTTGCCCTGTGCGCTGGAGGGGGACGGGGGGACCTTGGGCCAGCCCTGGGCAGGAGGGCTAGGGCTGGCCCTGTGTGCAGGTGAGAGAAGAGGGGCTCGGGCTGGCCCCGCGCTGGCGGGGGTGGGAAGACCTCAGGCTGGCACAAGTGGGAGGCCGTGAGGACTCAGTCTGGTCCCACACAGGAGTGCAGGGGGTCTTGGGCTGACCCACGTCATGTCCCATATTCCCTCTCGGAGAATATGGTCATCCTAGTTAATGGAATGTTCACAGGCGTTGGCAGAGAGTCTCTAACCAAATCTGCTGATCATCTGCAAATAGCAGTTTTCAGAGGCTTATATCTTGGTCAAAATTGGGTGGATTTTCCTGGGGAGAACAAAAGCCATTTCTCTAACTCAAGGACCATCCTCCCAACAAATGTAAAGTTCTTCTTTGAAACCTTGGGGGAGATAAAGCTCTTCAAAGAAACCATCGGAAAAAACTATAGCTCTGCAAAACAACCTATTTTTTACTAGCATTGTACTCGGAAACAGCTGAGCCATTTTGGTCGAAATAAAAAACAATCACCTTAAGGCAGAGATCAAGCATGGAAAATCTCAGCCCGAACAGTTAGTTTGGTTAAATGAATAAGCAACTGAGAACTGGCTGATAGAGTTTTAGGCATCACAACTATCTCTGCTAATAGTTTGTGGCTATTCGTCTAACCTTTTCAGTGTGGCAGACTCCTGTTTGTCCACCAATGCCCAAGCCACCAGCCCCCTCTCAGCTGTCTCACCAGTTGGAGTTGAGGTCCCCAGTCCCTCCCGAAATACTCCCAATTTCCAGCTATTCTCCAGGTGGAAATTATTCTGAATACCATGTTCTGGATCTCAATCTCACTGTACACATTAACTATTAATTCTACTAGTAACACTTCAAAAGGTGTCAAGGGGTGACTTGATTAGTCTGTAAGTGTCTACAGGGGGAACAGATATATAATAATGGGCTCTTCAACTTAGCAGAGAAAGGTATAACACAATCCAATGTCTGGAATCCGAAGCTAGACAAATTCAGACAGAAAATAAGGCATAAATATTGAACCGTGAAAGTAATTAACCATTGTAACAATTTACCCAGGGCAATGGTGGATTCTCCGTCACTGACAATTTTTAAAGCAAGATTGAATCTTTTTCTTAAAGAGATACCATGGGAATTATTTTGGGGATGTTCTCTGGCCTGTTATACAGGAGGTCAGACTAGATGATCACAGTGGTCCCTTCTGGTCTTGGAATCTGTGGTGGAATAGAAGTCAAATCAAACCAGCAGCTTTTAACTTGATCCGTCAGATATGACCGTGATATTGTAGCGCTGTATATTTTGAATAAAAAGAATCGAATTCCACAGCTGAGGAGCATGGGATATAGTCAGTACATGTGGAACACACCAAGGCCATTTGAAGATGGAAGGAGAGGAGTGAGCTAATGCCAATGAAATGAGAAGGGATGGAATCTTGCAAAAATCAAACTCATGAACTAACCTGAGCCAGTTGCACTCACAAGTGTGTGCTGAAAAGCCCAGCTGCTGAATTCTGTGCCTATTGGAGATGCTGAATTACAACAGCTGGAAGCTGCACTGAAGAAGGATTTACAGGAGCAAAATTGGGATAGATCGCAAATGATTTCCCCCCTCTTCTCCGCACATAGCATACTCAGGACTGGCTGTGACAAATACAGCTTCAGCAATTGGCTTGAAAATCATTCGTTTCTATGGGGTTAGACCAGTAGTTCTCAAACTTTTTGTACTGGTGACCCCTTTCACGTGCAAGCCTCTGAGTGCAACCCCCCCTTATAAATTAAAAACACTTTTGAATTAACAACATTATAAATGCTGGATGCAAAGCCGGATTTGGGGTGGAGACCCCCCATGTAATAACCTCGCAGCCCCCTGAGGGGTCCCGACCCCCAGTTTGAGAACCCTTGGGTTAGACTGTGGGAGCAGTGGTTAGAGTCCAGCAATGTTTAATGGTCATTTACCACGCTTTTTTCTCCCATGATTTCAGCAAAGGGGCCATCAAACAGTCTCAGTTGGACACCCAGAAATGTAAGTAGTTCAAAAAACAGGACAAAAATCCATCTTACTTTTCCATTCACTTATTAAAATAAAGTGAGGGGGTTTACAGGGCAAAGATCCTCTTGTCATATGTAAACACCTATAGGAAAGCAGAAAGACTTTGGGACTGAAAGAATTTATTTGAACAAAGTAGCAGCAAGAGAACGAGTAGTCACTGCTGGGACTTTTTTAAAAAAAAAAAAAAAATTACATGCATGTATGGCCTCTGTTCCTTAGTGATCAACATTTGGCTCAGGAAGTACTGGCAGAATCCACCTTATGAGGATCCAGAATATAATGGGCAATTGGTTTGGATGCTGATAGAATCTGTGTATAAGTGAATTTAGATGCTTGGTCTCCTATGCACAGTGTTAAGCTGGTTATCAAGAAGAAATTGAAGGAACTAAACCCAGGTTGAGTTACAGTATGTTCCTGGTGGGAAATATTTTTAAATGCACCTAGTCATGACAGGACATTCCTGATTCAGAAAGTGTGTGTGTGTGTGTGTGACCTGTTGCCTTTCATTTTTGGAGCTGCTCTTCCTGAACTGGAAGTGTGGTCATAAAACATGCTTGTTTGCTTTTATGTACAATGAAATGGCAAATCATATTTCTTTATTCACTCTAAACACTATTTAGAAAACAAATGTCACTTGCACCTGTTTCCAATTCCAGGTGAGCCACCCCCATTTCAGTCTTTAATTTCAGGGTCTTAGCAACACAATAGAAGAGATGGGGACTTTTTATGTGAAAAGGCTCCTACTTACAGGAGACTATTATTTCTCTAATTCAGTTAAAAAAGGTGGTTTCTCTGAATATTTTACACTTACTCAAACTCAAGGTTGATGTGATTAAATTATAATTTGAAGACAGTAACCGTTTAAACATACTCCATTTCAGCTCTGTACTTCCTCGCTGAACACACTTGAATAACATCTATTTTTTACATTCAGTTTTGTGTATAACAAGAAAAAATTGTAATGGTTAAAAATACGTTGTGTACGTGATTTGCATGGGATGACAAGAGTTAAAGCATGTTTGGCCCTGGTAAGGACCTTCTGCAGAAAAAGGCTTTACATACAAGTTGATAGAATTATTTTAAGTACAACCGACTTCTAATGGGAAGCAAGATTTAGGTCTAACCGTGTAGATATGAGATAATGAGAATACATCTAGGTTAAAGTCAGTTGCTTTAGCCATCATTTACTTTATTTTCCTTTCAGTTTGACATCTCTGTCTATGAAAATTACTACGTGCCCACTGCAATCCTTCCTGAGCCATGCATCAGCCCTATTCTGTCTCAGTGGGAATATTACCGTCTTAAGATACCAAATTTAATATGACAGCTCCTATTGCTGGGAGTAGTACAATTTACATTTTTCATCCAAAAGCCTCTCATTAAGATTTGTAAAGGGAATAGGAAAATATCCAGTCATTGTGTCTTAACCTTATCATTTGTATAATAATGTTCATTTGGATTCTTGTGTGTCAGTTGCACAGCAAAGCTTTTGCTGATACTCCTGGGGTAAAACAGAGACAGCCACGTCTTTCTGGTGTCTCATTCCTGCTTGAACAAAACACAAGCTGTACCCATTCGTGTTTATATAGCAGAGAGATCAGTGTGTATCTGTTGGCCAAATTTTCTCTGCTTTCGCTCTCTGATCATGTCAGTTGACTTAGAGCAAAGCTTTCCATGTGAAAGTCCAATTTGGCTTCTGCCAGCCACCTCCAACTCACTCATGCTGATTTATTTCTGCCATATGGAAACCTGAGCACCGAAACAAGGCTGTCATGCTTGCCAAGCTACTCGCTCCACCCGAGGCAGGGTTCTGCATACACTGGTTGCCCTGTGCACAGGAGTGCTGCTGTTTGCACTCTCTCTGTGCTGTATCGCTTTTCCTCTCTGCCCCCCAGTGCTATTCTCTCCTGTTACACTAATGTTGAACTAGGGAGGTAGTGCTATTTGTTCCCCTCTCTGAGGTACTCTATCTGTAGGATAAGTAAAAAAGCAGCATAGTATTTAAACTGATGTGCTCATGCTCCCCAGTGTCGTGCCTTGAGTCTGCATGAGAATCTGAAATCCATCATTGCCAGAATTAATCTCTTACAAACTTGTGTTTTCCTCTGAGCTTTGGACAGGTATTTGCATTTTCCTAATATGTAGCACACATTTACGGTTAATATCTGATATGGAGCAGAATGTTTAAATGAAAACTAAGATTAAATTGGAAATAAAATATGGATCTTGGAGATAATACAAATCCATGGACCACATTAGTAAGGAAATATGTCACTCAAGCCTTTGATCTCAGCTCTATTCTTTATTAACTACAGTTAAAAGAAACATATGAAATGGGATCATGGGAAGCCATGAAGTCTCTCATTTTGACACTGAAGTATGGTGGTTTAAATTCTGCTGTAATGTTGCATGTGGAATAAAGAAAAATTGCATTTTTGTGACATGATTAGGGTATTATAATGGACAGTTATTGCAACGTAAAATCATCACTTTCCAGAACCCAAACCACAATTTATTTGACATTCCCTTGTGTAAGCGAGGGAATTGTCCCGCTATTGTGGGGAACTTTCCTGGCTTATACGTTACCCTGGTGGAACTGGCTAGCAAAAGGATCTGAGTCCTCACTCCCACTCCCTTTACCCAGAGGCCTGCCTGACCTCGGAGTCTCCCCTTCCACTCTCCTGTGTGGCAGTGTCCTTTTAATCCTGACAAGGCTGGGCCCAGGATTCCTGGGGGGCTCAACACCGAATGTTGTTGTGGTCACTTAGGACAGGGGCCAGGATTACTCTTCCACACTCTAGATGCTTCCCTGACCCACTGATCATTGCATATAGTTCAAAGGCAATACAATTTATTAAACAGCAATCGATTAAAAAAGTAAGGAAAAAAGGGTAAAGTTAAAGGAAACCAGTAATCCCACTCTATGGGCATGGGGAAACCAAAACCAGACATGTCTGGAGCATAGGGGAAGTTCAGTCTGTTCCTTACTTGTGCTGCAGGCAGGGCCGTCCCTAGGGGGGTGCGGGGCCTGGGACATTAGAAATTTGGCACCTATCTGCTGGGGGGGACGGGGGTGCTCCCCCTAGTTCTGCCCAGGCCCTGCCCTCACTCCACCCCTTCCCCCAAAGCCCCATCTCACCCTGTCTCTTCCCTGCCCAGGTCCACCCCTGAGCGAGCTGTGCCCTGGCTCCTTGCCCCCAGCACCTCCTGACTCCACGTAACAGCTGATCCGTGGTAGGCGCTGGGAGGGAGGGAGAGGTGCTGACTGGTTGGACCTGCTGGGGGAGTGGGAGGTTCTGGTAGGGGGGCTCCTCCTTGCCTCCCCGCCCGCATGCCATTAGCCTCCCTACCCCGCTTGCCCTCCTGCCTTGCCTCCCCGCCCGTGGGGTCTGGGGCGGTCGCCCTGATTTGCTGTACCCAAGGGACAGCTCTGGCTTCAGGCATGCCGCAGGTCAGACACTTGCTCTGGCAGTGGCCACACACACTCAGCCTCTAGGTGGCAGTGCCCTTCCCCCTAGCGTCAGCTCCTCTGTCGGGATTATGAATAAGGCCCTACCAAATTCACAGCCATGAAAACCACGTCACAGACTGTGAAATCTGGCTTCCCCCCCCGTGAAATCTGGTCTTTTGTGTGCTTTTCCCTATACAATGCAGATTTTGTGGGGGGAGACCAGTATTTCTCCATTTGGGGATCCTGACCAAAAAGGGAGTTGCAGGGGGGTCAAGAGGTTATTTTAGGGGGCTTGTGGTATTGCCACCCTTACTTCTGCGCTGCCTTCAGAGCTGGGTGGCTGGAGAGCGGCGGCTGTTGGCTGGGTGCCCAGCTCTGAAGGCAGCCCCCCGCCAGCAGCAGCGCAGAAGTAAGGGTAGCAGTACCACAACCCCCCACCCGGTAACCTTGCAGTCTCTCCACAGCTCCTTTTTGGGTCAGGACCTCTACAATTACAACACTTACATTTCAGGTTTAAATAGCTGAGATCATGAAATTTACCATTTTAAAAATCCTATGACCGTGAAATTGACCAAAATGGATTGTGAATTTGGTAGGGCCCTAGTTATGATCCCTCTCCAAGTCCAGCCTGCAAGACCCCTGGGCTGGCAGCTTCTCCCTGCACTGGGCCCTCTGCTAGCGTCCCTCTTGTGCTTCCCAGCTGCTCACTGCATCTGGCTCTGGACTGCTCCAGCTCCACTGTGCTTCAGTGCTGCTGTTGCTCCGCTCCCTGGACTGCTGCTGGGGCTCTCGCTCTGCGCTCTCCTTAGCTCAGCCCTTCTGGCCAGGCAGCTCCAGCTCAGGTGGAGTACGGGACCCCGTGCTCCAGACTCCCTCATTGGCCTGCCTGTCTTGTCAGTAAGGCTGCTGGCCTGAGTGTTGGCCTCTCCCCATTGGCCCTGAGGACTGTCAGACTCAGGGTCTTGATATCTCATTGGCCCTTCCCCTTTCTTTTGGTACTGGGAGAGGGCCAACCAAAAAAACGCGTAAGTTTCCGTGAGGGGCCAACAATCCCCTTACATTTGTATAATTTTTTTGTTAAATTAACTTATTGGGTGAATGGGGCACTTTTGTGGGTTTTTTTTTTGTTTTGTTTGTTTTTAAGGCATCTTAGACTTTCCTCTGTGTGATTTCTTCCTTCCCACCACCAGATCATATTAGAATTCTTGGTCTTGATCTCATCTGAAATAATCTAAATCAGTGGTTCTCAAACTTTTGTACTGGTGACCCCTTTCACACAGCAAGCGTCTGAGTGTGATTTCCCCCGCCCTTATGAATTAAAAACACTTTTTAAAATATATTTAGCACCATTATAAATGCTGGAGGCAATGTGGGGTTTGGGGTGGAGGCTGACAGCTTCCCCCCCCGCCCCCCCCGTATAATAACCTCGTGATCCCCTGACGGGTCCCGACCCCCAGTTTGAGAACCCCTGATGTAAATTGAAATGAAATGCTTTATTTGTTTATTATGGTTGCAAATGGGACTCCTGGAAAGTGTAGATTTAACATGTTACCGAAGATTTCAGACCTGGGAGTGGAAGGAGAAACCTCAGTATTAGCTGATAATGAATCACTGCTCATAATCTGTTGTTCTGTTGCCCCTTGGAGACTGAAACTGATGAGAAGCCTAGCACTTGAATTCTTGTAGTCTGGGTGGGGACAATATTAGGGCAGTTAAGAAACCTTCACTACTGATCTCAACTCTTCTCTTTGCGTTACTTGGGAAGGAGACAAGCATCTTTCTGCTATGGTGGTGTTATGGTATTGGATTCTGATGTTGTAAATGTGATGCAATCTCTCTCTTGGCCACTTCTTCGGTCATTTATTTATTAGTAGGTAGCAGATGGTAGGGTTAGGGGAAATATCCAAGTGTCTGTAAGTGGTGCATGGAAGGGGGAGTGTGAAAGAGCAGGTAGTGTCTCTCTTTGCCCTATTTCTCTCTTGTAGTGTGGTTTTGTTTGTTTTGTTTGATTTGATTTGATTTTTTTCAAGAAGCAGGTTTGGCACTCCCCTCTCCGATCCTTGTGTGATGCTTAAGTCCACAGTGGAACACTGTCAGTTCCTTACAGGAGACACCATGTTTTATATATCTAATCTAGCCACACCTTCCTTAAGGGCGATAATGCTGTGGCTACCCAAGGACATTCTGCTGCTTGGATTTCAACCATTAGATGCTCATCCTTTCTTGTTAAAGGTCTTCAGTGTCAACACACTTCTCCTAAAATCTTCTTGAGTATTTAATTTGAAATTAGGCCATTTCTGAGATTGAGCTGGGATGTCTTTCCCATGCACACAGACCTATTCTGTAGGATCTCACTGGTGCTAAGGGTTCCCTTCGGGCTGTCAGTAGTATGCTGTGTGTGTATGCCAGGAGCTTCACAAGGTTCTACTTTGTGGGTGTACGGTGATCTAATTTTCATTGTTGTAGACTTGGGGTGCGAGGGTGGAGGCATGTATATCTCACTGAATAAGGAAGGTTTCAGATCATTTATTTTTTCAGGCATGCCATTTTCTAACTACGAAGTGTTGTTTTTCTTCCAGATGACCGGGTTGATCAGCGAACCTGCCTTATCTGTGGAGACAGAGCTACAGGTCTGCACTATGGTATCATCTCCTGTGAAGGCTGCAAAGGGTTTTTCAAAAGGAGCATTTGCAACAAGCGGGTTTACAGATGCAGTCGAGACAAGAACTGTGTCATGTCACGCAAACAGCGAAACAGATGCCAGTATTGCAGGCTGCTCAAGTGCCTCCAGATGGGGATGAATCGGAAAGGTAAAGAGAATTAAGCTTCTTTAATTGTTTAGTGTGCACACACAGGGCAGGACATTGCAGCAAGTTCCTCTGTGTGACAGAAGCCACCTCTTTCTGTGAGAGGGTAGAAAGATTTCTTCTTTGGTTTGAGTTTTCAATACCTTCAGAACATAACATTTTGGTTTTCTTTAAGCAGTCAGTTAAAAACTAACAAGAATAACTCTCTCTGCTCCCACAGGGGACTGGGTATCCCCTTCACTTATAATTTTGGTTTGGTGCAAAAGACAGTATTGATTCAGTTTAGTAACAGTGTTTGCTGTGCTCTGGGAATCTGTGCTGGATGTGGACAGTACCTGTCAAACTATTCTACTGACCTGCTTTGACACTACTGTATCATATTGTCCTTTCTAGTGACACTACACACTGGTGTCTGATTGAGGAGGCATTTTCATTTTTACTCCCGGTTTTCAGGGGTTTATCATGTTCCCCAAACTACTTTTCTGGGGTGAAAGTTTTCAAACCTTCTCATTTTAGAGGTAAGCTTTTCGAGAGACTGTTATCTTATTTGACCACTCAAAGGGTGAGAAATTTGTGATTTGCCTATTAACAGAAAAGGCAAATATAGGCATGCTTTTGTGTTATGCAGGTAGGGAAGATTAATCCAACTCAAGCAATTAATTTCCTCCCTACTTAAATGTAGAGCTCTGCTCAGGATCCACACCCGATTCACATCCTCCAAGATCAACTGTGATCCGGTATGCAATCTGCTAGCTGTCTTTTACCTGTGTCTGCATCTGCAGCAGCAAGCCATCTCATAGGGGCTGGGGGTGGGGACAAGTCAGTGCAACGGTAGGGACTGGGGGTAAGGGGCAGAATCTCGAGAAGACAGCGCGGTGGGGGCAGAGGGATGGGGCATCGCATCGCATGCTGCTCCCGGGGACTCTCAAGCGATGGCACACGGCAGCAGCACTGTGTGTTCCATCACAGAGGGGCAGAGGGATGGAGATGGGGCCCTGCCCTCTCCAATCCACATGGCTGGGGGCGGGCCCTGCTGCCCAGGAGCCAGCAGGCCGGACCCGGGACTGGGAGCGCAGACAGTGCTGCCGGGCCGGGTTATGGTGGGGATGCTGGCACTGCCTGAAGGGCCCGAGCTGCTGGACAAGAAGCCGCACAGTGAGCGGGTGCCGCCCAGCCCTGGCTGCTGGCCCTGAGTGCAATATGCCCCCTGGCTGCCCGAGCTGGACATCACAGGCCAGGGGCCGCCGGTGAGTAGAGCCCTTTGCTGTTGTATCTGCATCCGATCTACTATCTGCAAGAATGGTCTGCGGATATCCGCAGATTTGCAGGGCTCTACTTAAATGTCTTCTGTGCGTTCTGTGGGAATTCAGTTCTCATCTCCTGCCTTAAATTTTAGGGAAGAGAGGCTAGTGTAGACCAAGCCTGTGTGTGCTTGCTCCAAACCAGTTCTGTCAAAAAACCTATGGAGTTGCAACGGCGGGGGGGGGGATTGAGAGCTGACACCATTTTAAAAATGGGAATTAAAATTGTTTACCATGATCAGCTACTCAGTGAGGGTAACAGTGCAGCACCCTCCTTGCATGTTGTCTTTCACTTTTGAATCTGTGCCAGCTCGTTTATGCCGTGCAAAGGAAACCTGAGTTTGTGCCTCCATTACTAGAATTGGAAAACTGACTTGTGCCAAGATTGATTTTTAAAACGTAACCAAACATGACGTCCTAGCAAGGACAAATGTTTTTGGAAAGGGTAGGGGAAGGGACTTTTACTACAGCTACCATTTGCTGGAGTACTCCTCCTTGAAACAGCTTTAAATAGCCCTTTAAAAAATCCCTGGAGACCACAGAAAGGCCTTGAAAGTTAGGGACAGGAAAAGATTTCACGGACATCAGGAATGCCTGACTTTTAATCACAGGCCATAGTTGGACCCTTCCTCAACCATCCCCCAAAGAATGTGTCCTCTTACACTTGGAACTTTCTTCATGAGGTGGCTCTTAGATCATAATAGTTCATTAATAGTCTACCACTTTTCTGCCAGGTACAGTTTCACCAAGCAGGGTGATGCAAAGTAGGAGTTCTGCACTTTTAATTTGGGGAGCTCTGTCATACAATCTCCTTAGGTAGATCAAGTTTGGAACACACTGATCAGTTTGAAAACCTGTTGTATTAGCTTCTTCTTTAGTCGGATGCGATTGCCTCTCTACTACTGAGGAGAAAACCCATTTGTTTTAGTTCGTGTGGTAGCTTACTGCCTTTGCATCATATAGCTATTAAACTGGCTGTGGAATGGCCACAGAAATGACGGTCCAAAACCTGACCTAGTCAGTGAAGGGAGAGGAGTTACGGGTGACAGTTTTATAATGGAATATTCAGTTTAGACATTGTCTGTGAAAAGACCTAAAGTAAATCTGTGTTATATTTCCTTTCATCTGAACACTGACAGAAGCAATGGGTCTAAAATGCAATGCAGCATCAGATAATATGGTTGTCATTTTGATCAGGGGATGACTGGTGTGTGGTTAAATGGGCCATGCAGGGTTTTTGTAATCTAGGGTGCGCACATGATGCGGGCTTTTAATTTAAATAGAAAAGTGTTCTTGTAAAGAAGTTTTAATGTGGTTAATTAGCCCATCAACTCCCTGTTTTAACTTGACAAGGATTGTTTTTACTCTTCCCTGGAATGAAAAACTGATTTTTAAAAACTAATCTTCCTAGTTTGATTTTGGTATGCATTTGTGTTCACTGGCGCACCAACATTTTGACCATTTAAATCCTTGGCAATGTGGCCTCCTAAACTTTTTAAAAGCAGATTTTTTTTAGCTTAGCAACAACAAACAGGAAATTTGAGTAGAACGAGGTGAAGCTGTAATACAGTGATTGTTCAGGCTTGCTCCTTTGATATGCATAGAGGGTATTAGGCCTCAGAAGGCAAATGAGTAGTCCTTGTGGGAAAAGCTGTTTCCTGGATTCAGAAGCAGAAATGTCGTTTCTTTTAAACCCAACTATTAATTCTCCTAAGACTTTGTTATCACGAATGTGAAAGCCATCACCAAATTCATTCTTAGATGTTCTTACAGAATATGTTATACAGTCACTAAACCCAGAGCTCCACAAATACTGTTTTATAGTGAAACTTCATTACAGTAAATGGTGTTTGAGATGAGATGAAGAAAGTGATGCCCTGACCATTTGTGCTCATAAAAGATCCAAGGGCATTTTGCTCAGTGGGAACAAGGGTTAGGCCTGGCTAAATTTAAACTTGGAGAATTGTGTTCTGAATGATCAAAACTCCCCAGGGTTGGAGAAATGGTCGCTTTACTTTTCCTGGTTGGTGTGCTTTGCCTCCTACCTTCTTGTAGATGTTATGATAATGCCGAGTCTATTGGTGAGAGGCCCTTGCCACACCAAAAATGCACCACCTACCCCTAGCAGTTGTCAGAGACATTATCAAAACCGTACAGTGATCTATTCTTTAAATATCGACCCACAAAAGTTTAAATCTCCATTGCTCCTTGAGTGGCCAATGGGGGATTACTGTGAAGTGATGCAGGCCTCATTCCTGCTAGCTCCCCTTTCCCTGGACTGACTACATTCCAAGTCTCTGCCCTGCAATGAAAGCTGGAGTCCCAGTTTTCAGTGGGCTCCGGTAAATTCCGGGAATTCTTTAATCTGCCGTTGTACATAGGGAGTACATAGGGGAGGCTTTAGCTGCTGCTCATTCAGAAGGAAACAGCGACATCTCCTGGCCACTGCTCAGGCATACCACAGTGAAAAAGACTAGTTTTCCTTTCTTTCCTTCCTTCTCCTGGGAAACTCCATTAATTAATCTCACTGAAGAGCAAAGTCAAATAGCTAGGGCTTTTTCTGTAGATGAAAACCCAGATGTTCTTTTAGAATGGTAAAAAAAAAAAAAAGGGTGACTGGTGGTAACATTATTTATAGCTGTTCACAATGCTCCAGGCTGGATGGCTTTTCAGTTGTGTGTATAAAAAAATAAATAAATTTTAAACTGGGGGGGTTTCCAAACAAGACCTGTGTAACTTATCAACTCACCATCTTCAAAGATCTTTGTGGCTCAGATGTGTTATTATATGGCTATTGGGTGGACAGGAAAGTTGCTCATTTTTTTTACCCCAGTAGGTACCAAGTTTCAAGCATAATTTCACAGTGGTTTATTTTCTGTCCTCATTGGCCAGAAAAAAAGTTATAGCATGATTGATCCACAAATATATTTCACAACCATGTTTAAACGTATCTTTTTGTAGGGTCGACAGGCCCCTTAGCATTCAGCTTACAAGGAGTCCAACTTGCCATTTCTCTCCTGAAGAGCCTTTGACAGGGCCTGGTAACCAAGACAGGTAGTGCAGGAATGCTTGGAGAGCAGCCTGTTCTAGCATCAAGCATTTTCTAGCATGTAAGTCATGAAAGAAATGTTACACAGGTTAACAGAACTGTCCCCAACATGTGACCCATCACCAAACATCACGTCTACAGGCATTATAGAACTGGGAGCACTTCACAAGGGGTAACAAAAATCTCTCAAAAATCCCACTTGAAAACATACTAAATAAATGACCTTTCCAAGCATGATTAAAAAAAAAAAAACCTTGAGGCAGGCAAAGCACCTTGTAACTACTATTGCGTAAAGAAAGGGGGAGTCCAAAATAGGGGTGCTGAACAGCAAAAAGGACTGCTGCTGCCAGGTGTGCAGCATCTCTGCAGATGTCTGCATAAAGTAGTATCGGTGAGTACAAAGTATGGGGCTTGCATCAGCTAGAGCTGGATTACGCCTTTGCTATGAAAATCAGATAAGCAAACAAAATGAAGAGGAAGATCCCGTTCAGTGACTGAGTGTTCAGGGTAAGCATTACAATTCAGTGCTGCGGGCGGACAGAATAGGCCCAAGAGTATGGGAGGTTGTAGGAGGTGTTCGCTCATTTGGAGACTGTAGTTGCTCTTCTGGTTGCACATGCCTATTTTGAAGGATGGCTGGCAGCTTGTCAAACCAGTTCAGCAGGGAGGTGGGCAGTGCTGGAGTGACAGGGCATGCTGTAAAACACAGACCCCATGTGTGTGATGCTAGCTCCTAGGCATCCTTCAGGCATTCTGTATTTCATTAACGCAGCCTGGTTTTACGGGGCTGTGGATGGAATCTTCTCCCTCCTGAGGCTAATGAAGAATGCTGCTGCTGCCTCCTCGCCTGAGTGCCAGTCCGCAGGCTGCCCAGCCAGAGGTGATGCCCTTTTATCTGTACAGCTTTGGCTGTGGTAGCTTCTCCCTTGCCTTGTGGTTCAGGCTGCAGATGGGCCTCTCAAGCCTTGGAAGTCAGGTAGGCTTGACAGCTCGAGCTGGATCCTGAGCCTCAACGTCCACACTATTGTTCTTAGCTCTCTAGCTCAAGCCCCGCAAGTGTGAGTCTCTCTGCCCTGGTTGCGAGGCCTGCTCCGAGCTGCAGGGTGAACATACCTTGAAGTCATCTCACCGATGAAGTGCACTGAAGAATGAAAACATTGGAGAACCCCTGTTGAAACAGTGACTTGCTACTGGGAGTCACTAGGCTTCCCTGGGATTATTCATAGTGGGGCTGAAGTTTATCCTTGGATTTTTTTATATATATATTTTTTATTTTTTTACTCCTGCCCCCTTACTGTGCACTGCTGCATGAGTCATTCATCAGCTCCTGCAGAGGGAGGGTGAGGGTACCCCACAGCAGCCAGAGGCTGCTTTGCGCCTGGGATGAGTTGTCTTCCACGTTGAGCTGTGTCTACGGTGGGTGGCCAGGAAAGGGATTGTGACCTATGTGTCGATTCTCAGGATACTCGGGACTAAGAGTCATCTTGTTTCACCCCCTCCCTCCAGCCTGAGGGAGTCTTGCTTATGCCTAACGGGCTGTCAGTTCCATGACAGCACCACCTGTCAGTCACTCAGGCACACTCCTCTGGGCTATTCCAGCTCTTACCTTGCCTTACAATATGTGCACTCCAGTCCTTGAGTCCCTTTGAAGCATTTCCCTGTAGTGGTCAGTGACTCATCCGCTGAACACTCACAGAAATACCAGATCTGCAGCCCCAAAGAACAGTGTACACCATAGGTGCAGTTTGACTTATATATTTGGAGGGGGGAAGCACCAGTCAGGCCAACAGGGCTGCTCATGTGGGAGCAAATTTCACGCCCGCCTGAGGCTTGCAGTTTGGGGGACAACGCCCCACCCCCACCCCCCCAAACTACACCCATGGTGTATGCACCCTTTTGTATGATTTGACTCTGGATAAGCACCTTGATCACAGCACTGAGATATGTTTCTGGTGAAAACAAGAATGTTTGTTGTCAAAAAGTCAGGATTCAAGCGATAGTAAGTATGAATAGTGGAAACAAATGGTGATTACATATAAAACAAAATTGTAGCATGCTTTCTAGGGACTAAAGTTAACTAACAGTCTAACCTCCTGGCTAAAAAGATTTATCTCATCCCCAAAGTGTCTTGCAGTGTTTCAATCAAGACTGGATGAGATTTCATTTTCAATTATGTAAACACGCTGTCCATTTGCTTCCTACATGCAGGATTTGGGGATGCCCCTTTTTGCCTTCTACTTGAATTCCCCAATGTTCATTGTCTGTCCTCAGAGACAGGATAACCACCTGTGGTTTTTTCCTCTGCGCTGCTTCCCTGTTGATTTTCAGACAGGATAACCACCTGTGGTTTTTTCCTCTGCGCTGCTTCCCTGTTGATTTTCACATCTCTCCATTCACTTTGTATATAAATGAGTGTTAGCTCGCAGTGCTTAATTTGCATCCTAACAGAGAGACAGGTAGATAAAACCTCTTGTCTAGTTTTCGCCTCTGCTGGAGACTCAGACCTTTGTCTGGGCTCTAGGAGCCTGTTTTTTGTCTATATATGTAATTTCATACAATGTCAGTACGTACATTTCAGTGTGATACTAACGACCAGCATTACTGATCTTTCACTAAAGACCTCAGGTGACATTCTGTGGTAAACCAGAATGTACCTACCAGAATCAGGGCATTCCTGGAACCTCCTTGCCAGCATAAAGGGGTTATTGGGTCACAATTTCACAAACTTAAGAGGGGCTTAAGAAGAATAAGCAGCAGGAGCAGCTGAAATCCTTTGGCACAATGGTCCTTTTCCCATGCAGGATTTCCCTGGTAATAGAAGAAAGTGGGGTTGTGGGAGAATAGAGAAAACACCAAATAGAGGTGAAACTAGCTCTAAATTGAATACAATTGAGACTTTCTATAAATGGTTTGTGAGCCTTTAAGAAATGAAGCCTCACTATTTAGAAGCCTTTCAAAGGGCTTCCTCCTTTTGGAATAAAACTCCTTACCTATTCGAACAGCTAGGATTTCAAGTCACTGGTTCACATACAGGCAACTTGTAAAGTGTGTCCTTTCCATGCTCTGTGGTGTCTTGAGGAGACCTTACCCTGTGCAATAGCAGGGATGGAAGCCTCTTGTCTTTTGTGCTGTCTGCAGCCTCAACACTAGAGGGAATCAGTTAACACTCTGACAGGACCCTGGTTTAATCCAGAGAGGTGTTTGCTATTGGTTTTGTGCACAGTGCATAGGCCAGAGGTGGGCAAACTATGGTTTGTGGGACCGTCCTGCCCGGCCCCTGAGCTCCTGGCCCGGGAGGCTCGCGCCCAGCCCCTCTCCTGTTGTCCGCCCTCCCACACAGCTACGCCGGCAGCGCTCTGGGTGGCGGGGCTGCACGCTCATGCAGGACAGTATGGCAGCATGTCTGGCTCCGGCCTGGTGGTGCGGCGGCCAGACATGCTGCTCTGAGCGGCATGATAAGGGGGCTGGGGGGGTTGTTAAGGGGCAGGGGGTCCTGGGGGGCAGTCAGGGGGAGGTTGGATGGGGCGGAGGTTTGGGGGGGGCGGTCGGGGAGCGGGGGGGTTAGGTCCTGGGGGGGCAGTTAGGGGCAGGGGTTCCGGGAGGGGGTGTTCAGGGGACAAGGAGCAGGGGGGTTGGATGGGTTGGGGGTTTTCAGGGGGACAGGCAGGGGGCGGGAAGTGGGAGGGGGCAGATAAGGGGCCATGGCCAGCCTGTTTTGGGAGGCACAGCCTTCCCTACCCGGCCCTCCATACTGTTTCGCACCTGGATGTGGCCATCGGGCCAGAAAGTTTGCCCACCACTGGCATAGGCGTATACATCCCAGTACTAGTGAAGGGGGGACACACCCTGCTGTGGAGAACATTGCTACTTCAACCAGTTCTCATTAGTGGTACAGTGGGGTGTTTTCCCTTTATCATCTCTTGAATTTTCAGGCAGTTGGTGGTGATATGGTACTTTTTCATTTCTACATCACCTTTCACTTGAGGATCTGCAGTGGCTATATAAATATTACTTAAATCTCTGATTGCCCTTGTCAGCCAAGTA